>NC_080173.1:49374595-49711764 GCF_950295315.1 Erinaceus europaeus
GTGGTGCTGGGGACTGAACCTGGGACCTGGGAGCCTCAGACATGAAAGTCATTTTGCATAACCATCATGTTATCTCCCTAGCCCAGCAGCTGTGTCTCAGTGGTGTCGTCAGCACTAGCTACAGGGTACAAGCCTGCATGTACTTGCACGCACCTATGTGCAGGACAGACGTGGAAGTGGCTTCTCAGCCTGAGGGGCCAGGGCAAGGTGTCTGGGACAAGGCATGCCTCTGGCCAGGGGCAACAGAGACTCGGAGCCCAGCCCCATCTCAAGTATGGCCAAGAATGGGGCCAAGTGCCGCCGGCTCTGCACAGCATCATCAACACCTCGTCCCCGGCTGGATGGCGCTATCTGGGAAGAAGGACAGGCCCAGAGATTGTAGCGTCTCCTGTGTCTAGCCCTTTGGCATCTGTGGCTGGGGAGGGGACAGGGTAGGGTAACTGTGGGCTTTCCACCTCCCACCCCAGCCTAACCCAGCACCACTGTCACTTTCCACACGCAGAGGGTCTGGTGGAACTGTTCCAGACTGGGCTGGTGGATGACCCAGCAGGGGTCCTGGGGACAGGGTGGAGACCATTCCGTGTGCAAATTCCGTGTGCCCTGAGCCCCACCCTCCTCCCCTGCCCCCCTCAAAGGCTGGGGGTAAGGCTGGGGGGTCTGGACAGCTTTGACAGGAGTTAAGTGGAGGTCCGGGCTGGGGAGGTCTGCAGTGCCCCCACCCCATATCCTGTTTTGGGACTGTGGGGCCTCGACTCGTGTTTTCCTCTGGCCTTGGTCCAGGGCAGTGTCTCCCCACCCAGGCCCAGTCCCCAGGGGACTCTGCATGAGGGTGGGAGGGTTCCCTGGCACACCCGGCACTAGCCTAGGCTTTTTCCAGTCTGGATTCTGAACCCAGGGAGCGAGTGGTACGTTTTCCACCCCTCCCAGAAAACAGGAAGGGGGTCCCCATCAACACGTGGAAAACTGTCCAGGTCCTCCTAGGCTAAAGAGAGGAAAGGAAAAAACTGTCAAGGCAAATCCTTTTCTCCCCAGAGAGGGACAGGCATGGCCCAGCTCCTGTGTCTGTGCCGCATCATGCCCACAAAACACGGTTACCACCTGAGAAGCCTCCCTGGAGGAAGGCGAGTTCTATGACAGGCTTAGAAGTATAGGCCCTGGGGGGGGGGGGGAGGGGGGCTGGGCGGTAGCGCAGTAGGTTAAGCGCAGTGGCCAGCATAAGGATCCCAGTTCAAGCCCCTGGCTCCTGCAGGGGAGTTGCTGCACTACCTGTGTCTGTCTTTCTCTCCCCGTCTCTGTCTTCCCCTCCTCTCTCCATTTCTCTCTGTCCTATCCAACGACATCATCAACAACAATAATGACAACAACAATAAAGGGCAACAAAAGGGAAAATAATAATAAAATAAAAAGAAGTACGGGCCCTGGGGGTTGGACAGTAGTGCAGCAGGTTAAGCACACATGACGCAATGCACAAGGACCGGCGTAAGGATCCCAGTTCGAGCCCCTGGCTCCCCACTTGCAGAGGAGTCGCTTCACAAGAGGTGAAGCAGGTCTGCAGGTGTCTATTTTTCTCTCCCTCTTTCTGTCTCCCCTCCTCTCTCGATTTCTCTCTGTCCTATCCAACAACAGCAACATTAATGACAACAATAGCAATAATGACAACAAGGGCAAAAACAAGGACAACAAAATGGGAAAAAAAAATGGCTTCCAAGAGCAGTGGATTTGTAGTGCAGGCACTGAGCCCCAGCAATAACCCTGGAGGCAGAAAAAAAAAAAAAAGGATGGGCCCCAGGGGGCCAGAACATAGCACATACTTTAACATATATGAAGACAGGTTCAAATCCTCCAATACCACATACAAAGGGGAAGCTTCATGAATGGTGGACAAATGCTTTGATCTCTCTTCTTTCCCTGTATCTCACTCTGTATCTGAAAGGGAAAAAGGAATAAAGAAAGAGTCCATCAGAAGCAGCCATCACAGCAAGGCACTGGCACCAATACATAAAATAAATGGGGCCAGGGGTTGGGCTGTAGCACAGCGGGTTAAGCACACATGGCACAAAACTCGAGGACCAGCGTAAGGATCCCAGTTCGAGCCCCCGGCTCCCCACCTGTAGGGGAGTCGCTTCACAAGCAGTGAAGCAGGTCTGCAGGTGTCTTTCTCTCCCCCTCTCTGTCTTCCCCTCCTCTCTCCATTTTCTCTGTCCTATCTGGCAACAACATCAATAACAATAATAAAAATAACCATAACAATGATAAGGATAACAAAAAATGAAAAATAAATAAATATATTTTAAAAAATGAATGGGGCCAGTGAGATGATTCACTTAGAAAATGGACTGTTGGGAGTCGGGCGGTAGCACAGTGGGTTAAGCGCACGTGGCGCAAAGTGCAAGGACTGGCGTTAAGGATCCCGGTTCGAGCCCCCGGCTCCCCACCTGCAGGGGAGTGGCTTCACAAGTGGCAGGTCTGCAGGTGTCTCTCTTTCTCTCCCCCTCTCTGTCTTCCCCTCCTCTCTCCATTTCTCTCTGTCCTATCTAACAACGAAGACATCAATAACAACAATAACTACTACAACAATAAAAAAACAAAGGCAACAAAAAGGGAAAGTAAATAAATACATATTAAAAAAAGAAAAGAAAGGAAAATGGACTATTGTGGTCCGGGAAGTGGCACAGTGGTAAAGCTTTGGACTCTCAAGCATGAGGTCCCGAGTTTGATCCCCGGCAGCACATGTGCCAGAGTGATGTCTGGTTCTTTCTCTCTCCTCCTACCTTTCTCATAAATAAATAAAATCTTTAAAAAAAAAAAAAGAAAGAAAGAAAGAAAAGAAAGAAAGTGAACTATTTTGCCATGTGTGCACAACTCAGGTTGGAGCCCAGTCCCCACCACATTGAAGAAGTTTCAATAGTGATGTCTCTTTCACACTCTCTCTGTGTCTGTCTTAACAAAAGAAAATGAATGCATGCATGCATAAAGGAATAACCTTTAAAAAGAGAAGACAAGGGAGTCGGGCAGTCTCACAGTGGGTTAAGCACATGTGGCTCGAAGCACAAGAACCGGCGTTAAGGATCCTGGTTGGAGCCCCTGGCTCCCTACCTGCAGGGGAGTCGCTTCACAGGCGGTGAAGCAGGTCTGCAGGTGTCTATCTTTCTCTCCCCTCTGTCTTCCCTTTCTCTCTCCATTTCTCTCTGTCCTGTCCAACAACGACGACGACAATAATAACTACAACAATAAAACAACATGAGCAACAAAAGGAAATAAATAAATATTAAAAGAGAAGACAAGGGCCAGCAAGACAGCTCACTTGAATAGTGTGCTTGCTTTGTCCTACGTATTAATCAGGTTCAAGCCTGGTCCCCATGGCAACAAGGGACGCTTCAGTGCTGTGGTGTCTGTCTTTCTTTCTCCACATATATATCTCTGGGGAGGAGGAGAGTTAGCCTCGTGTGGTGAGGTATCCCACTGATGAAGAGAGAGAGGGAGAAGAAAGAGAGAGAAGTGGCACTAGAAAGGAAATAAAACCTGAACTACCAAAGCCAGCCACTCCCTCCCAATACCCCAATGTTCTCCATGTGAGACTGTGTACTCTCTGTGACATGACTGAGGTCTTGGTAAGAAGACTTAAAGCTGAAAGGAAATTTGAGGGTGCAGAGACCCAGCAGCTCTGGCTGAGAAGCCAGAAGTCTGACTCGAGAGAACACAGTGATTTGTCCAAGGTCACCAGGGGCAGAACTGGCACTAGACCTGTCAGATGCCTGCTGCTTCTTACAGCCCCAGCCACACCTCCTTCTGGTGCTGAGCACCACCTTGAAGAGAGGACAATCAGTGATCCAGCCTGGGCTGCCATAGCCCCCGGCTCCTCTGTAACGTGTGAGGCCCTGGTGAACCCCTCACCACGATTCCCCCATAGCAGGGCCTGTGGAATGGGGTGGGTGAAGCATGGAAAAAGGGGGCAGAGCCGGACAAGGGGCGTGGTCCTGTGTCAGTTCCCAAGGGTGAAGCCAGCCAACGGGGTCACCCTGTCCCTTTAAGAGAAGGGGGAGAGCGAGCCCCTCTCAGCGGCCATCCTGTCCTGTCATCCATCCTGGCCAAAGCTGAAAGGGAAAATGAAAGAGGGACCAAGAGGAGCAGGTCCCAGCCATCTCTCAAGGGCCCTCGCTCAACTCTAGAGCCCAGTTCCAGCCTCAGGGTGAGTGACACCGGGTGAGGGTCTGGGGGCCTCTGTGGATGTTAGCGAAGGCTCTGACGGATGTGGGAGCTGGAAGCTGAGGGGTGCCCGTGGGCAGACGGCAGGACCCACTTTCCGCAGGGCTGAGCTTCGGGTGGTGGGGGACACCTGGACAAAGGCACCTGGCTGAGCTGTAGGAGTGGGGGCCGCTTCTGTCGGTCCTGATAGTGAGAAGAGTTCACTTCAGCAAAAAGAAGCAGAGAACGGGTGAGCAGAGAGAGAAGGTGGTGGGGCCCCACCTCTCTCCCTGAAGGACCAATTTGGGCCTTGAGTCGGGGTGCCCACTCCAGCCCACTGACAGCACTCTGGCCCACATAGGGGGGCGCCCCTGGGCTCGAGCTCAGCGAGTGCAGTCCGGGGCCAGGCCTACGCGTACCATCTGGAGGTGCAAGCAGGCCTGGGGGTGTCCAAACACCATGACGGGGCTCCTCGGGGGCACCCACCGGCCCCACGAAGAGGTCCACAGTTGAGGTCCCCCTAGCTCCCCGCCCCCGCCCCCTTGCTAGCCCTTCCATCTCACCAAACCCCGGCTGGCCCAGGCCTAGTGGACCCACGATTCACCTGAGGTTCGGGTCCGGTAGCCAGGGAGGGCCGGGGTGCCCGTGGGTCCCGCCTCTGACCGGCGCGCACCTGCGTCCGCAGCGCCATGGGGGAGTGGGCCTTCCTGGGCTCGCTGCTGGACGCCGTGCAGCTGCAGTCGCCGCTGGTGGGCCGCCTGTGGCTGGTGGTCATGCTCATCTTCCGCATCCTGGTGCTGGCCACGGTGGGCGGCGCCGTGTTCGAGGACGAGCAGGAGGAGTTCGTGTGCAACACGCTGCAGCCCGGCTGTCGGCAGACCTGCTACGACCGCGCCTTCCCCGTGTCGCACTACCGCTTCTGGCTCTTCCACATCCTGCTGCTGTCGGCGCCGCCCGTGCTGTTCGCCATCTACTCCATGCACCGCGCCAGCAAGGAGCCCGGCGCCGAGGCCGAGGTCGCGGCCCGGGCGGCGCAGGGCCGGGCGCGCGGGCGCCGCTGCTACCTGCTGAGCGTGGCGCTGCGGCTGCTGGCCGAGGCCGCCTTCCTGGCGGGGCAGGCGCTGCTCTATGGCTTCCGCGTGGCCCCGCACTTCGCGTGCACCGCGCCGCCCTGCCCGCACACCGTCGACTGCTTCGTCAGCCGGCCCACCGAGAAGACGGTCTTCGTGCTCTTCTACTTCGCCGTGGGGCTGCTGTCGGCGCTGCTCAGCGTGGCCGAGCTCACCCACCTGCTCTGCAAGGGCCGCCCGGCCGCCGCGCGGCGCCAGACGCCGGAGCGCGACAACCGGCGCAACCGCGCGCGCGAGGAGGCGGAGACGCTGCTCCCGCCGCCGCCGCCGCCGCCGCCGCCACCCCCGCGGCGCCCCGACGCCGCCGACGCCCCGCCCGCCTACGCGCACCGGCCGCCGGGCAAGGCCGCGCTGGTCGTCGCGCGCCGGGACCTGGCCGTCTAGGCGGCGCCGGGACCCGCCGCCCGACCCCACCCGGGCGCCCCGCTGAGCTGCGCAGGGAAGGGCCGCGGCCGGCCAGCGAGACAAGGTGCATAACGGGACCGGACCGGCCGAGTGGAAAGACGAGGTTCGGGGGCAAAACCCGCTGGCCGGCGTTCAGGCCCAGGCGGGGCCTCCGTGCAGAGCCGAACCCGCCTGAGCTCTGCGGAAGGCGGCGTGCCCCCACGGCCGCCCTGCCGTGGGGGCAGCGGCATCGCGGTCGTGAGATGCGAGCTGCGTGTGTATGCACATGCAAAGGCTTGTGTGCGCACTTACACCATGCAACCTCTCGTGTGGACACGTGTGCATAGCCTTATGGGCCCTCTGTGTGCAGATGTCTGCCCTGAGTCCTTTTGTGCGCATGCGTCTTCGTGCATCCACCCGTGGGTACGTGCGTGTGCGCCTGTGTGTTCCCTGATATACACTCGGTGCGTGGTCGTGGTCAGGATCTGGTACCAGCAGCAGCCACAGCAGGCCCCTCTCTGCCTGCAAGAGCAGCTCAAGAAGGTGCTTTCTCCTCATAATGCCCCATCAGGAAGGGAGAGGTAGGGGAGGCAGCCCTTCCCACTGGACAGGCCTCCATACTCTCCAAGGGACTGTGAATGTGGCCCAGTTGTGGAGGTAGAATGGGGTGGGGGGTGTCAAAGAAGAGGCCTCTTCTCTGTCTTTGCCTCTTCGCCCTGCCTCCCTTCCGCCCGGTGCATAAGCACAGCTGAACCCTTGCAGCCTCAGGAGCAAATGCCCGAAGAATGATCTCCTGGCCCCACAGCCACCACCCCTTCTCACCCCAACCATCACATACTGGTGACAGCTACAAAAAACTATTCACACTGCTGACTCCCATCCTCCTCCTGTCTCTCCTCTAGAGACCCCCTGCCTTCCTTGCCTCACTGAGGCCAGTCTCCATAAGATCACCAGCACTGAAATGGCAGCTCCAGGGTTACCTTCCAACCACGTCCCTGCCATGCCCATGAGGATTCTCTGTCTCTGACCAGTCCCTGTTTCTGCTCATCTTGTGAACTCTTCACCTGCCAGGCTCTCCTACCTATCCCCCATATAGCAGCCAGCGGGTTCTTTCTAAACACCCCCTGACTTAAACCCTTAGGCTCCCTTGTCCTGTGGGCATCTTCAGCATCAGGAGGGCATCCAGACCCCACATAGTCCAAGCCTGCTTCTCAGACCACCAGCTCCATGGTACCAACTCCTTGAGGCCTCTGTGCTTTAAGCCCTACTGAATGTTTCTACTGCACATGATATGCAACTTTGCTGCCAAGAGTTTCAACTCACTATTCTTTTGCCCCTAACAGCCTCCAACCACAGTACCCATGCCCAGAACTCCCTCCCACCTCATCTTCTGGTCTATTTGGGGAAAAAATAGATGTCCTCCTTGACAGCCCCCAGCCTCAAGTCCAAGCTACATATCTCCTGGCAGCCTTGCCAAAGAGCCCTTTTGCTGCTGGACGACATCTGCCCTCAGCAAGTGCCTAGCAATCCTGTGTCAGGTGAGGAACTGAGAGCTGGTATTATGTCACCATCTCCCTGGTGACCCTCCCTTTAGTGCCAGCAGTCTGGAGCCTCCATGTGAATGCAGATAAGGATCCAGTTTTTGTCCAGGAGTATTGATCCAGTGAATATTTGAGCACATACTGTGTGTCAGATAGTGTTTGGGAGCCACACTGGTCCATAGAAAGAGGGTGTGGGCCACATAATTTCAAGTTTACCATCAAACATGTTAAAAGAAAGCAGGTGGGAGTCGGGCTGTAGCGCAGTGGGTTAAGCGCAGGTGGTGCAAAACACAAGGACCGGCATAAGGATCCCCTTTCGAACCCCGGCTCCCCACCTGCAGGGGAGTCGCTTCACAGGCGGTGAAGCAGGTCTGCAGGTGTCTTATCTTTCTCTCCTCCTCTCTGTCTTCCCCTCCTCTCTCCATTTCTCTCTGTCCTATCCAACAACGACGACAACAATAATAACTACAACAATAAAACAACAAGGGCAACAAAAGGGAATAAATAAATAAAATAAAATATTTTTTAAAAAAAGAAAGCAGGTGAGTGGTCCAGGAGGTGGCACAGTGGCTAAGGCAATAGACTCTCAAGCATGAGGTCCCGAGTTCGATCCCTGGCAGCACATGTACCAGAGTGATGGCTGGTTCTTTCTCTCTCTCCTCCTGTCTTTCTCATGAATAAATAAATAAATAAATTATTTTTTAAAAAAGAAAGAAAGCAGGTGAAATTAGTGTTAGCAGTAGCTTTTCTTCAACCCCACATATCTGAAAGTTTTTAACACACCATTGATATTTTTTTAAAAGATGAAGAAAGGAGGGAAGATAACATAAAGGTTATGCAAACAGACTCTGAGGCTCTGAGCTCCCAGATTCAGTCCCTGCACCACCATAAGCCAGTGCTGAGCAATACTTTGGTAAAATAAATAAATAAATAAACAAACCAAGGAGATCTTTTGTATTCCTTATTTTGCACCCAGCCTTCACACTCAAGCACTTCTCAGTTTGGCCCTTGCCACCTTTCTAAGGCTCGGTTGCCACATGTGGCCAACAATGGAAGAGAGCAGGTCCAGATGTGGGGCTAGAGTTCGAGAGATCTGCCCTAGCTTGGTGACCGGCAGGAAGTAGTTCCATCCTGGTGGGGAAGGCAGACAGCAGGTGTGGATAGTCCATGGGGGGTAGCAGGAAGAGTAGGGGGTAAAGAGTGACACATCCTTGAGGAGGGACACTGGGGCAGCCTGTGGGCAAAGGGTCAGCTGTGAGTTGAGGAAGTGTGTTCCAGGTGAAGGAACAGCAAGTGCAAAGGTCCTGAGACAGGAAATCCCTGGAGGGATTGGAGGCCAGTGTAGGGAAAGGAAAGAAAGAAAGGAGGAAGGAAGGGGAAGCCGGCACCACAATCGCAACCCCAGTTTCCTCAGTTCTCTTGGTTGCTGGCAACTCTGTCCATGCCACTATCCACCCGCATCAGTAACCTGGCTCTGCCATTTCACATGTCAGCACTTCCTCCCTGTCCACTCTCCACCCCTTGAAAGATGGCCCAGGGTCAGCCCATCGCTGGTGCTCTGGGCTCTCCCATAGTCCCACAGGTTCTGCTTCAACCCCTGCAGTTCTACTTGGTGTTAAAACTCAGTGGCTTAACAGCCTTCACTCCCACCAAGGCCAGCCCTGAGCTGACGTGCCCCAGCCTCTTCCTACCTCTTGTCTCCCACATTCCCACCCTGAAGCAACAGGACAAAAGCAGGGCCAGGGGGAGTCGGGTGGTAGCACAGCGGGTTAAGCGCACGTGGCGCAAATTGCAAGGACCCTCGTAAGGATTCCAGTTCAAGCACCCCACTCTCCACCTGCAGGGGAGTCGTTTCACAAGCGGTGAAGCAAGTCTGCAGGTGTCTATCTTTCTCTCCCCCTCTGTCTTCTCCCCCCTCTCTATTTCTCTGGTCCTTGTGCTTTGTGCCACATGTGCTTAATCCGCTGTGCTACCGCCCAACTCCCGATGTTAATAAATTAAAAAATATGTATTTTTAGGGAGTCAGGCAGTAGCGCCTCGGGGTTAAGCACACGTGGCGCAAAGCCCAAGGACCGGCGTGAGGTTCCCAGTTTGAGCCCCCGGCTCCCCACCTGCAGGGGAGTCACTTCACAGGCGTTGAAGCAGTTCTGCAGGTGTCTATTTTTTTCTCCCCCCCTGTCTTCCCCTCCTCTCTCCATTTCTCTCCTATCCAACAGTGACGACATCAATAACAACAACAACAATAACTACAACAAGAAAACAACAAGGGCAACAAAAGGGAATAAATATTAAAAAAAACAAAAAATACTTTTAAAAAATATATTTTTAAAAATATTTATTCGATAGGACAGAGAGAAATTGAGAGAGAATGGGGGGAGAGAGACACCTGCAGTACTGCTTGACCACTCATGGAGCTTCCCCACTGCATGGGATCCCCCTGGGCATGGTATTATTAGTGTGTGTTCAACCCTCAATAAATGAATTTTTAAAGAGAGACCGTCGCCATAGCACCAAACCTTCCCCTGAAGCTTTCCCCAGTGTTGTAAGTGTATGCAGTGTACTGGGGGTTTGAACCTGGGCTGCACACATGGCAAAGCCAGCACCCACCCAGCTAAGCTGTCTAGACAAACCCACTGCAGACATAGCTGTCTGTCACTGCTTGGGGAGAGGTGCTACTGCCATCTAGTGGACAGATGCCAAGGATGCTGCTGAGTATCAGGCATCCTTGGATGAAAAGTCACCTATCAGGAAACAATGCTTAGAGCAAGCTTGGGAAACTGCCTGTGCCATGAACTAATTACCATTGCAGGCCAGCAAGATAGCTCACTTGGATAGTTCACCTGCTTTGCCATGTTCATGACCCAGGTTTGAGCCCGGCCCCCACCACACTGATAGGAACTTCGGTGCTATGGTATCTTTTTCTGTCTCTCTACTTCTCTCTCTCTTTTTAAAAATATTTATTCCCTTTTATTGCCCTTGTTTTATTGTTGTAGCTATTATTGTTGTTGATGTCGTCGTTGTTGGATAGGACAGAGAGAAATGGAGAGAGGAGGGGAAGACAGACAGGGGGAGAGAAAGATAAGACACCTGCTTCACCACTCATGAAGAGACCCCGTCCCAAGTGGGGAGTTGGGGGCTCTGACCGGAATACTTAACGCCGGTCTTTGCACTTCGTACCATGTGCACTTATCCCACTGTACCACCGCCCAGCCCCCTTTTTGTTCTTTTTAAAATATACTTTATGAAAAAGAGAGAGAGATTCAGAGAGAAAGACATAGAAGGATCAGAGTACTGCTCAGCTCTGGCTTATGATGGTGCTGGGGATTGAACCTGGGACCTCAGAACCTCAGGCATGAAAGTTTTTTGCAGAACCACTATGTTTGTCTCCCCGGCCCCAAATTTTTGTTATTCTCCTTCATGTCTCCTTTAGAGTTGTGATACCATAATGATTATTTTTGATAAAAGAGAATTAAAGAGGCAGAGTGAAAAAGACCACAGCAGCGAAGCTTCCTTCAGTGCAGTAGGGGCTGGGCTCAAGCCTGAGTCTCACATATGGCAAAGAAGCGCATTATCCAAGTAAGCTATTTCACTGACCCACTATGATTATTTTTTAAAATTTTTATTCCTTTTTATTGCCCTTGTTGTTTTATTGTTGTAGTTATTGTTGTTGTTGTTGGATAAGACAGAGAGAAAATGGAGAGAGGAAGAGAAGACAGAGGGGGGGAGAGAAAGACAGACACCTGCAGACCTGCTTCACCGCTTATGAAGCTACTTCCCTGCAGGTGGGGAGCCGTGGGCTTGAACCGGGATCCTTACGCCGGTCTTTGCGCCACCTGCGCTTAACCCACTGCGCTACTGCCTGACTCCCTATAATTATTTTTAAAGTAATGTGCAAATATGTCATATTACTTTTTTCCCCTTCAGATTCATTTTAAAAAGTTAAAAAAATATACCCACCTACAGGGGGGAAGCTTCACAAGCAGTGAAGCAGTGCTGCCCATGTACCTCTCAAGCTCTCTATCCCCATTCCTTCTCAATTTCTTGATGTCTCTATCCAGAAATTAACAAGAATAAATAAATAAGGAAGTTCATTCTCTGGTACTGCATGAGCCAGTGTGATGTCCTGGTGTGTGTGTTTCCCGTCACTAATAAAATCTTTTTAAAAGCTTGGGGCACACCAGGTTAAGTGCTCATAGCATGAAGTGCAAGGACCAGCACAAGGATCCCGGTTCAAGCCTCTGGCTCCTCACCTGCAGGGGAGTCACTTCACAGGCAGTGAAGCAGGTCTGCAGGTGTCTCTCTCTCCCCCTTTGTCTTCCCCTCCTCTCTTCATTTCTCTGTCCTATCCAACAACGACAACAACAAAATGGGGGAAAAAAATGTCCTTCAGGAACAGTGGATTCCTACTGCAGGTGGAGAGGAAGGAAGGAAGGAAGGAAGGGAGGGAGGGAGGGAGGGAGGGAGGGAGGGAGGAAAAGAGCCACTGGCCTTCCTACCTCACTGTAGCCACTTCCATAAATGAGGTGCTGCCGCCACCTGGTGGCTAAACTAGAAAGGGCTGGTGGCCCCCAGTGAAAGCAATCCTTGTTTTTCCTGCCCAGATGCTCAAACACATCCTCCACAGGCACCTCCCTACAGCCCCTAGACCTATTACTTGACATTTCTTTTTTCTGTTCTTGCTGTTGCTGCCAGGACTTCATCAGGGCTTTGCACCTATGTGATTCCACTACTCACAGCAAACTTCCCTTTTTCCAAATAGTGGATGAGAAACAGAGGACACAGCACAGCGCTGCTCAACCACTCAAGAAGCTTCCCCCTTACATGGTGTTCCCACGTGCTAGTTGGAGGCTCAAACCTGGGTTCGCACACATGGTAAAGTGTCATCTACCTGGTAAGTTATCCTCTGGCCCCACTTGGCATTTCTTGGAGCTTAAGGTATCTAGGGAAGAACTCTGGTTAAGAGGTGGGAGCCCTGAGTCCTGGTCCTTAATCTGTCATTAGCTGCAGCGTGACCCTGGGCAAGATCATTGCTCTACCTAGGCCTTGAGGTAGTGAGCCAAAACTGCCTTCTGAAGACCCTTGAGACGTGCCATGTTCCACCCTCTCCACTAGGAGTAGCCAGGTCCTTCTCTCTGCCTTCTGCCCACACTGGCAGCAGGGGAGGAGAGGGGAGGGGACGGGAGGGCAAGACAGTCCTTAGGGGCAGAACTACAGTAGGCACCCAGTTATGTTACAAGAACCTGGTTCTTATTTTATTATTATTATTATTATTATTATTGGATAGAGACAGAGATTGAGAGGGAAGGGGGAGAGAGGGAGAGAGATAAGACACCTACAGCTCTTCTTCACCACTTGTAAAGCTTTCTCCCTGCAAGTGGGGTCCAGGGGCTTGAACCTGCGTCCTTGCGCACTGCAGTGGGGGTGCTTAACCAGGTGCGCCATCACCTGGCCCCTCTAATTTATATTAATGATTGGCACATGTGATGCTGGAGTTTGAACTCAGGGCCACGTGAGATTGATATATATAATTTTCATTTGATAGGATAGAAATTGAGAGGGGAAGGGGAGATAGAGGAGACTGCAGCACTGCTTCACTGCTTGTGAAGCTTCCCTCTGCATGTGGGGGCTGGGGGTCTGAACCCAAGTCCTTTTGTGCTTGGTAAAGTGTGCGCTTAACCTGGTACATCACCACCTAGCCTCAGGACCACGTACTTTTTATTTTTTAAAAAAGATTTTATTAATGAGAAAGCTAGAAGGAGAGAGAAAGAACCAGACATCACTCTGGCACATGTGCTGCCTGGGATCAAACTCAGGACCTCATGCTTAAGAGGCCAAAGCCTTATCACTACACCACCTCCCAGACCACTGCTCAGCTCTGGCTTATGTGGGACTGGGGATTGAACCTGGGACCTCAGAGTCTCAGGCATGAAAGTCTATTTGCATAACCATTATGCTGTCTCCCCAGCCCTAGGGCTGTGTTCTCCATATATATATATATATATATATCTGGTTGAGCACATGTTATAATGTGCAGTGAGCTCCCAGACCCCACCTGCAGGGGAATAGCTTTGTGAGTGGTGAAGCAGTATTGCAGTTGTCTCTGTCTCTCTCCCTATCTCTTCTTCCCACTTGATTTCTGGCTGTCTATATCAAATAAATGAAGATAATACATTTTTTATATTTATTTTCCCTTTTGTTGCCCTTTTTTATTGTTTCTGTTATTGATGTCGTTAGATAGGACAGAGAGAAATGGAGAGAGGAGGGGAAGTCAGAGAGGGGGAGAGAAAGATAGACACCTGCAGACCTGCTTCACTGCCTGTGAAGCGACTCCCCTACAGGTGGGGAGCCGGGGGCTCAAACCAGGATCCTTCAGCTGGTCCTTGTGCTTCTACTGCCCAGTTCCTGAAGATAATAAATCAAAAGAGAGAGAGAAAGAAAAGGCTAAGTCTGCAATCACTCCAAAAATTGAACCCCCTACCAATAAGTGGCCCCAGAGCCACCTCTGGCTCCCCAAGGTGAGACACTGAGGGGACAAGCTATCTTCCTCAGGTCACGGTTTCCCTGAAGGCACAATACCATTCCCTTCCCCATCTCCAGAATCCAGGGCTCCCTGACATGGGCCATGTTTCATCCTACACCAAGGCAGACCTGTCCCCCTCCTCACACAGGCTCCGCATAGCAGGTCAGGTAGCAGTGGGAGCCCCGTCTGTCAGGAGCCTCTCCCCGACCCTAGCCCTCTGCTCAGACACCAAGAGAAGGCGAGGCAGCAAAGCTGAGGCACACATAGAATAAATATAACTTTATTCTTTATCCAGTAGATCTCAGTGGAAAGTCCAACAGTAACAGGTGCACCAGCGGGCTCTGGGGAGATGAGACCCCAACCCCGGAACAAGGAAGGCAGAGCCAGCTTCCCCAACCCGGGGGTGCAAGGGGTGTGAAGAAGGGACCCCCTGAAGGCCCGTCCTGCGGGGCAAGGAGGGGGTTCTGTTGTGTGGGGAGGGAGTGGAGGGGTAGGCCAAAGAAATGGAGGAACTCAGGCCAAGTGCATTTATTGGCCTGTGTGTGTGTGTGTGTGTGTGTGTGTGTGTGTGTGTGTGTGTGTGTGTGTCTGGGGGCCCTGTGGGCGGGTGCTGGTGGCTGTGAGGCTAGGGGTGGGGGCAGCTTGGACCCCTTGGGCAGCCCATTCACAATTGGGGGCTGGAAAGCTTGGATGATATGGGCCCGACTGGGGAAGGGGGAGCTCTAGCAAGGACACTGGCTGAGAAACACACTCATGGTCTGAGGGTCCCCTGGCTTTGCCCCTGCCCCATCTCTCCCACCAAGGGCCCTGTCCTTCTGGAGACTGCCTGAAACTGTCCACACCCAGTGGTTAGGCAGATGGAGAAGAGGGGACTGGCTGCTTCCCAGCACAGAGGAGAGGGCAGGCCTCAAAAAGTTAGTACTTCACAGTTTTAAAGAGAAAACTGAGGAGGAAAAGGCTGGGGAGGAGGGCTAAGGGGGAAGAAGGACATTGAGAGAGGGGAAGCCCCTTCTGAGCTACTCCCCTCCCTCCCAGGGGGTCCATCCCCCCTCCAGCTCTGGATCCAGCTCCCCCCCCCATACACAGCACAGATTCCTTCAGTATAAATGTGCTTTAAATGAAAATTCTTATTTTTAAAAAAATTCAAAACAAAAAAAATTAAAATAAAAACAAAACCAGCGAGAATACCTGGGAGTTGGTATGGCAGGGTATGTACAGGGGGAGCCCCCCCACCCCACCCCTGGCCCAACCCCCTCTGTCACCAACCAAGGCAGGGGGGGTCCCCAACCAGGGGGCAATGGCTTGCAAGTTCTGAGGATGGGGGAGCCAGGTCCTGGCGTTTGCTGGTGATGAAGGTGTGGCGAGGCGGGCAGAGGGGTGTCTTGATGAACACGAGGCCCCCAGGCCCCATCCCAAGGCGCAGGACCAGGGGTCCTCACTCCACTCATGGCCGCCGGCATGACGTCAGCCCAGGCTAAGGAGCAAGCAGTCCACCGCAGGCCAGGCCTCCGTCCAGATCGCTGCCTCCTCCCTTCCAACCCCCAGGAGGGGGAAGAGTAGGTGGGGGCAGGGCTGGTAGGGGTGGCATGGTTGGTATAAAGGCAGAGAAAAGCCAGTGCTTGGGGCAAGGGCAGAGTCCACAGGCCACAGCAGTCACGGGGAGTGGGTGGCTGGGCTGCTTCTGTTAGAGCTGGGGCTGAGGCTGGGACTGCAGCTGCCAGGTGGGGGGGCCATGCCGCCCCCATCCCGCCCCCCACCCCCCGACTGTCCGCTCAGAGTGTCCAGGCCCTCTGAGTTCTCCAGCATTTCCTGGATGAGAGGTGGCATGGAGCCCGGGATCTCCATTTTCAATGTGATTACCCGCTCTGCTCCTGCAAGAACCAACAGAGAGACTAAGGTCAGTATGGCAGTGCCCCTAACACCACCCCAGGCCAGGCTCCTGGAGGGAGGGTGCGGTGGGGAGCGCAATCTTGGCGGCATGTGTGCAATGAACTTCAGTTCTTGGACATAAGTCAGCTCTTGTAAGCTCCCCAAATCCAAAGGACGGGGAACAAAGTGACTCCAAATTCAGCCTCTGGTGTAGGACAGCCTGGGTGTGACACAGGGCCTATCTTATGCACTATGGGTTATGGGCCTTTTTTTTAAATTTTTTTAAATATTTATTTTCCCTTTTGTTTTTTTATTGTTGTGGTTATTGATGTCATTGTTGGATAGGAGACAGAAATGGAGAGAGGAGGGGAAGACACAGAGGAGGAGAGAAAGACAGACACCTGCAGACCTGCTTCACTGCCTGGGAAGCGACTCACCTGCAGGTGGGGAGCCGGGGCTCGAACCAGGATCCTTATGCCGGTCCTTGCACTTTGTGCCACGTGCGCTTAACCTGCTGCGCCCAACTCCCTCTTTTGTTTTTAATGTTTTGGTTTTTTTTAATGTTGTTTTAATTTTTTAGATATATATTTAATTCTCCCTTTTGTTGTCCTTGTTGTTTTACCATTGCAGTTAGACCTGCTTCACTGCCTGTGAAGTGACTCCCCTGCAGGTGGGGAGCCGGGGGCTCAAACCAGGATCCTTAAACCGGTCCTTATGCTTAGCGCCACCTGCGCTTAACCCACTGCGCTACCGCCCGGCCTCCATGGGTCTTCTTCCACCTCCAAACAACTCAGAAAATATCAACACCACCCCCTTCCAGAAGGGAGATGAGGTGTCAGCGCTGTTAAGTAGCCTGCTCTAGGACACACCCAGGTGTTCAGTTCCAGAGTCTTGTCCTAACCACCATGCACAGGTGACACCACACTGTGAGCACTCAGGCAGGTCAGCTGGGCATGGCAAGGTCTCTGGGGGACCCAGGTGGGAACAGGATGGCTCCGAACAACTGGGGCATCACCATCCTGAGCACAGAGGTGGGGTACTGGACCAGATGTGCAAGGCCCGGGTCTGGGCACAAACAGTGGGACCAGGGTCAGGTGTTGGGGTGTGGCCCTGCCAGACTGGGACCCCCAGCCCCAACCAAGTGAGAGGGACTCACCCTTAGCACTGATGCTTCGAAGGTCCGTGATCTTCATGAGCATCTTGGGGAACATGTGGGGTCGGCTGGGCCTCCGTTTCCGCACATAGACCTTCAGCGCCTCCAGCAATGGCTCCTGCAGCATGTCCACTCTGTCTGGCTGCTCCAGGTCCTGCCGGTCTGAGGGAGCACATCTTCTGAGCCAAGCACCAGGTGCAGCCCCGCATCCAACCTCGGCCTCTGGGGGGCGCACTTGCCCCAACCACAGGCTTAGCAACTCTCCAGCAGGGCCTCCCTCCCTCCACAAGGCAGCAGGGGGGGGGGGGGCGGGGGGGGGGGGGCGGGGAGGGCTCTGAACCCAGGTGGTGGCAGACACAGGCAGGGAGGATTCCCAGGGAGGCACCCCCCACTCCCACCCACTGTTACAGAAACTAACAGGATCTGGCAGCACTGGTAGCAACAAAATATTAACAGCTGCCAATGTTTACTGCCTCTTGGGCACTGGATACACTGGACCTTATTTATTACCATCTTAATCCTCTCACAACTTTATGAGGCCAGAAGTCTTACTACCCCATTTTACAGAAACAGAGGTTCAGAGAAGTGTGCCAAGCTGCTCAAGGTCATGCACGGGCCAGGAATCCTGAGGTACTCCTATGACCCTCAAGTCCTCCCTCATTATTCTTAGTCTAATTTTTCTTTCTTCACCAGAGCACTGCTCAGCTCTGATTTATGGTGATGCGGGGGGGGGGGGGGGGGGGGAATGAACCTGGACCTTCAGAACATCAGGCATGAGAGTCTCTTTGCATAACCACTATGCTATCTACCCCTGCCCTCCCGTATTCTTTAAGGTTCATTTATTTACTGAGAACCAGAAATGCTGCTCAAACTCAAGCCCTCATGCTTGCAAATCCAAAGCTCCAGCCACTGTGCAGCCTCTCAGGCCACAAGTCCTCCCTAGTCCCAGAAAGAACACTGTCCAGAGCTACGGTACCAGAGCTTCCGGTTCCAATTGCCACCCTCTTGTCCTGAGTCAGATCCTGCCCTGGGATGCAGCTCCCCTCCGGTAAGAGAAAACTGATAAAGTGGGGGTAGATAGCATAGTGGTTATGCAAAGCGACTCATGCCTGAGGCTCCAAAGTCCCAGGTTCAAACCCCTGCACTACCTGTAAGCCAGAGCTGAGCAGTGCTCTGGTTAAAAAAAAAAGAGAGAGAGAGAAAGAGAAACCTGATACGGAGAGATGGAACAGTGGATAGAGCACTGGGCTCTTGGGTATAAGGTCCTAAGTTTGATCCCCAGCAGTACATACACCAGAGTGATGTGTGGCTCTCGCTTTCTCCCCCTTCTCCTCCCGTCTCTCATGAATAAAATAAAATCTTGAGCGAGAAGAAACTTGATAGGGACCAAGATCTCTCTCTGATCTGATGATCCCTGGGAGGGGTCTGAGGGACTGCATCACCAACCTAGGCCTGGCCCCAGCCCGGATCCCCACCCACCTCCACAGATGAGGCAGATGGCGCTAAGCAGCCCGGTCTCTGCATCATCCATCTCCAAGGGCAGCAGCTGGTTGGCGAAAGCGAAGACCAGGTCTGTGAGGGGCCCAAAGCCTGCGTTGTGCATCTGGGTCCGGTTCAAGGTCAGTCCGTCCGAGAAGGTCATCGTGTCCTGCTCGGGCGTGTACCGCGTGCAGATCCGCAGGATCTGGGTGCAGAGGACATGCAAGTGCTGGGAGTCAGCCCGCCCCTGGCTGCAACATTTCCTGCACCTTGGCCCATCCCCCAGCACTTCCAGCACCAGCTTCCCCAGGGACCACTGGGCACGCAGCCAGATGCTCTCCAGCAGAACCCTCTGTGGTGACAGCCACACCCTGCATCTGTGCCAGCCAATGCTGTCACCACTATGTGGCCACTGGGCATTTGAAAGGTAGCTGGTGGGTCAGCAAAACAGCTCACTTGGACTCTGTGCTGCTTTGCCAAGTACATGACCCAGGTTCGAGCCTGCGACCACACTGAAGGAAGCTTTGGTGCTACGGTCTCTTTCTAGCTCTGTATCTCTATCTAAAAAGAATAAATAAATAAATAAATAAATAAATAAATAAATAAATAGGTAGCTAGTGCACCTGAGGAAATGAAACAAGCTTTTCCACCAATTGAAATTTCAACAAGTACAAGGCAAGAGGCTTCTGTTGTGCGCAGGGCAGTGGCCTCCGTGCAGTACAGAGGACTTAAGAAGGAAGAGTATTTCCAGTAGGCAGGGATTACAGTAGACTCATGCCAGAATTCCCAGGACTAGGCACAAGAGCTCAAATGAATGTGTGTCAGCATCTAGTGAGACAAACCCTGGTGAGCTGCCTCTTGCTGTGTGTGTTTGTGTGTGTGTGTGTGTGTGTGTGTGTGTGTGTGTGTGTGTGTGTGTGTGTGTCTGAGCAGATGACGCACTGCACCTCCCACTTCACCCCTACCAGGAACCAGCACATCCCAGGGTCCCCACCTTGGAAGTGGTGAGAGGGAGCAGTGGGTGGAGCCAAGGGAGGTAACAGGGAGAGACCTCCTAGCATTCTAGACCTAGGCCTAGGCAGTACCCATTGTCCCTCCCCCTAGCCGGCCTCCAGCTTAATCCACCCTCTGGCCCCACCAAATGCCCCACAGGTCCCTGAATCTCTCTGACTCACACCAGCAGGCCTTTCCCATCGTGTCCCTTAACTAGAGATGCCCTCTCCCATGCTCCTTCCACAAGCCCCTTCCACAAGCCACCTCCTCTGGGATGTCTTCCCTGGGGGCCCAGCAGTATGACCCTCTCTTCTGCAGGGGCAAGGGACCGCCCTCCCCACATCTCAGTCAGCACTCAACAGTTCTGCAACCTCTGTTGACATAGCTGTGGCCACCACCAACACGAGTTCTTTTCCAGACAGGGGATGGTGTTGGGGCCACCTATCCCTGACACCAGTTCCAGACATAGCCATGCAGGCTCCCTGGCACAGCTTTATGAAACAGAGCAGATATGCGAAGTGAGGGGTTCGAAGGGAAGGTTCGGTGAGAAGACGGGGCAGGTGGCTACATGCACAGTGAATGGTGGGCCCATGCAACTCTGGGAGCTGAGCAGCTTCGGAGACAGGGAGACACGGAGGCAGGGCCAGACCCTCACCAGAATGTCCAGGCAGGCAGCCTTGAGGAGGGTGATCTGGTCAGCAATGGTGAGGGTGGTGAAGCCGGGCAGCTGCTTGGCGAACTCCACAGTCTTAATGATACACTTGGTGGAGAGTTCACTGAACTTGTCCCAGAGGTCAATGTCCAGAGAGACACGTTGTTCTGAGCTGTTGTTCTGGGAGGATGAGGAAGAGTGAGGAACTTCTGCATGGCACCCCTTCTGCCACCAGCCCCCACAGGCCTGCCCCCTGCCTGGGCACTCCTCCAGAAGGAAGGGGAGGCAGCAGAAGGGAGGGACAAGGAGGCCGGGCATGGTGAGCAGAGGAAAGTGAGGCAGCAGGAGAGCCCCAGGCAGGGCTAGTCCTGGCCCCTTAGCACGACCCACCCTGCCAAATTGTGGGCAGCCATACCGTAGTGTATTTGCCCAGCTGGCAGAGGGCAGGGAAGGTCTCCTGGTGCGCTTTGCGCACCTTCTCGATGAGCTCCCCCACCTCGGGCGTCAGTGTGTAACTCTCAGAGCACTCGGGCTTGGGAACCTCCTTCTTCTTCTTGTTCCGGTCGTTCCTCACAGCTGTGGGCAGAGGCTGTGGTTAGAGACAGGTGGGGCAGTGGTCTCACCACAGCCTGAGCTCCTCCACCAGACAGCTGCTGGTTACCAAAAAGACCACTCTCGGGACACACACATACCTATGGACAGTTAGGCCAGGCACACGCCTGCCTCTTTGTGCCACCCAACCCACAAACCAAGTCCTGCCCTAGGGCTTTACACACACACACACAGAGCCAGTCCACTGGGCCTGCCACTCCCTTGCAGCCACTGCCTCACATCCTCCCTGAGGCCCCATGGCAGTGCCCCACCTCCTCACTCTGGCCCCCTCATTCCCCACCCCCTCTGCTTCTGGGAAGGCTCCCACCCCCAGTCCCCCCCATCCCTCCTGGCAGCCATCTCCCTGAGGGTTCCTGGGACTGGCTTTGAGCAGCTCCCAGGGACTGGCTTTGAGCAGCTACCGGGGACTGACTTTTGAGCAGCTCCTGGGGACTGGCTTTTGAGCAGCTCCCGGGGCAGGCTGGCGAGGAGTAGGGTACTCAGCCTGAGTGGGGGGCCAGGCGAGATCTCTCGGCCCATTAGCCGGGGGAGCTGACAAATCACCGGGGGCGCTGAGCCGCACACACCACTCGGCTTTAAAGAAGCGATGGGGTCGTTACCAGCCGATTATACCAGACACACAATCACTCACAGGGCCAGTGGTGGTGGCTGCTGACGCGGGAGGAAAATTGGGTGGGGGTGGGGGTGAGGGTGGGGGGACCCGGGGGGGGGGGGCGGCGGGCACAAGGTTGGGGGGGGAGAGCTGGCATAATTTGGAGATCACTCATGTCGATTCTGCAAATTCAATAAAGTGCAAGGGGAAGAAGGGAGAGAGGGAGAGGGAGAGGGAGAGTGGGGGGATAATTTGGGAAGAGAAAATTGCAGCTGTGACAAGACGTTTATCATTTGGAAGCTTTAATTCTATTGAAATGGCAGCTGCTCAGCTCCAGGGCACAGAGCAGCCGGGGAGGAGGGAAGGAGGGAAGGAGGGAGGGAGAGAGGGAGAGTTGGCAGTGAGCAGGAATAGGGGTCCCCACCCTGGTCCTTCTGCACAGAGGAGCTCTGGGAGTAGAAAGTGGCAAAGGTGGAGGAAAGAGGTAATACTGGGCCCTGAAGAGTAGTGTCCCAAGTTGTCACCTGCCTTGCAACCAAGAGCTACCATGTCCTGGGCTCCTGACTAGGTCGCGGGCTCCTGGGGCAGGAAGTGGTAGGGTGCTGCCACAACCTCTCCACTCCTATGGTTCCTCTAGTCACTCCTATGTCTCCTCCTGACTTCCCCCTTCTACTGCCCTCCCCACAAAGGGCTAGGGGGTCCTGTGTCCCCCTCCCCCACCCCATTCCCCAAGGCTTAGGCTCCATGGCAACGGCCACGCAGACAAGGAGGCGTCTGTCAGCGTCATTTATCTCTGACATCATCAATCACCGGTCACCACGGCAACACCCATGATTCAACACAAGAGGGTCCCCTTGTCCAGCCCTCCCTCCCTCCCTCCATCAAGCCTCAGCTGAGCCCAAACTGGAAACCCCCATCCCTCTGGGAGCTGAGCAGTCCTGATTCTTCCTTCCAACTCCAGGTCCCAGGCTTCCCCAGACAATGGCTTCCAGATCCATGTGCCAGCCACTCACAGCAGGCAGCACCCTTTAGTGTGGACCCCCAGGAAAATGCACAACTAGAAGGGGCTCAGGCATGCCTCTGAGCCCTGTCACAAAGTCCAGACAGGTCTGGAGACCAGGCGGCTTAGAGTGACACATACGCACATGTACGTAACCACATACAGCCATGCGCAAACAGCCAGCTGTCCACACCTGGACACAGAGCTGGCTGGATGCAGACACAGAGGTAAGTCCTGGAACCTACGCACACATGGCAATACACAGACAAGTCCAGAGGTGAACACAACACCCACACAGGCCAGCTCCCCTGGCTTCTGGGGTGCTGGCTCCCCCCACCTCTCCCTGTGGCACTCACACTCCTTGGACATGCCCACTTCGAAGCACTTCTGCAGCCGGCAATACTGGCAGCGGTTTCGGGTCACCTTGTTGATGATGCAATTCTTGTCCCGGTGACACGTGTACACCATGTTCTTCTGGATGCTGCGTCGGAAGAAGCCCTGGACACAGATGGGAGGGAGTCAGCTCAGCTACACCCATAGTGGGCACCAGCAGGCCTGGGGCTGGGGCTGGGGCTGGGAGACAGGGGAGCAGAGGGCCAGGGCCAGCTGGTCTCCCACAAGCCTCTGGTCACTGAGCAGGCCAGATAAGGGGGAAAGACGGTTCATCTGCCATCTGCAAGGGTTTCCAGAAGAACCCCAGCGCCTGTACCTCCACAGTGCAAGAGGGTAGGGGTCACCCTGCATGCCATAGCACAGATCTTGGTCCCCCACCCTCCCCAAAAAGAACTCAGTACTACTGGTGAGTCAGGAAGAGGAGAGGGACCAGGCAAGAGAGAGGCAGAACCCTGGAAGCCCAGCCGGGCTTAAGAGCACAGGAAAAAGAGGCAGAGGAGGAGCACACACCACCGGGACGCTAGTGCTCAAGATGAAAGTGTGCCAACCAGAGCCCCTGAGAATTGACACGGGGCGCGAGTAGATAGCATGACAGTTATGCAAAGAGATTCTCATGCCTGAGGTTCCAAAGTCCCAGGTTCAATCCCCTGTACCACCATTAGCCTAAGCAGTGCTCTGGTAAAATAAGTAAATAAATAAGAGAGAGAGAGAGAGAGAGAGAGAGAAAGAAAGAAAGAAAAGAAAGGAAGAACAAACCTACATAGGCAGAGCTGGCCGGGCAGGGGCTCTACGTGCAGGCTAAGCAGAGACAGGTCAGAGCACAGCCTGCTGAGGGGATATCCTCTCCTGGTTGAGGGGCAGCTTCTGAACCCCCATCTCTAGGCCAGGAAACAGGCCCTGGGGAAGGTGGGGAGAGGCAGGAGGGCAGGCAGTGCCCACAGAGGCTGGGAAGGTGGCAGCCACAGGGAAATCACAGCCGGGCACATGAAGGAGAAGCTGAGCCTGCTCCCAAGCGCCACCTCCCACCAGGCTGCCATGGGGAGGTTCAAGTAGGGCCGCAGGGGGCAGGCCTCCTGGGTCCCCAGCCAAGAGCCCATCAGCAGCCAGCTCACTATGGCAACCCAGGCAGCTGGAGGATGGAGGCAGGGAGAGGAACTCGAGCAAGAGAGCCCCCTGGTTTGGGGGAGCCCCATTCCTCTCTTCCAAGGCTGCTATGCAGAAGGTCCTGCTCAGGACCCCCTCCCAGAGTGGCTGCAGGCACTCCATATCTACTTCATCAGGACAATCCTTCTGTCCCCCCAAGGGCATTCCTCAGACTCACCTTGCAGCCCTCACAGGCACTGACCCCATAGTGGTAGCCTGAGGACTTGTCCTGACAGACAAAGCAGGGCTTGTAGATACGGGGGAGAGGGGGTGGCGAGGGGGGGCTGGGCACGATCTCCTCTGAACTGCTGCTCTGGGTCTCAATAGCTAGAGAGAGAGAGAGAGAGACAAGAGGGAGAGTGGTGGTTAGACACTCAGGTCACACCCACCACCCACTCTGCCTTGGGTCCTCTCTCTCTTGGGAGTCACTGCTGTAGGGCAGGGACTCCTCCTCGTTCAAGAAGACTGGGGCTTCCTGGCCAGATGCAGGAACAAGACTACCAGGCAGGTGAGACCTCCAGAGGCCCAATGCTCATTCTCCATCCCCAGACCCACCTTCAAAACCAGAATGACCAGATTACACACTATCAGATGGGGACAAAGTGATTGCACTGGAGGCGGGGCAGCCTATTAAAGACCGCCCCCCCCACACACCCTAAGTTAGGAAGCCTGATGAGGAGGGAGGGAAGAGAACATAAGCTAGGGGTAAAGGAAACTGGGGTCAACAGGATATTCAAAGCTGGCCACTCCCCCACCCCCATGGCTTCCGCTCCCCCTTCTGCCCCCTGCCGGCAGCCACAGCCCCTCCTCCACCCAAACAATCCCCTGGCCAGGAACCCAGGGCAGGGTGCTGCAAAGAGAGTAGCAAATGTTGAGGCACAATAGCCGGGAACTCCCTGAGATAACAGGGTTGGGGGGGGACGGACCCTGAAGACAGGAAGAGGCCACTTGGGCCCCAGGAAACCCATTACTGGGGTGCCCTCCATCTGGGGGAAGCTGCACGACAAAGGGGGTCTGTTTCCATCAATGCTCGGTCTGTCTGGCCTCAATACTCTGTCCTGGTTACTGCACCCCTCCCCTCCTGCTATTCAGACCCAAGAGGGCAGGCAGCAGGGATGACCCAGCTAGTGCCACCCCCACTAACCTCCCAGCGTCCATTGTGCATCACAGTTACGGGCTAGGTGGGGGCAGTCAGTGCCCAAAGCCTGGCCAACTGAGGATGATGAACAGTGCTAGATGACTGTGAGCCAGGCAAAGCCATCATCCCTACCTGGCACCATCCAGATGCTTTTACCAACACCACCTCCCAGGGCTAAGGAGGGGTCAGGAGGCCTCCTGGGGAGGTGGAGCCCCCACCTCCTCCTACATGCTCAAATCCTGCCTAACCTCCAACTCCAGTGCCCCAAATTCTGGCATTCAAAGGGACCCCAAGCTCCCGGTCCTTATGGCTGTGAGTCACAAGGCCCCAAAGTGCAGACAGAGACAAGCAGCACTGAGACACTGGGGACCAGCAGGGTACACCCAGAGTCTACCTGCAGATACTTCAAGCACTGCCAGGCAGTAGATGGCAGGGAACCAGGTCAGCTACGTTGGCAGAACTTTGCTGGCTCTTGTGAGCCCTGGGCACCACTTCCCTGGTCAGCACCGCTACAGCCCTATGCTGATCCCTGCCCCAAGACCAGCCTACTACAGCAAAGGAATAAATGGGTGCCCAGACCCCACCACTCCAGACTCTTCACTGACACTCCCTTCCCCCAGCCCTCACTCTAACACCGGGCTGTCCTGGCATGGCTGCTCCATCACCCCACTCTGCCTGGCCAGACAGGCAAATCAGACAGGCAGGAGAGAGGCCTGAGAACAGCTGCTGGGGGGCCAGGTTTGGGGGGCCTGGGTGAGGCCAGGAGACAGAAGGGTGAGCGACAAAGGAGCCCTTTGTTGTGCTAACTTTTTCCAAGATGTAAAAGGAGTAACAATAGACAATCCAGACTAGTGGGGAAGGGGGGTGTCAAGGACAAGGGAGTAGGGGAGCCAGTGGCCAACAGCAGAGGATGAAGAAGATACTGACCTGAGCTCCACTCCTCTGATATCCCCTCCCTGCTAGCGCCTAGCCCTAGGCTCACCTCACTCAAGGCCCAGCCTTTAAAATGGACCAGACCTGGGCAGGGGGGATGGCATACTTGTTATGCAAAAGACCTTCAGGCCTGCAGTTCTGAAGTCCCAGGTTCAATCCCTGGCACCGCCATAAGCTAGAGCTATGCAGTGGCGGGGGGGGGGGGTGATAACAATGACAGTAATATTTAATTAATAAAATGGATGCAACTGAAAAGGGAGAAAGGAGAGAAGCTTTGGGGTCCAGAGTGGGGTGGAAGGAGAGGAGAGACAGAGAGGACAACGACCAGAGAGAAACTCAGTGGGGCCAAGGCCCAAGGAATATGCAGCTCAGCAAAGCCCAGAGAGGCTTTCAAGGCTGAAAAGCTGTGCATTTTTTGTTCTGTTTTTGAGATGGAGTGCTGGCCCAGATGGGGGCGATAACCTGGGCTAGGGGAGGCCTCCCTGAAGGCCTCACAACCACAGCTGATTGCCTCAGAGATCAAAACACACCCCTACCTCAGATATGTCCCCACCTGTCACCCAGGTAACAGCTCTCAGGCTTCTCTCTCTGCCCTTTGAACCCTGAACACTGGCTCAGCCCCTACCTTCCCAGGCCTCCAGAGAGTCGTCTGGGGGAGGTGTGGTCACTCTGGGACCCTAGAGGTCTGCACAGCTTTTAGCCCAGTCCCTCTGAGTGAGAGAAGGCCCCTCCCCCAAAGGCCCAGCTCCCCAACTCTCTCTTCCTGTACAAAGTCAGGCTGGAGAAGGACCACACCTTCCCAGCTCAAAGTTCCTTCCAGTGCTTTGGCAGAAGGCTGGAAGCAGCCCAGGAAGCCTGCATGCCCTCCCCCCTACGCTGGCAGAAGGCACAGTGCTCCAGATCCCCCACATCCCACAGCCCCAGAGCCGCTCACAGGCTCGCACAGGGGCTGGTTTCCTGGAGGAGATCAGCAGGAAATCAGCCGGGCCCCTGGCCAGTGGCTCCCCTCCCAAGCCAGCTGGCGCCCGCTCCTCCACAGCTTCCCAGTTAGCCCCCCTAGGGAAGGCTGGGAAAGGAGTGCTGGGCCCTAAGGTACTGGCCTCCCTCACCACAACGGGTGGGGTGGCCCTGGGTGCAGCACAGCGGAAGAGGCCCCCAGATCAGGGCCTGCTGATAAGCATCTCTCCCCTCCCCCACTCCGGGCATCCACGTGCTTCACATTCTTGGACGTCTGGGAGCAGGCGGAGGCGTGAGCAGCAGAGATTGGTGGGGGACACATGGGGAGCCACATCCTGTGTACCCCTTATCCTCTAGTGCACCCAAAACGGAGGGGGCCTGCAAGACCCAGCAGTCTCCCACTGCCAACCTGCAGTTCCCCCCAACCCCAGGTGGCAGGAGAGTGGAGGGGAGGGGGGATGTAGAGTTTCTATCAACAGAGAACCTCTGCCTCCCATAGGGTATCTTCCATGGTCTCCCCATGTACCCTAGACAGGACATATCACCACCCCTAGCCTCCAGGTCCTTCCTGAAAGCTACCCACACCCCCCCCACACACAACCCACAGAGCCACCACGCCTCCCCCCATGATATACACACCTACATGGGATCTAAGGGAGGGGGAGTCCAGGCCTCTCGCTCTACCCCACTCCAGACAGTCTACACAGAGTGTGGGGAGACAGGTCTCTACTTCCCCATGTCCAGTCTTCTCCCCAGGCCTTGCCCAAGAAGAGCTGAGCCCCCCCACCCACCCCCCCACACACACACTGACAAAGGAAGGAGGGGGGTCCTGGAGCCCAGCTTCCCCTCCCCCTTTAGAAAAAAAAACAGGCACCACAAGAAGGGAAACCCTGGCAGCCTGCCTGTTATCCCACGTGGGAGAGGACTCCCGCAGCTCTGGGAGAAGGGGGAGGAGGGTCTGAGTGTTGCACCTCTCACCTCTCCCTTTTGGCCAAAGTCAAAGGCTGCTCACGCCCCTACTCCCTCTCAACTGCTCCGAACCCAGAGGCAAAGGTCAGGGGGCAGGACAATAGGAAAGGCTAGAGGCAGGGGCTCAGGGAAAGGCAAAGGTGTCTGTGCAGTCTTTCTTCTAGGGTGCTGGGCCTGCTCCAATCTGCCAGGCCCCCAGAGATCAACTCCAGCCCTCCTCCTGGATATATAGCAGGTTAGGCAGCCGGTCTGGGAGGGCAGGAGAAGCTCCAGGGGAGACCTGAGCCCAGAGCAGGCTGAAGAAGGAAATCGAGCCCAGAAACAATAACCCCTGAGCGCCTGATCTCTCCCACCCAGGTACACTACCCAGGTGTATGGCCCAGATGCTGGCAACTGGAGTGTCCTGGTTAGAGCCTGAACCCAGATGGGGGACTACAAGGAGAGGAGGTAGACAGACTGCTAGGACATTAAGGTCCTTCGTGCCCCGTTCCCAAGGGGCAAGAGGGTAACAAAAGACATGGCTGGGCTGAAAGAGAATGAGTTCCTTTCTAAAATAACCCCAGAAGTAGAAAAAAATCAAGCCAATCCCCCCTTCAAACAACAAACTAGATTAGGACGGGGTTGCCTCCTTTCCCACCAAAACTGTGTCTCCCCTCTATTCCCAGAACAGAAGCTTCAAAGACAGCAGACCCGGTCTAGGGCAGGACAACCCCTCAGTAGACAGGTGCTTCTCCTCCACAAGATGCTGGGAAGGGCAGGCAGGGGTCTGTGAAGTAGCCCCTTCCTGCCACACCCCACCCTCAATGCCAGACACAGAATGCTCCCCTGACACCCACTCTAGTGACTCCTGAGCAGGAGCTGGGGACAGCAGCTGTCGCACAGAAGGGGGCTCTCCCCCAGGCTCTGGCAAGAGTAGGAACTGGGGAGGGGACCCCTCCTCCAGGAGCAGACAGACCCATAGACAGGGCCTGGTAGACTCCAGGCATGGGGGCATAAAGTGGGGGACAGGAACTTCCTTTGGCCCTCCAGAGTGGTGAGTCATGAGCAAACGTTTCCTAAAGGGAGGAACCCCCCCCCAAGTTCCTGGGCCCTGGTATAGCAGAAATGACACTCAGGCTCACTCAAGGGAGTCCAATTGTCTAGCAAGAGAGCTGAGAGAAAACTGAAGAGGGGGAGAGGGAAACCACTTAGACCCGCAGCACGCCCCCAGCCCACCCCACCCCCGCCAACCCCCACACCCACAGTGGGAGCGGGTGGGCTGGTACCTACAGTGGTTAGAGCCATTCCACAGTGGAGTCCGGAGCGGGGTGGAGTAGGGACCCGAGGCGGGAAGCCCCTTCTCGGGGAGCAAACAGGCCCGGTTCTGGTTATAGAAATCCACCACCAGGAACGGGTTGGGGGTGGGAGTGAGCCCCCCCACTTCCACACTCTCGTACATGGTCCGCGCGGAGACGGGAGGTCCGGGCGGGGAAGTGCCGGCACGCCGTCTCCCTCACTCCTCCGGCGGCGCCATCCGAGGAGAGCGGCGGGGGGCGCGGGCAGAGCCCCCACCCGACGGCCGCCCGCCAGCCCGCGCCCGAGCCTGCCCCGCCGCGCCAGGCCCGGGAGCCGCGGGGGAGTCGAGTGGCGGCGGGGAGCGCGGGTCCCCCGGTTGCCTCCGGGGACCCCGGCCGAAGCCCGGGAACTCGGCCGCTTCACCTCGAGGGGGCTCCCGTGTCGGGTCTCATGGTGTCCGCCGCAGAGGGCCGTGGCTCCCCAAGTCCGCCGGCCGGGGCGGGATCGCGGGGACTGGGGGGGGGGCACCCGCACTTCCTCCTCCCGCCGGGGCTCCCGGGCTTCTCCCGGAGAGGATTCCGGGTGGGGGTGGGGACTCCGCGCAGCCCCGCCCCCGCCGGGCCCCGCAACCGCTCCGAGTCCGGGGGAGCGGACCGAGCCCCCCCAGCCCGACCGCCCCCGGCCCCGCCCCGGCCCCGCCCCGGCCCGTGCAGACACCGCCCCGGGCTTAACCCTTTGCGGGCTGGTATGACAGCCACGGGCTGCAGGCAGGGAAACTGAGATGCGAGAGGAGGTGGCTGGCAGGCGAGTGGGGGGAGCCGGAGAAGGGGAGGGGAGAAGAGGGGAAAGGGCTCCGAAGGAAGAGATGCGCGGAGCGCTAGCCCAGGCTGGGTACCCGGAGAAGAGGGCGCTACGAGCCGCAGGCCAGGATGGAAGACGGCAAGGAGGTGCTCCCCATTCCAGTTCCGGCTCGCAGCCTCCTTGGTGCTCCGGTCAATCCCGGCCCCCAGACGCCCGGGCTGGGGAGCAGGGGGTGGTCCCAGTGTCCTCCCCTAACGCACACCCCCACCCAGCCCCGGCCTCATTTGCCTAATGAAATGCAGCTGAACTCCCGCTGAACTCGCCAGGCTGCGCCTCACCTCCGGGTGACCCACCCACCGCTGCCCGTGACATCACCCGCTCGCCAGCCCGCCCGCGGGGCTCGCCCACCGGCCCCCTGGCCCCCGGCCCGGCCGGGTGGGGCCAGCGCCCACCCCGACACCCAGCCTCCCCAGACGCTGGGCATGGCTGCAGAGGGCGGTGCCAGTGCGCAAGGGCGAGCAGAGCAGCGGGCCGGGCGTCCCGGGTGAGACATTGTGCAGCTCGACACTGTGTCGGAATGAGACAGCCGGCTGGTGTCATTGTGTGTGACATCATGTGTGACTCCTGCTCGCCGGAACCCGACGCGGCAGCGCGCCTACTTTGGCACCTAAGCGCAGAGGGGGCCCCTCCTCGCTCTGCACGCTTCCGGTGAGCCGGGCCCCGCCCAGGGTGTCTCCCACCCGCGCCACCAGCACGGGGTCCCCCACAGCACAGTCCAGCCCAGCAGAGATAAGAGGAGGGGCCGGTGCCTTTCAGCTGACCACTTCCTCCAGGGATGCCTGAGATGACTTCATGGGAAAGAAGGCTCAGATGGGCTGGCACTCAGAAGGATGGGGAAGGTAACCTCCTACTCCTTCTGACCCAGCGGTGGAGCTACCGATGCCTTTTAAAAGGAATGGGAATTTACAGTCTCTGGGATGACCTGTGGAAGCTAAGTTTTTCTTTTATGTTTTGCCATTTGCTCTTCACAGTAACTCTAATAGCACTTGGGTATTATTCTTATCTCACATATAAATAAGTCTCTCCGCAGGGCTAAGTGAGTTGTTCAGGAGCACGCGACACATAAAAGATAGAACAAGCATTTGAACTTTCTGCATCAAAGCCCTGTTCCCACGTATCAAGTCAATTGGAGAAAGACTACTTTCTGAACACTTCTCTATGTGGACAGGCTAGCAAGCCTGCCCCTGCAGACCTCAGGGAGCAAAATCCATTAAGCAAACAATTGCACACATATATTTAATTGCAGGTGGAGATAAGTGGCATTACAACACGAGTATAGTATACTCTGAAGGAGAATTAATGTAGGTACCTAATTTTGATTGAAAAGTCAAGGAAGAAAGACCTCAGAGCAGAGGCTTTAAGAGAAGTTGCCCCAGCTCCCCACCTGCAGGGGAGTCACTTCACAAGTGGTGAAGCAGCTCTGCAGGTGTCTATCTTTCTCTCCCCCTCTCTGTGTTCCCCTCCTCTCTCCATTTCTCTCTGTCCTATCCAACAACGTTGACATCAATAATAACTACAACAATAAAATAACAAGGGCAACAAAAGGGAATAAATAAATAAATAAGAGAGAAGTCAGACAGAATAGGAAGGAGTAGAGTCCCAGTAAAACTGCCTGTGCAAAGATTCTGGGGATTCAAAAATTGGTGAATGAGTCCCTTCAAGGAACTGACAGGACTGAAGTGGATGTGGGTGGATAATAAAATTCAAGAGGCAGAGAGGCTCAAGACCAGGATGGTGGACTGAATCCAGATCAGGTGGGCTTACTGCCTCTGTAAGACCATAACATTTTATTCTCAATGCCAAGAGAAGCCACAGAAAGTTTCCAAGCAGAGAAGTAAATTCTGACTTACAGTGTTCACAGAAAGTATGCAAAGAATGAACTGTGGGAAGGCAAGGAGACCAGTTAGAACCGGAGCTTTGGGCTAGTTGAGATAGCATAATTGTTGCACAAAAAGCTTTTAATGCCTGAAGCATCCAAGGTCCCAAGTTCAATCTCCATCAACACCATAAGCCAGAGCTGAGCAGTGCTCTGGAAAAGAAAATAAATAAATAAATAAATAATACCTTAGCGTTTGGGGCCTGCAAGTGCTGACAGAGAGAAATGTGGAGGTGGCAGAGATAGCATAATGGTTATGCTTCATGCCTGAGGCTTCGAAGTCCCAGGTTCAATCCCCCACACTACCATAAACCAGAGCTGAGCAGTTCTCTGGTAAGAAAAAGAGAAAGGAGGTAGGACAGTAGTGCAGTAGGTTAAGCACACACAGCGCAAAGTGCAAGGATCAGCTTAAAGATCCCAGTTTGAGTTCCCAGCTCCCCACTTTCAGAGAGGTCGCTTCACGAGAAGTGAAGCAGGTGTGCATGTGTGTGTCTCTCTCTCCCCTTCTCTGTCTTCCCCTCCTCTCTGGATTCCTCTCTATCCTATCCAACCACAATGACAGCAATGACAACAATAACAACAAAAGCAATAAACAACAAGGGCAACAAAAGGGGGAAAAAATAGCATCCAGGAGCAGTTGATTCATAGTGCAGGCACCGAGCCTCAGCGATAACCCTGGAGGCAAAGAGAGAAGGAAGGAAAGAAAGAAAGAAAGAAAGAAAGAAAGAAAGAAAGAAAGAAAGAGGAAAGAAAGAGAGAAAGAAAGAAAAAGAAAAAGAGAGAAAGGAGAAAGGTGGGCAGGAGTAGATAGCATAATGGTTATGCAAAGAAGACTCTCATGCCTGAGGCTCCAAGCAGGGGATCCCAGGTTCAATCCCCTGCACCACCATAAACCAGAGCTGAGCAGTGCTCTTGGGCAAAAAAAAAAAAAAGCAGAGGTGAGGAGGTGGTGGACTGGAGATATTCTGAAGGCAGAATCAATGGGGGTAGGGTGGGAAAGGAGGTAGTAAAAGGCTGTGTGAAGCTTGTGCAACTGCCAAGTTCCAGAGAATGTAAAGCAGAGAAGTTCTGGTGGTATGGTGACAGGTTGGGGGGGGGGGGTCTGAAGTCAGATGTTACCTTAAGTAAGGCATGGGCTGCAAGTGGAATGCAGGGATACGCACACACTCACCCAAGCCCTGGCAGTAGATGAGATTATCAGGGAAGAGGACAGATTGCTCCTACAACCCTCCTCCCAAATGACAGCACCAGGCTCCACTCACAGCTGCAAGACACTAAAGGATCTGAGACTATCCTTGCCATCAGAGACCTAGTGACAGAGTGTGGGGCTAACCAACATTACAGCTCATAGCAGGAGCAAGGTGGGGAGAACTCACTGGACAGCAGAGCCATGAGTACTGTCAACTGAAGAACAACAACAGCCTTCAGTCATTGACAGGAGAGAGAGAGAGAGTGGTGAGGAATGGGGGAGCATCTGTGGAAGTTTCTGAGAGAAAGCAGGATTCAGAATGTTCCCCTGCAGGATGGATAGGATGTCCGCAGTGGAAGGAGAGGAGCTGGATGAGACGCCTGTTCTGGGCAATAGCAAGGTCGTGGAACAGGTCAGAGCAGAACACAGTGTTCTGGGGGGAAAGGGAGGCTCCGGCCAGGCTGGGGGAAGAAGGATTCAGGTGGCCACTTATCTGGAGCCCTGTCCACCCTCCTCCTCTATAATGGATGTGGATCCTTCTCTATGTCCCCTAACCCCAGCTCCTCCAGGTTTGTGTGCTGGCCCCTGATAGTGCTACCCCCCCCCAATCTAGAGGGAATCACAAACAGGAACTCATGAGACCCAGAGCCAGAGGGACACTGAGTCCTAGTACAGAGTGGCCATCCCTCAAGACAATGCCCAGCTCCACCCTACCTCCCCAGCACTGTTCTAGAAGGGTACTTGAGCTTCCTCAGGCCCTTGGCAGCCAGCAGGCAGGTCACTGTGGCCTCAGCAAATCACCCAGCCAGGGATGAGTTAAAAGTCTTGCTTTCAACAGGAGGAAACACACTCTGAAAGACTTGGTGGCCAGCCCAAGGCCACACACAAGAGCTGTCCTTTGGGCAGGCGGGGTGGGGGGAAGTGGTGGATAGCATAATGGTTATGAAAACAGACTGTCATGCTGAGGCTCCGAAAGTCCCAGGTTCAATCCCCCACCACCATAAGCCAGAACTTTTTTTCTCTGTGTATTTGTCTTGTTAAAATTAAAAAAAAAAAAAAAAAAAAAAGGAGCTGTCCTTTAAGTTGGCACACCTGGTTAGGTGCACATGTTACACTAAAGATCAGGGTTCAAGCCCCGCCTCCTTGTGAAGGGAAAGTGTCATAAGCAGTAAAGCAGTACTGTGGGTGTGTCTTGGACTCTATCTCTATTCCTCTATCCCCTTCCCTCTCAACTTCTTTTTCTTTTTTTTTTTTTTTTTTAAGATTTTATTTATTTATTAATGAGAAACACAGGAGGAAAGAGAAGCCAGACATCACTCTGGTACATGTGCTGCCGGGGATTGAACTCAGGACCTCATGCTTGAGAGTCCAATGTTTTATCCACTGCACCATCTCCCAGACCACCCCTCTGAATTTCTGTCTGTCCTACCAGATAAATAAAAACAAATAAAATAAACACATTTAGAAAAATAGAAAAACATTTTTAAAAAAATGCTGACATCCACTGTGACTGGGAAGGTATGGCAGACTGTATAATGTGTCACTCAGATATCTGAGCTTGATCTCTGGCATCATACACATCAGAGAAATAAATTTTTTCAAAAAAGTAAAAAGGCTTCTGCCCACTTGGAGGCTAAAGGCTAAGAGGATTGGTCAGAAGTCAAAATGGAGGAGAGGGCTCTCTTTCTTTTTTTTTTAATTTTTCTTTTTTTTACTTCATAAGCTATATAGGTTTATCCATTTTTTTAAATTTCCTTTTTGTTGTCCTTGTTATTTCCATTGTTGTAGTCATTATTGTTGTTACTGATGTTGTTGGATAGGACAGAGAGAAATAGAGAGAGGAGGGGAAGACAGAGAGGGGAGAGAGAAAGACAGACACCTGCAGACCTGCTTCACCGCCTGTGAAGTGACTCCCCTGCAGGTGGGGAGCCTGGGGCTCGAACTGGGATCCTTAAGCCGGTACTTGCGCGTGCGTTTAACCCGCTGCACTATCGCCCGACCCCCGAGGGCCTCTATTTCTGATCTAACCAAGGTTGAGGACCCCCAGTAGACCCCAGAAGACTCACTTTTACTATCAATGCCCCTTCTCTGTGGGTGGAGTAGGAGGGGTTTGGAGGAGGAAGGTGGCAGGCGTGGGCACAGCCCCAAAGTGATTCAGAGAAGGGAGACACTTCCTCTTTCCACAGATATTATACCCCAAAGGGCAGTGAGGACTTACCCTGGCACCTCCCTGTGAGCACACACCTCCTGGCACAGGAGGTCACAATGTCTCAGGGTCTAGCCAGCCAGCCCCAAGTCACTCCCCCTCAGTCCATGCGGGGATTCCCGCCCTGAGGAGGCTTGTATATTATCAGTGCAGGGGGTACCACCTGAAAAGTAAAGTAAAGCAACCTTCCTCAAAATCTCCACCCAACAGTCTTTTGGCTGGCTCTGTATTCTGGACCCCAAATGTAAAGACACAATGGCAGCACCCTCACATACACTGTCCCTCCGACTGCCCAGGGAAAGAGAGGGCCTATAAGAGGAAGGACACACAGACAGCAAAGGGAGGGAAAGGCAGAGAGAGGAAGAGGAGAAAAGCACCCCTTCCTGGTCTCCCTCACATTTGGGAGGGAGGGCAGCCACACCCGTTTCTGAGCACACAGCAAATCTGTGGCTAGAAAGTAAAAGATAGCAGCCACCCTGTGGGGTCTCCCTTCCCTAGCTCCTCCACTCATTGCTCCAACCGGGCTGCCCCCACCCCACATATGGAAACAAAGTAAGAACTGTGGCTTTCACACAGTGTTCCTCCAGGGCTGCCTGGAAAAGGGGGGGAGCGGTGTCCCAGGGCTGCAGACTCCCCAGGAGGGCGGGTGCAGCAGGGCTGTGTGGGGGCTGGGGTGGGTGTGAACAGATTGTATCAGCAGCTTCCAACTAGAGCCAGGCCTCCTAGAGCTCTCCCTCCAGCCTCCAGGAGCCAAACCGCAAAGGGGTGTTGGGGGCAGGGAGGGGGCTCAGTTTAGGGGGCCCCCTACTGGGGGAAGGCAAAAGGCCCCAAAACTAAAAGCTCCACCCACCCCCCCATAAATAAAAAAACTTAAGCTGAACCCTGGGACAGAGCCCAAGGCTCCTCATATTCTGGAACGCCCCTGAAGGCCTCACCCCAGCAGGAAAATACACCCTCCCCCCCACCTCCGGTTTTGCAGTCACTTAACCTCTGCCAGCTATCCCCTCCTAGGTGACAAGTGATAATGCCCCTCTCCCAGGATGGTCAGGGTTAAGATACGATCATCTCAGGCAGAGGAAGATAGCAAAATGACTCCTGGCTGAGGCTCTGAGGCCCGAGGTTCAATCTTCAGCACCACTATAAACCAGAGCTGAGCAGTACTCTAGTTTTTTGCTTTTTTTTTAATTAATTTATTCCTTTTTGTTGCCCTTGTTGTTTTATTATTGTAATTATTAGTGTTGTTGTTATCGATGTCGTTGTTGGATAGGAGAAAGAGAAATAGAGAGAGGAGGGGAAGACAGAGAGGAGGAGAGAAAGATAGACACCTGCAGACCTGCTTCACCGCCTGTGAAGTGACTCCCCTGCAGGTGGAGAGCTGGGGGCTCAAACTGGGATCCTTATGCCGGTCCTTACGCTTTGCTCCACCTGCGCTTAACCTGCTGCGCTACTGCCCGACTCCCGCTTTTTGTTTTTTTACCAGAGCACTGCTCAGCTCTGGTTTGTGGTGCTATGGGGGATTGAACCTAGGACTTTGGAGCCTCAGACACGACAGTCTCTTTGTATAACCATATACTATCTAGCCCCACCCATACTCTGGTCTTTCCCTGTCTATATATAATAAGCAAGTATAGGAACAACTGTACAGCAAATCACTAAACCCCCCTCCACTAAAGTAGAAAAATTAAAACAAATTAAATATTTTTTAAAGCAATGTACAGGGGCCAGGCACATCTGGTAGAACACACGTTACAAGGACCTTGGTTCAAGACCCTGGTCCTCACCAGCAGAGTGGAAGCCTCATGAATGGTGAAGCAGTGCTGCAGGTGTCTCTTTTTCTCTATCTTCTCCCCTTCCCTTTCAGTTTCTGTCTCTGTCCAAAAAAAAAAAAAAAAAGTGCATACATTACAATGCATAAGAACCTGGGTTCAAGCTCCTGGTCTCCACCTGCAGAGAGAAAGTTTCACAAGTGGTGGAGCAGGGCTGCAGGTGTCTCTCTGTCTCTCTCCTTCTATCTCCCCCTCCCCTCTCAATTTCTCTCTGTCTCTATCCAATAATAAAAGATTATTTTTAATATTTATTTATTCCCTTTTGTTGCCCTTGTTTTTTATTGCTGTTGTAGTTATTGTTGCTGTTATTGCTGTCATCATTGTTGGATAGGACAGAGAAATGGAGAGAGGAGGGGAACACAGAGAGGGGGAGAGAAAGATAGGCACCTGCAAACCTGCTTCACCGCTTGTGAAGTGACTCCCCTACAGATGGGGAGCCGGGAGTTCGAACCAGGATCCTCCCAAAAAGATTTTTTAAAGGAAGAAAAAAAGTAAATCTTAAAAAAAAAAAATAAGTAAAATTAAAAAAATTAAGTTTGGGCAGGGGGTAGAGAGCATAATGATTATGCAAAGAGACTCTCATGCATGAGGTTCCAAGGTCCCAGGTTCAATCCCCCACACCACCATAAGCGAAAGCTGAACAATGCTCTGGTCACTTTCACTCTGTATCTCTTTCATTAAAAATAAAATAAAATAAAATATGTTAAAAGTAATTAGGGGGATCCAGTGGTAGTGCAGCGGGTTAAGCTCATGTGGCGCAAAGTGCAAGGATCGGCACAAGGATCCTGGTTTGACCTCCTGGCTCCCCACCTGCAGGGGAGTCGCTTCACAGGCGGTGAAGCAGGTCTGCAGGTGTCTCTCTTTCTCTCCCCCTCTCTGTGTTCCCCTCCTTTCTCCATTTCTCTCTGTCCTATCCAATGACAATATCAATAACAATAATAAGTACAATAATAAAACAAAGGTAACAAAAGGGAAAATAAATAAAATAAATAATAATAAAGTTTAAACAAAATGAATCCTTCAAAGGCAGAGTCCCGGGCGCGCAGTAGCTATACTACAGGTCTGCGAGCATACCGTTCTCTCCAGCTGCCACCGAGGGTGGGAGTGGGGGTGGGGGAGTTCCTGTTGCCACAACCAGGGGCTGGCAATGTAACATTCAGGTGTCCTCCTGTGTGATGGCAAGGAAATAGGCTCAGAGAGGCTATCACACCAAGTGCAAAGTACCAAAGAACTCAAATGAAGCTACTGCTCTACAATGAGACACTCCCCAAGGAATTCCCAAGGTAAACAACAACAAGGAGGCAGGTCAGTGTCCCCTTGTGCCAAGATCAGAGATAAGAAAAGAAACCTCCCCACCCTGAATACACAGCACAATCCATAGACCCCTCCTCCCTAAGCACTCTCTGGCCTGTGTCCCCAGCCTTCCTAATCAGTGCATGCACAAACACACACACACACACACACACACACACCAACAACACACACCCTTCTGGCAGGTTTTATTCTGAGAGAGCACTCAACTCTGATCCTCTCATACAATCCATTAACCCCCCCCCTTAATACACACCCAACCTTGACCCCACACACACAACATGCAGCCCTGACCCCTCCACAAATATACACAACCCTCACCCTCCCCACAGTGCACACAGAATCCCAACCCTCTGAGGTAAACAGCAGTTCTCTCTAAATCCCTAGGACTGGGTTAGGGAGTGGTTCCTGGACCATTTCTAGGGTCCCGCCCTCTGGCCTCCTGACAGAATGTAAATGCAGCAGGATTAATACCCAACTCTCCCTGTGGTGACCCACTGAGTATTTTTTTTTTATCTTTATTTATCTGCTGGATAGAGACAGTCAGAAATCGAGAGGGAAGGGGGTGATAGAGAGGGAGAGAGAAAGAGAGACACCTGCAGCACTGCTTCACCACTTGTGAAGCTTTCCCCCTGCAGGTGGGGTCTGGGGGGCTCGAACCTAGGTCCTTGCACACCCTAACATGTGCACTCAACCAGGTGCACCACCACCTGGCCCCTCACTGAGTATTTCTTTCATTCCACAGGCCACCGGGTCTCTTGGGGAGAGGAGTAGATGGGAGAGGGGGACTGGCTGAACACCTGTGTTGGTGGGAAGTGGGAGAGGATAATCTTGTTCACAAGGTTTCCTATAAAAGGCAGCTGAGAATAACAACAATAAAACAACATACTGTTGAATGTAAAACATTAATTCCCCAATAAAGAAATAAATTAAAAATAAAAAATAAAAAACAATAAAACAATAAAGGCAACAAAAGGGAAGAAATAAATAAATATTTTTTTAAAAAGGCAGGGAGAGCTATTAGAGAGTGAAGCCACCCCCCCCTGAAAATTTACAATTATGTGTGTCACTATTACACCACTAATAAAAATTAAAAAGAAATTTTTAAAAGGGGGAGAGGTGGGCTAAGGAGATAGCATAATGGTTATGCAAAAAGCCTTTCATGCCTGAAGCTCCATAGGTCCCAGATTCAATCCTCAGCACCACCATAAGCCAGAGTTGAGCAGTGCTCTGATATAAAAACAAACTAAATAGTGGTCCAGGAGGTGACACAGTGGATAAACTATTGGATTCTCAATCATGAGGTCCTGAATTCAATCCCCAGCAGCACATGTACCAGAGTGATGTCTGATTCTTTCTCTCTCTGCTTATCTTTCTCATGAATAATTAAGTTCTTAAAATAATAAATAACAGAGGGTCAGGCGGTGTCGTAGCGGGTTAAGGACTGACATAAGGATCCCGGCTCGAGACCCTGGCTCCCCACCTGCAGGGAAGTCTCTTCACAGGTGGTGAAGCAGGTCTGCAGGTGTCTTTCTTTCCCCCTCTCTGTCTTCCCCTCCTCTCTCCATTTCTCTCTGTCCTATCTAACAACGACGACATCAACAACAACAACTACAATAACAAAAACAACAAGGGCAACAAAAAGGAAATAAATATTTTAAAAAATCTTTTTTAAAAAGGAAGATTATATGTATGTGTGTATATCTGTGTATGAATAGCAAGGGAGGAGATAGTATGTCACTTCTTTTTTTAAATATTTATTTATTTATTTTCCCTTTTGTTCTTCTCTGGGACTAGAATGGTAACAGTGAATTTGAGGGATCCTGATAGCCCTCTTCCTGCAGGACTTGGGGGACTAATGACCTCTGCTCTACAGCTGTGGGTAGCCAAGCATGACATCACAGTTCAAATAGAAATGGTGCAGTCTTGCCACCTGTGCTCTCGCTACCCGGAGGTCAGACAGTGCCCGGGGAGAGTGGTACTGCTGATGGCCCCCACTGCTGCCAGGAGCAGTGATATGCTCTGCTTCTCTCCCCTCTGCCTTTTTAAAGAATTTATTTATTGGGTGGAGGGAGATAGCATAATGGTTATGCAAAGAAACTTTAATGCCTGAGGCTCTAAAGTCCCAGGTTCAATCCCCTGCACCACCATAAGCCCATAAGCCAGAGCTGAATAATGCTCTCTGGTAAATAAGTTAAAACAAATAAAGTTTATTTATTTATTCATGAGAAAGATATGAGAAAGAGAGGGAGAGGGAGAGGGAGAGGGAGAGGGAGAGGGAGAGGGAGAGGGAGAGGGAGAGGGAGAGGGAGAGGACGAACCAGATATACTCTGGTACATGTGCTGCCAAGGACTGAACTTGGGATCTTATGGTTGAGAATCCAGTGCTTTCTCCAAATACTCAGCCACCTCCCGGACCACCCCTCTGCCTTTTTGTTTACTTATTACTACTATTTTTTTAAAATATTTTATTTATTTTTACTTTTGTTGTCCTTGACAAGTGCAATACTCAGCTCGGACTTATGGTAGTGCTGAGGCTTGAATTTGGGACTTGGTGCCTCAGGCATGAAAACTTTTTGCATAACCATTATACTATCTCCTTCTGGGAGTTGGGCAAGTAGTGCAGTGGGTCAGGTGAAGCACAAGAACCGGCATAAGGATCCCGGTTCGAGTCCCTGGCTCCCCACCTGCAGGGGAGTCGCTTCACAAGTGGTGAAGCAGGTCTGCAGGTGTCTATCTTTCTCTCCCCCTCTGTCTTCCCCTCCTGTCTCATTTCTCTCTGTCCTATCTAACAAAAGATGACATCAATAACAACAATAATAACTACAACAACAATAAAAAACAAGGGGAACAAAAGAGAAAATAAATAAACATTAAAATTTTTTTTTAAGTGAGTTGGCGGTAGCGCAGCAGGTTAAGCACACATGGTACAAAGTGCAAGGACTGTCATAAAAATCCTGGTTGGAGCCCCCAGCTCCCCACCTGCTGGGGAGTCGCTTCACAGGCGATGAAGCAGGTCTGCAGGTGTCTCTCTTTCTCTCCCCCTCTCTATCTTCCCCTCCTCTCTCCATTTCTCTCTGTCCTATCCAACAACGACATCAACAATAATGATAACTACGACAACAGTAGAAAACAAGGGCAACAAAAAAAAAAGAAGAAGAAGAAGAAGAAGGTGCTATGGGACTGAAGGAAGCTCCAGTACTACAGTATCTCTCCTTCTCTATCTGTATCTGTCTGAATGAGGAAGCAACCTAAGAGCTATGAAATATCAGGCACATAAGGCACTGCCTCTGCAAATAGAGAGAGAGAGAGAGTAAAGCTGAGGGTCTGGGTAGGAAGAGAGGTGGTTGTTGTTGTTTATAAGGCAGGGGGAGGGGTGTGGAAACCCACAGGCTGGTAGAGGGAGGGGGCAGGAAGGGAGCATTGCCTAACATGGGTGGGGAGCACCAGAGAAAGCTCCACTTGCCCGAAAAGAGGGCACCCCACCCTTAGGGGAAAAGGTTAACAGGGTGGGAAGTGGGGGACCCGGAAACCCTCCCCAGCCACCTCTAAGAAAGAGGAAGAAACTTGCAACATCTAAGCACTTATGGCCAGCCCAGCACAAGGGGGCCAAAGACAAGGACCAGGCCAGGCCCCAAGCCCTGCAGCCCTCGATGAGCAGTGCCTGGGGTTCCCATCGCCTAGAAACTTCTATAGTTCTCTACCTGCACCAGGTTATGGGATCCTAAAAATTCACCCAGGGGCAAGGGAGATAGCATAATAGTTATGGGGAAAAAAAGGCTCATGCCTGAGGCTCTAAAGTATCAGGTTCAATCCCCAGCATACATAATGCAGAGTTGAGCAGTGGCTCTGGTAGAAAAAAGAAAAAAAGAAAAGAAAAATGTCACCCAAACAAGAAGCAGACACTCTCACTATATGAACCTAGAATCCAAATCTCAATCCCAGGTGACTTCACACAGACTCTGCCAAGCACAGGCACCCAGTCCCAGTCCCCAGTCACCTTGAACTCCAGAAACCAGCCTATCATCTGGCACAACCTAGAAGTTCAGTCTAGTCCAAGATCCCAGACCACTACACCACCCAGTTCACACACTCCTATGTGAGGTCAGAGAAATGGAAGAAACAAAATGGAGAGAGAGGTGGCAGCAGTAGAAATTGAGGCAGGGGGGAGTTGGGCATAGTACAGTGGGTTAAGCACAGGTGGCGCACAGCGCAAGGACCGGCGGTGTAAGGATCTCCGTTGAGCCCCCGGCTCCCCACCTGCAGGGGAGTCGCTTCACAGGCGGTGAAGCAGGTCTGCAGGTGTCTGTCTTTCTCTCCCCCCTCTGGCTTCCCCTCCTCGCCATTTCTCTCTGTCCTATCCAACAACAATTACATCAATAACAACAATAATAACTAAACAATAAAACAACAATGGCAACAAAAAGGGAATAAATAAATATTTTAAAAAAGAAAAATAAATAAAAAAAAATAGGGAGTCGGGCATAGCTCAGTGGGTTAAGCGCAGGTGGCGCAAAGCACAAAGATCAGCATAAGGATCCCGGTTCAAGCCCCCGGCTCCCCACCTGCAGGGGAGTCGCTTCACAGGTGGTGAAGCAGGTCTGCAGGTGTCTTTCTCTGCCCCTCTCTGTCTTCCCCTCCTCTCTCCATTTCTCTCTGTCCTATCCAACAACAATGACAGCAATAACAACAACAACAACGATAAACAACAAGGGCAACAAAAGGGAAAAATAATTAATAATTAATTTTAAAAAAAGAAAAAAATAGAAATTGAGGCAGGAAAGAATCTTCCTGCCCCGTCCCAGGCCATCAAGGGTGGGGCCTAAAAGAACACTGCCTTAGAGCCCCTGCCTGCGAGGGGGCTGTGGTGGAGTCAGAGGAGGTGATCCAGGAAATGGTGGTGACTGTGGGCAGACGGCCAGTGTGGGCAGTGGGGCACCCAGCCAGGGCCTGCCCCGGGGACAAAGAGACTCCCTGGCTCCAGGGAGAGTGTGTTGCCCCCACACTGAGAAGGGGGCACTGACCCAGCCTGGCCGGGTGCATGGGGCAGTGGTGCCAGGCAGCTTGCCAGAGGCTGCAGGAGGGGCGGTAGGTGCCCAGGGCAGGGTGTTCAGTTCCTGCCCACCAGGAGAGGTGGGACATGTTTCCCAGGTCAGCATCTGACCAGCCAGCCTACAGTCTGTGGCCCGGTCTGCTGCTTCCACCCCAGGCCAGGCCCCGCTCCCTCCTCCTCCCAACTCTGGCTGGGAGCCCAGCTGGGCCCTGGGGGCCAGAGTTACTGTAAGCGGCCTGGCAGGCCTGCAGCATGGACTCTGCCAGCTGGCCACAGCCACCGCCACCTCCCACTACCTGACTCCGGCCAGCCGAGGGATGGTAAGGGGACCCCCACCCAGCCAACAGGAGACCCCAGCAGCAGAGGGCGGAGGCAGAGAAGAAACACAGGCTCTGCAAGAGCATCAGTCCACAGAGAGCAGCCACATACACACTCCCTCACCCCCTCAACCGGGTGTCCGAGGACCCCTCCCTTTCACCCTCCCCACAAAGGGAAGCACATCCCTGCAGGGCTGGGGTGGAGCCGGCACGGGGAGTGCAGGGTGGGGTGAAAGGGGAATGGTATCCAGCTGGCCAGCCCATGTCCATTCCCTGGAGCCCTCAGAAGTACAAGATGGGATGGGGTGCAGGTGGGGTGCCACTCTCCTGAGAGCAGTGTTTCCGCCAAATGTAGAGAGCTTTGTTTGCCCGCCTCTGGCCTCCATGTCCAGTCCTTGGAGCTATTTATAAGGTCCTTCAGCATATGGCGTAGGAGCAGCCACCATGGAGCAGCGCTGTTTCACCTCGCACTCTGCCACCAGGCCCATATCAAGCACAGCCACCAAGCAATGGGCCTACATGCCCTGGCCCTCCCCTCACTAAAGCCAGAGGAATGCCTGGTCTGGAGGAAAACACTGCTGCAGCAGAACAGACAGGCCAGCCCCCACAGCCCCCTCCAACCACACCTTCCGGAACCCCACTTACTGGCTGGGGAGGGCGTGCTGTAGCCACTGACTGGAAGCTGGTGCTGGAGAGAAGTCAAAGCACCTGGCGGAGACAGTCCACCCAGCATAGGGGGGAAGAAGAAGGCGTAGGGGGGCACTGGGTACCCACTGAGGTGCCCTCCCCCAGCCGTCGGGCAGGAACTGCTGTTGCTTGCCATGCCAGGTAGCCACAGTCAGCAGAGTAGGCAGGCTATCTTGGAGGGGGGGACTCCTGCCGGCTTCAGGCCGCCCCTTCTCCGGGCATGGGGCCTGGGCCCAGAGGGGGTTTGGGTGTTGACCCAACCCCCCCTTCTGTCCTGGAGCTGCTTCCCAAAGCCAGAAGGCTAATCTCAGAACCCTGGAGCCCCCCACACTAGTGGGGGGGGGCAGGTAAATTGGGGGTTTCCCCCAAACCGGTGGTTTGGTCAAGTAGTTCTGTGAGCTGGCAGCTTCCCCGGAGAGGTCCAGAGCTGGCCTTCAGGATGCGGAGAAGGATGCCTCTCCCAGCTGGGTCCCAGCTAGGCGGCTGGGGGGGTCATGTCCTGTGATGCTGCAGAAAAAGGAAAGACAGGTGAGTGGGCACTGAGCAGCGGGCACACAGGCATTCCCCGTGGCGCTCCCCAACCTGGGCAGCCGGAGATTCTCCTGTGGCACCCGGTGGAGCAGACAGCTGGCAGCCTGCCTGGTTGGCAGAGACAGCCTGGGAGCAGGGCCTACACACTGCTGGGGGTAGCAGATCAGCATAACCAGGCTGAGCAGACGCAGACGAGGACAGAGCCTGGAGCACAAGTCCTAAGGCAGAGGGTCCCTGGGGCCACCTCGCAGGATCCCTATAGTGGAGGCTGCAGCCGGACCTCCCACCCTGATGTGGGTTACCTGAGGTCAACACGCACAGAACTGGCACTGGAGGGAGGAGCAAGGGGGAGGAAAAGACGCTTCCCTAAAGCACTGGCACTTCTCAGAAAAATGACTCCTAAGCCAGGAGCCCCTCTTACACTACTTCCCCCCCAATCGAAGTCCCAGCACCCCAGATGGGCTGGTCCCATAGGCTCAAGGAGGAGGCCCATTTATATACATACAAATGGAACCCAGAATAGGTATCATTGTGCTCCCAGTAAGGCAAAGACTGTCCCCCTCCCCCAGAGAAGCCCTCTCCACCTCCATGAAGTTTCGAGGGCTGAGTGACCCCAGAGTCACAGGTCCCTAGAATGGGGTGGGAGGTTGGCAGCAGAGGCAGTACCAAATGCCCCCACCCCACACTGTTCCACAGAGCTGGAACAGCCCATAAGAAGCCAGAGGATGGGAGTCAGGCGGTAGCGCAGCAGGTTAAGCGGACGTAGCGCAAAGCATTAATGGACCGGCATAAGGATCTCGGTTCGAGCCCCCAGCTCCGGACCTTCAGGGGAGTCGCTTCACAGGCAGTGAAGCAGGTCTGCAGGTGTCTATCTTTCTCTATCCCTCTCTGTCTTCCCCTCCTCTCTCCATTTCTCTCTGTCCTATCCAACAACAACAACATCAAGAACAACAGTAATAACTACAACAATAAAACAAGGGCAACAAAAGGGAATAAATAAAATAAATATTAAAAAAAAAAAAAGAAAGAAGCCAGAGTATATGCACAGATGGCACCATGGGTTTGAGAGAGACAGAGATGAAGCCAGAGATTCCACAACAGTGAGACAGGCAGGCACAGGAAGTGCAGAGGGAGGGGGCTGATCAGAACACTCTGCAGGAAGACGCTGCGCATCCATGTGTGGTACAGGAGAATACATGCATCCTTACTTGCTTTCAAGATTCCTTTATAATTTAAATCACATGGAGGAGGCCAGAAGATAGCTCACCCAGTAGAGCACATACTATACCATGCATAAGGACAGAGGTTCGAGCTCCTGATCACCACATGGGAATATCATGCAAAGAAGAAACTTCACAAGCAGCAAATGTTGTTTGTATCATCCCATCCCCCCCCCCACACACACACACAACGCTCTCACCCTCTTATCTTAAAAGAACTCCACCAGGAGCAGGTGCGGGAAACGACCACCAACAATAATAAGGAGAATCACATGAGAGTGATCGGGAGATAGAGTATGCACCTTACCATGTACAAAGTCCTGGGGTTAAACCCTGACACTACACAGGAGCACCACGACACCTGAGGAAGTTCAGTGTATGGCAGAGCAGTGCTATGGTTTCTCTCCCCCTCTCTCCCTCTCTGTCTCCATCGGAAATAAAAATGAGGGAAAAAATAATTTGGCCCCAGGAGAGGTAAAAGTTGCAAATGTACATGCTTTGGCACCATAAAAGAAATCATGAGAAAGAGAATTACATCTCAGAGAGAAGTCAGAGAGCCATTCTGGCATATGCAGTGCTGGGGATCAAGCTGGGAGCATCCAACTTGTAGCTGCTACATTCTACCAACTAAACTAATTCCCTAGCCACGACATACTTGCATTTATGTAAGAATATATACACGAGGGAGTTGAGCAGTAGCGCAGTGGGTTAAGCGCACATGGCGTGAAGCACAAAGACCTCCATAAGGATCCCAGTTTGAGCCCCGGCTCCCCACCTGCAGGGGAGTCGATTCACAGGCGGTGAAGCAGGTCTACAGGTGTCTGTTTTTCCCCCTCTCTGTTTCTCTCTGTCCTATCCAACAACGATGACAACAATAACAACAATAATAACGACAACACAAGGGCAACAAAAGAGAATAAATAAAATAAATATTTCTAAAAAAGAAAGAGTGGGGCGGTAGTGCAGCGGGTTAAACGCAGGTGGTGCAAAGTGCAAGGACCGGCAAAAGGATACTGGTTCGAGCCCCCAGCTCCCCACCTGCAGGGGAGTTGCTTCACAGGTCTGCAGGTGTCTGTCTTTCTCTCCCCCTCTCTGTCTTCCCCTCCTCTCTCCATTTCTCTCTGTCCTATCTAACAACGATGACATCAATGACAACAATAATAATAACTACAACAACAATAAAAAACAACAAGGGCAACAAAAGAGAAAATAAATAAATATAATTTTTTTAAAAAAATAGAATATAGACACAAAAGACAAAAAACAATGGCAAAAAGAAACAACTACCCAAAATCACCATGAGATACTGCTTTATATCCACCAGTCTGGCTATCATCAGAAAGACTGATAATAACAAGTGTTGAAGAAGATGTGGAAAATTAGTTTTTTTTTTTTTTGGGGGGGAGTGATAAATAGCAAAATGGTTATGCAAAAAGACTCTCATGGCTGGTGCTCCAATATCCCAGGTTCAATTCCCTACACCACCATAAGCCAGAGCTGAGCAGTGCTCTGGTAAAAAGAAAGAAAGAGGGAGTTGGGCGGTGGCACAGCGGGTTAAGTAAGCGCAGGTGGTGCAAAGCAGCGCAAGGACCTGTGTAAGGATCCCGGCTCCCCGCCTGCAGGGGAGTCACTTCACAGGTGGTGAAGCAGGTCTGCAGGTGTCTGTCTTTCTCTCCCCCTCTCTGTCTTCCTCTCCTCTCTCCATTTCTCTCTGTCCTATCCAACAACAATGACATCAATAACCACAACAATGTTAAACAACAAGGACAACAAAAGGGAAAATAAATAAATATTTTAAAACTTACAAAAAAGATAGGAAGGAAGAAAAAAGGAAGGAAGGAAAGAAAGAAAGAAAGAAAGAAAGAAAGAAAGAAAGAAAGAAAGAAAGAAAAAAGAAAATTAGTTTTGTAGAGAAAGAAAGAGGGAGTCGAGCTGTAGCGCAGCGGGTTAAGCGCAGGAGGCGCTAAGCACAAGGACCGGCATAAGGATCCTGGTTCAAACCCTGGCTCCCCACCTGCAGAGGGGTCACTTCACAAGTGGTGAAACAGGTCTGCAGGTGTCTATCTTTCTCTCCCTCTCTCTGTCTTCCCCCTCCCCTCTCCATTTCTCTCTGTCCTATCCAACAACAATGACAACAATAATAATAACTACAACAATAAAACAACAAGGGCAGCAAAAGGGAATAAAAAAAGTTAAAAAAAAAAAAAGACAGACAGACAGACAGACAGACAGACAGAAAGAAAGAAAATTAGTTTTGTATAGTGCTGGTGAGAAAAGTACAGCTGCTGGGGCTGGGTGATGGCATAGCTGGTTGAGCATGCATGTTACAAAAGGTAAGGATCCGGGTTTAAGCCCCCAGTTCCCACCTGCAGGAGGAAAGTTTAGTGAGTGGTAAGCAGAGCTGCAGATGTCCCTCTGTCTCTCTCCCTCTCTCTATCTTTTATTTATTTATCTTTGCCTCCAGGGTTATCACCAGGGCTCAATGCCGTCACTACAAATCCACTGCTCCTGGAAGCCATTTGTTTCCTTTTTGTTGCCCTTGTTGTTTATCACTTGTTATTGCTGCTGCTGCTGCTGTTGTTGGATAGGACAGAAGAAATGGAGAGAGGAAGGAGCTGGGCGGTAGCAGAGGCTTAAGCACGTGGCATAAAGCGCAAGGACCAGCGGAAGGATCCCGGTTCAAGACCCCCGCTCCCCACCTACAGGGGAGTCGCTTCACAGGCTGTGAAGTAGGTTTGCAGGTGTCTATCTTTCTCTCCCCCTCTGTCTTCCCCTCCTCTCTCCATTTCTCTCTGTCCTATCCAACAACGACGACAACAATAATAATTACAATAAAGCAACAAGGGCAACAAAAGGGAATAAATTAATTAATTTTAAAAAAGAAATGTCCTGGGAGTCGGGCTGTAGCGCAGCGGGTTAAGCGCAGGTGGCGCAAAGCACAAGGACCGGCAGAAGGATCCCGGTTCGAACCCCGGCTCCCCACCTGCAGGGGAGTCGCTTCACAGGCGGTGAAGCAGGTCTGCAGGTGTCTGTCTTTCTCTCCTCCTCTCTGTCTTCCCCTCCTCTCTCCATTTCTCTCTGTCCTATCCAACAACGACAACAACAATAATAACTACAACAATAAAACAACAAGGGCAACAAAAGGGAATAAATAAATAAAAATAAAAAAGAAATGTCCTATCAAATAAAATAAAGATAAAAGTTAAGAAAAAAGGGGGTGCAATCACTGAATTATATGACCTAGCAATTTCACTCCCAGGTATTAAACCAAGAGATATGAAAACTTTTATTTTGTTAATTTTTTTAAAGATTTTATTTATTTATTTATGAGAAAGATAGGGGAGAGAGAGAAAGAACCAGACATCACTCTGGTACATGTGCTGCCAGGAATTGAACTCAGGACCTCATGCTTGAGAGTCCAGTGCCTTAGCCACTGTGCCACCTCCTGGACCACTATTTTGTTAATTTTTATTTACGTTTTTTGTTTGTTTGTTTTTTGCCACCAGGGTTATTGCCTGGACTTGGTGTCTGCAATACGAATTCATTGCTATTATCAGCCATCTTTTTATTTTTTCATTGTTTTTTTAAATTTTTTATTATTTATTTTTATTTATTTTCCCTTTTGTTGCCCTTGTTTTATTGTTGTTGTTGATGTTGTCATCGTTGTTAGACAGGACAGAGAGAAATGGAGAGAGGAGGGGAAGACAGAGAGAGGGGGAGAACGAGAGACACCTGCAGACCTGCTTCACCGCCTGTGAAGCGACTCCCCTGCAGGTGGGGTGTCAGGTCTTGAACCATGATCATTATACCGGTCCTTGCGCTTCGCGCCACGTGTGCTTAACCCACTGAGCTACCGCCCCACCCCCCATTTTTTCACTGTTACTGCTGCTGCTATTCTTGTTGGATATGACAGAGAGAAGTTGAGAGAGGTGGGGAAGACAGAGAGGGGGAGAGAAAGACACCTGCAGACCTGCTTCACTGCTTGTGAAGTGACCACCCCCCCACCCCTACCTCACACCCACCACCTCACACCCCCCCCAACCCCTCCAACCCCCCCCAACCCCCCCCCCCACAGGTGAGCTCAAACCTGGATCCTTCTGCAAGTTTTTGTGCTTCTAACCATGGGCACTCAACCCAGTGCATTACAGCCCGGCACTCTACTTACTTGTTTTGTTTGGTCTTTTTTTTTTTTTTTTTTTTTTTTTGCCAGAACACTGCTCAAATCTGGCTAATAGTGTTACAGGGGATTGAACCTGGAACTTCAGAGCCTCACATATGAACTTTTTTGTATAACCATTATGCTCTCCCCACACCCTTGAGATTTGAAATTTTCTATCCAGCCAAAAATTTGTACATGAACATTTACAGCAGCATATTCATAACAGACAAGAAGTAGTACTGTATGGGAGGTGGGTGGTAGCCAACAAGTTAAGTGCATAAGCGCATGTGGCGCAAAGCACAGGACCGGACCGCCTTAAGGATCCCGGTTTGAGCCCCTGGCTCCCCACCTGCAGGGGAGTCGCTTCACAGGTGGTGAAGCAGGTCTACAGGTGTCTGTCTTTCTCTCCCCCTCTCTCTGTGTTCTCCTCTCTCAATTTCTCTCTGTTCTATCCAACAACAACAAAAATAACTACAACAATAAAAAAACAATAATGGGGAATAAATATTTTTTAAAAAAGAACTAGTACTGTGCCCAAATAAACAAACAGCAGTTTAGGAGGTGGTGCAGTGGGAGCAGAGTGCAGGATTTACAGGCATGAGGTCCTGTGACTGAGTCCCCAGCACTGTATGTGCCAGAGTGAAGCTCTGGTTCATATGTTGTCTCTTTCTCTCTCTCTCTCTCTCTCTCTCTCTCTCTCTCTCTCTCTTGCTCTATCTCACTAATACATAAATAAACACAAGGGTGGGGGTAGACAGCACAATAATTATACAAACGGACTGTCAAGCCTGAGGCTTCGAAATCCCAGGTTCAATCCCTGGCACCACCATAAGCCAGAGCTGAGCAGTGCTCTGGTAAAAAAAAAAAAACATTGAAAAAAAAAAGTGAAAGACCACACTCCATTTATATGAAATATCCAGACGAGGCAAATTTATAAAGATGGAAAGTCAAATTGTGCTCACCTGGGGCTGGGCAATGAATCCGGGGGAGATGGAGAGTGGCAGCTGATGGAAACGGGTTCTTTTGGGAGGACAAAACTCTTTGCGAATTGATTGTAGTGGTAGTTGCACATGTCTGAATATTATTAAAACTACAGAATTTGGGGGGCTGGTCAGTAGTGCAGTGGGTTAAGAGTACGTGGAGCAAAGCACAATGACCAGCGTAAGGATACCAGTTCTAGTCCTTGGCTCCCCACCTGCAGGAGAGTCGCTTCACAAGCGGTGAAGCAGGTCTGCAGGTGTCTGTCTTTCTCTCCCCCTCTCTGTCTTCCCCTCCTCTCTCCATTTCTCTCTGTCCTATCCAACAACGACAACAGCAATAACAACAATAATATTAACAACAGCAATGATAAACAGGGCAACAAAAGGGAATAAATGGCCTCCAGTAGCAGTGGATTTGTAGTGTAGGCAAGAGCCCCAGTAATAACCCTGAAGGCAAAAAAAAAAAAAGAAAAAACTACAGAATTTTAGTAGGTGAATTTTACAGTATATGAACTACATCTCAATAAAACTGTTTAAGAAAAGGAGGTGGAGGAGCCAGGTAGAAGCACACCTGATCAGGTACAGATGTTACCACACGCAAAGACTAAGATTCAAGCCCTCCTCCCCATCTGCAGTGGGGAAGCTTCACCAGCAGTGAAGCAGGGCAGCAGGCCGTCTCTACTCCCCCCACTCCTCTTTCACCCTCAATCAAAGAAAATAGTAACTGAACAGCCACTTGGAATGGTGGAATTGTCATCCAAGCATTGAGCTCTGGTGGTAATGCTGGTGGCAACAAAAGAGGAGGAGGAGGAAGTAAGCAAAAGAGGAAAAGGAGAACAAAACATCAGTGAAAGGAAGGGGAAAAAAAGAAAGAAAGAAAACAGGGCCACAGAGATGTAGCCTGGGAGAAGGAGCAGTGTATGCTTATTGGACTCACAGCTAGGCAGTGGTAAACCCAGTTGAGTGCACATGTTATCATGCACAAGGACCCAGGTTCAATCCCCGACTCCCTCTGCAGCATGGGGGACGCTTTACAAATGGTGAAACTGATCTGCAGGTGTCTCTCTGTCTCTCTCCTTTATAATCCCCCTCCCCTCTCAATTTCTCTCTGTCCTATCAAAGAAAAATAAATTAAAAAGGGGGGTGGGTGGTGGCACACCTGGTTGACCACATTTTTTTTAATTATCTTTATTTTATTTACTGGACAGAGACAGCCAGAAATCAAGAGGGAAGGGGGTGATAGAGAAGGAGAGACAGAGAGACACCTACAACACTGCTTCACCACTTGCAAAGCTTTCCTCCTGCAGGTGGGGACTGGGGGCTCAAACCTGGGTCCCTGTGCACTGTAACATGTGTGCTCAACCAGGTGCACCACCACCTGGCTCCTGAGCACACGTTACAATGCACAAGGACCTGAGTTTGAGTCCCTGGTCCCCACCTGTAGGGGAAAAGCTTTGCAAGTGGTGAAGCAATGCTGCAGGTGTCTCTCTGTCTCTCTACCTCTCTATCTTTCCCTTCCTTCCAATTTCTGACTGTCTCTATCCAATAAATGCATAAATATAATTTTTTAAAATTATATATATATATATAAAATAGATAATTAGCACATGCGGCGTGAAGCTCAAGATCCCGGTTGGAGGCCCCGGCTTCCCACCTTCAGGGGAGTCGCTTCACAGGTGGTGAAGCAGGTCTGCAGGTGTCTATCTTTCTCTCCCCCTGTCTTCCCCTCCTCTCTCCATTTCTCTCTGTCCTATCCAACAATGATGACATCAATAACAACAACAACAATTACAACAACTATAAAAAATAGCAAGGTCAGCAAAAGGGAAAACAAATAATTTTTTTTAAAAAAATAGTTTAAAAAAACATTAAAAATGAGAGTCGGGCAGTAGCGCAGCAGGTTAAGCGCAGGTGGTGCAAAGTGCAAGGACTGGCAGTGTAAGGATCCCGGTTGAGCCCCCAGCTCCCCACCTGCAGGGCATTCACTTCACAGGTGGTGAAGCAGGTCTGCAGGTGTCTCTCTTTCTCTCCCCGTCTTCCCCTCCTCTCTCCATTTCTCTCTGTCCTATCCAACAACAACAACATCAATAACAATAATAACTACAACAATAAAACAAGGGCAACAAAAGAGGGGAATAAATAAATAAATATTTAAAAAACATTAATAATAAATAAATGAGGAAAAATGAAGTTGGGGAGACAGCATAATGGTTATGCAAAAAGACTTTCATACCTGAGGCTCTGAAGTCCCAGGTTCAATCCCCAGCATCACCATAAACCAGACCTGAGCAGTGCTCTGACATATATCTCCCCATCCCATTACTTTCTCTATGAATTCTCCATTAAAACAAATATTAAGAATAAAGGAAGAAAGAAAGAAAGAAAAAAGGGAAAAAAGAAGGGAAGAAAGGAAGAAAGGAAGAAAGGAAGAAAGGAAGAAAGGAAGAAAGGAAGAAAGAAAGAAAGAAAGAAAGAGGGGCCAGGTGGTAGCTCAGCAGGTTAAGCACACATGGCGTGAAGCAGGAGGGCCAGCACAAGGATCCCAGTTTGGTCCCTGGCTCCCCACCTGCAGGGGAGTCACTTCACAGGTGGTGAAGCAGGTCTGCAGGTGTCTGTCTTTCTCTCCCCCTCTCTGTCTTCCCCTCCTCTCTCGATTTCTCTCTGTCCTACCCAATGCCAGCAGCAACAATAACAATAATAATAACCACAACAATGATAAAAACAACAAGGGCAACAAAAGGGGAAAAATTGGTCTCCAGGAGCAGTGGAGTCGTGGTGCAGGCACCGAGCCCTGGCAATAATCCTGGCGGCAATAATAATAAAGTAAAGAGGTGCTAAGCGGTGGCACACCTGGTTGAGCACACATGTGAAAATGCAAAAGGATCCAGGTTCGAGCCCCCTGTCCCCACCTCCAGGGGGAAATCTTCATGAGCGGTGAAGCAGTGCTGCAAGTGTCTCTCTGTCGACTGGCTATGGAAGAAGGGCAAACGCTAGAAGAAGAAGAAGAACCCTCTCTATCTCCTCCTGCCCTCTCAATTTCTGGCTGTCTCTATCCAATAAATAACGATAATAGTAAAAATTTTAAATTAATTAATTAAGGGGGCAGGCAGTGGTGCACCCAGTTAAGCATACATATCACCATGCACAGGGACCTGGGTAAAAGCCCCACTCCCTAACTGCAGGTGGGGTGCTTTATGAGCGGTGAAGCAGGTCTTCAGGCGTCTCTTTCTCTCTCCATCTCTTAATTCTCTTCCCCTCTCAATTTTTCTCTGTCTTATCAAGCATAATAGTAAAGAAAATAAATAAATAAATAAATAAAGGAAAACATGGCTGCTGGGAGCTATGGATTTTAAGGCCAGCACCAGCGATAGTCCTGGTGGCAATTTAAAAAAATTAGTCAGGCGGTAGCACAGTGGGTTAAGTGCCAGTGACGCAAAATGCAAGGACCAGCATAAGGATCCCAGTTTGAGCCCCCGGCTCCCCATCTGCAGGGGAGTCGCTTCACAAGCAGTGAAGCAGGTCTGTAGGTGTCTATCTTTCTCTCCCCCTCTCTGTCTTCCTCTCCTCTCTCCATTTCTCCCTGTCCTATCCAACAATGTTGACATCAATAACAACAATAAAACAACAAGGGCAACAGAAGGGAATAAAGAAATAAATATTTTTAAAAATAATTGATTAATTACTTTTTTTAAGATTTTATTTATTTATGAGAAAGATAGGAGGAGAGAGGAAGAACCAGACATCACTCTGGTACATATGCTGCTGGGGATCAAACTCAGGACCTCATGCTTGAGAGTCCAAAAGCTTTACCACTGCACCACCTCCTGGACCACTATTAATTACTTTTTTAAAAGGCACTGAACTCCAAAGAATGAAGTCCCCCAATTAAATCCCTGTCATCACATGTGCCTGAGTGATGCTGATTATCTCCTCCACTCTCTCATGAATAAATAATTTTTTTAAATAAATGAGAGCCATAGAGCACCAAAATAAGGACTGCCTCCAAATCCCTAGCCCCAGAAGCTCAGATCATAGCAGATTCTAAGCTCCAGGCTGAAACCTGGACTCCAGGGGACACTTGAGTGCCTAGCAATTGGCTAAGGACCATGCCTAGGATAAGGGAATTTCTACCAAGGTCACTACTGTGGACAAGGCTAGGACTACAGAGCTGGGTGGCCATCCAGTGCCTGGCTGAGGGGAGAGAGTGTAGGGACAGGTACTTGAGAGGAAGGGAGCAACTGTCTAGCAGTGAAACCTAGACCTTGCTAGTGCGCCAGACTTTTACTTGCACTGGCTATGGCAGCCCCAGCTGTACGCGGTACGGTTGGGCTTATTTCCTTACTCCTGAAGGAGATACCCTTCCCTCCCTCCCCTGGCCCCTTCCATTCCCTCTCAGGCTGAGAAGGCTGACGTCAAAGGAACAGGGGCCCCACCCATTAGGACAGCTGCCACCCTACCCCCACCCACACCCCTGTGGGGCACCACACAAGGGGAACTCATTTATGGGGTGGGGGGAAGCAAGCAAGGAAGGAGGCTGAGCCTCATCAGAGTACACACACACACACACACACACACACACACACACACCTACAGCAAGTATTATCTGGGTGGGCAAGAGCATGCTTGCACACCGCAGCCTGTGTGTGAAGAGAAGGAACAGGAGTCACCACCCTTCCATACCTAGGCTCCACCACACAACAACCACAGTGTGTCCAGCCTGTGTGTCCAGCCCCAAACACACCACCACAGTCCCCCCCCAGATCCTAGATGGTATATCCCCTACCCCTCACACAGCCACACGGGCCTCAGCAACTGCCTCCCAGAGGCCCAAGCCATAGTAGACACATTCACTTCTACACAGGGACCAGTCTCTACCTCCCTGAGAAGAAGCCCAGGAGACAGAGGACCAGAAAGCCATGCACTCCAGACTGCAGGCATCTTGATCCACCTTTGGAGGGGTGAAGGGTGGATTCAGCCAGTCCAACCTGGACCTCTTAGGAACTCATTCCTGCCCAGAAGAAAAGGAACTCCAGCCAGCCACCTTAATGCCTCCACTCTGGCCCTAAGGGTTTTGAAATTGGACCAACTTCAAACAGAGAGAGAGAGAGAGAAACAGAGAGGCTGCAAGTCTTCCCCACCCCCACGAGAGTCTCTTAGCTCACTCAGCCTAACCCAGCTCAGCCTGCAAACTTTGGTGCAAAGTTACTCAGCACCCTAGGGAGGGCCTTGAACCACCAGAGGGGGCAAAGGTCATAGAAATGGGCCACAGGCCAGGCTGGTCAGGGAACAGGGATGGGCGAGGGTAGAGATGACAGGGGTGGGGTGAGGAGAGCAAAGGCCCTGCCTCATAAGGGCCCTCTGGAGCCATGGCCCTTGGGGAGTTGCCTGGGCCCCCAGCCCACCCCACCCCCCAGGGGTGGAGAAAGCACAAAGAATTGAAACCAGTAGCAAAGAAAGGGAAAACAAACTACCCACATCTATCCTCCACTCTAGGCCTGTCTCCTCCACCCAACACCACACCCTCCAAGATCCCTGGCCTGGCCCCTGGACAGGGGTCGGCTAAAGTGTACCCCTGCCCACTGGGACCTCCCTCACTCCCCCCTAAAGTTGCTGAGCTCCCCTCTCTCAACACATTGCCATTATACACCCCAGAATCATACCTGCAGACAACAGGCAAGAGCTGGCAGAGCCAGGAAGGTGAGAGAAAGAATCAGAGATCTGAAGGGTCAAATCTCAGCTCTGCCACTCTGGGTGACCTTAGACAAGTCACTTAACCTCTCTAAGCATGTTTACTTGCCTGTGAACTGCCTACCTCAACGACTAGCGGTGCAATTCTGATTCTGTGTGATTCAAGAGATAAAAGTCCTGGAAAGCACCTAGCAATGGTGCTTAATGCACATGTGATGCTGAGCCACTTCGCCTGGCCTGGCCCCATGTGGCTCTGACCACCTGCGGGTCCCCCTGGGCTGGGTGTCTGCTCCCCCACCAGGGTAAGTATCTGTCACAGGGCCAGCAGAAGAATACCCATTTTCCAGGGTCTGCTTCCCCCCAGACAGAGAAGAGGGATGTGGGGAGAGTGATTTGGGCTGTGGGTACAGAGCCAACCACAACTGTTTCCCAAATTCCCGTCTTTCATGTTACAAGCCAAAAAGAGGAAACCTCTGGATTTGGGAAGAGGAGAAGTGGAAATTGAACCATTTTCTCCCCTCTCCTAAGGAGAGAGGAGCAAGGGGTCCCCAAATCCAGTCTCCCTTCATTCACTCTTCTCTGCTCCCCAGGCTCCTTCTTAACAGTGGCTCCCAAAGAACAGAAGTATGGGGGGTGTTGAGACCGGGTTGGGGCATCTGAAAGAAGGGACAGGATTAGGGCACTTGAAAGAAGGGGAGACAGGGGGTTTCCTAAGCATTCTAGACAAGTCAGTGAATCATATGCAAATGACACCAAAAGCCCAAGTCAACATGGGAGGGATGGGTACTTCTTTGACCTGGCAGAAATAAAGGGTGCCCCTCTGGACCGGGAGCTGGCAGACTGGGGCGAGGCAGGACAGAACAGATTTCAAACCACAACAGTGGGCCGAAACTATAAACTTTCCAGGAAAACACACATACTTTAAAGTCACAAACTCTCCCCTCCCCCGCACTCCTGAGTTCTACAGACAGGGCTGGGGAGCAATGATGCCCAGTCTCCTTTCCCCTTGATCCTCTTCCTCCCCTGCTCATGGGCCACTCTGGTTAAGACTCTCCACCATCTTCATCATCATCGTGGTTGAGATGTGTACAGTCTAGCAAGCCATTCTGCTGTTTCCCTTTCACTCAACCAGGGGCTGGGCAGCAGGAAACCAGACAAAGCACTGCTTTAAAGAGACCCCAAAAGGGTCTGAGAAGGTTCATTGGGTGAGGGGCTGGGACATCCCTTCCCCCTTCATCCCAATGAATGCAGTCTGCTAAGCTGCCCTCCCCAGCCCAGACAGTGACTGCAACCCCAAACAAGCCCAACAACTTGTTTCTGGGTGCTGCCTCTACCCCACTGCATCTAGACAACAGCACCAAGTTCCAAACCAGGAGGGATGCCTGTTCTCCCCACTTTGCACACCACCACCACCATCCCCCGTCTAGGGCACAGCCCCACTACACAGAACTGCCAGCCTCCACAAACCGCAGTCTCAGCAGTGATTAAATGCGGGCACCAAGTACAGGACAAACGGGCTCGGGCCAGGAGGGGTTCTGGAAGAAATGGGGTCCCTGCCAGGCAGAGCTGTGTCCTCAGCTTCTGTACTCCCAAAACCACACCCCAAAACACCCCACCACCACCACCCACACACAAGCAAACCCTGGGAGACATGCTCTGGACCTTTTCTAAAGCTCAGGGTTGTTGTGGGGTCCGCCCAAACCAAAACTGAAGCCACCCCCCAGGTCTACTTTCTCTCCGGGAGGGAGGAGAGTAGGTGAAAGGGCAGGGGGCAGCCCAGGCCTCAAGGAGAAGGACCAGGCGATGGGGAAGGAGAAAACAGGAAGAGGAAGAGAGGAGCTCGCAGAGGCCGCAGATGAGTGTGGACAGGCGGTGGCACAAAGGGAGCTCTGTCCCACTGAGGGAACCAGTGGGGACACAGACAATAGTGGACCCCCCAAAAGTTGGAAACCACCCTCCTCAGTCCTCATATCCAGTCTGGCGTGGGGGTTTTCCCCCACTCCTACCTTGGCAGCTGGCCCCTCACCCCAGTCTCCCCAGCACCTTTCAACTCTTCCCCAATGGGAAATGGGGGGGGATGCACACAGAATTGTGTGTGTGTGTCTACAACAACCCCACCCCCATCTCCATCCCTCCCTAATATCAACCCCAGCCCCGTCTGAAGTGGCCAGATTCCAAATTCTTGGACAGACTGTCAGCAGAACACCATGCTACCAGCCCCCCTCCCTATATCCCTCCCTAGGGACATAGGCTGCGGAGAAGCCAGGAACAGCCTCCTCTCCTGCCTCAGGATATCCTTTTGGCTCTGACCCCAGACCATGCCTGAGTCAGACTATGCCCCACCCTGTACCCCCCCCCACTTATCAACCCCCCCCCCCGACACACACACACACATAGAACTTCCTACTCTACACCCATCTATTCAGTTGGGGGCTAAAACTAGGGGAAATCTCTTCCCCAAACTAACAGTGAAGTCCACAAGGGGGTAGAGAGAACAGATCATGAAAACCTATGGACTCCCCCTTATAGAACAAGGCTATGGGACCAGTGAAATAGCTCTGCTTTGCCATGTGAGAGATCTGAGTTCAAGCCCAGCCCCCACCACACTGAAGGAAGCTTTGGTACTGTGGTCTCTTTTACTCTCTCTGTCTCTGTTTCTATCAAACAAACAAAACAAAACAAAACAAAAGAACAGGACCACTTGGTCAGGAGATGCTAGCTACACAGACTGTGTGTCTGTGTCAGGGAGAAAATGGTCTGCAGACCACCACCTCCTAGCCTTTAAGACAGCCCCCCAAAAAACAGGGATCCTTCCCAGCACCCCCCCCAACACACACACTCCAGCCTGGACTCCCAAGAAGTCACAGAAACTCCCTGGAGAAGGTCCCCTTCCTATGAGAATACAGATGGGAGATGGTTCCAGAAGTAAAAGGGGATAGGGGAACAAGAAATTCCATGAATTGGTATCTTCATGAGGCATTGGGGGGGGCCACACTGAATGGGTGCAGGCCTGCCCACTCAGTCAGGCTGACACACTTAGCCACAGCCAGACGCGGTCACAGGCTCCCTAACACTCTGAGTAGGTGGCTGTGACTCCTTCTTAGAGACAGAAGTCTGGGGGGCCCTGGGGGATCTGGGGCACAGAAGACCACACACAGCCTGAAAGGCCCCCCCAGGAAGGCCCCCCCCTCCGACTGTGGGTCTGGGGGGAGGGGCCACTCCCTCCCCACAAGAACAGGGTAGTGCCTAAGGCGGCCATTTCCATGACAACCAACAACAAACATCCCAGGAACCACAGTGGGACAGGAAGTGACAATCACATGACAGGAAGACCTTTTTTTTTCATTGTGGGGGTGATGAAGATTGTTAACAGCCTCAGAAGGATCAGCTGTCCCCCAAGCCCCTACTTAGAAATGAAGGGAAGGGGTAGACTGGAAGGGTGGCCCCACCACTGCAGTGAGCACGCCTGGCTACAGGACTGCCCTCCTTCCCTGCCTGTCATTCACGGTCACCCCCTCCCCCTCCCCTCTACTTCCTGCCGTGACTGGAGATCAGAGAACTCGCCACCGCAGCTTCCCCTTCTTGAGTCTCGATTCCTGGGCTGAAGGTTTCACTGGGGCGAGGGACAGTTGGAAGAAGGGCTGGAGACCTGCGGTAGGACCCAGGGGACAGACGCTCAGGGGAGGGAGGGGCTATGGGAGCCATTCCTAGGAAGGTGTGTGCACTTAGGCACAGAAAGAGCGGGTCATGGTGACATACTGTCTGACAGACACAGTGACATGGAGAAACTGCCTGAGCTCCCTGGAGAATGGGAGCAGAGCCATGGGATCCAGCCCTAGAGCACCCTGTGCTGACCCCCCCTTCCCCCATTCATCTCAGGCGTGTCTACTGGCTTCCAGACATGCCTGGTCGCCTGGTCCCAGTGGTGGCCGCACACACACCCCCAACCCCCACCACCACACCCCCAACATTTGTGCTGAGGAATCCCCCTCCCTGCTCCAAGGTGCCCGCCCACAGAGGGCACCTTGGCTGGAGGTGGTGTGTGGGGGGAATGGAACCTCCCTCCACCCCCTCCCCTTCTCTGCAGATGTCCCAGACTATATTTAGACCAAACCGGGCGGCCAGCCAGACCCAGACTCCCCACTGGCCCGGAGCTGAGCTCCCAGTTTTTATGCAATTAAAACATTAACAGAGGGAGCCGGGCGGTAGCACAGCCGGTTAAACGCACATGGACCAGCATAAGGATCCCAGTTCGAGCCCCCAGATGCCCACCTGCAGGGGTGTCGCTTCACAGGCCGTGAAGCAGGTCTGCAGGTGTCTATCTTTCTCTCCCCCTCTCTGTCTTCCCCTCCTCTCTCTCTCCATTTCTCTCTGTCCTAGCCAACAACGACAGCAGCAATAACAACAACAGTAAGTACAACAACAATAATGACAAGGGCAACAAAAGGGAAAATAAATAATAAAATAGAAAACATTAACAGACAACCACCCCCATCCATGCCCCCCTCCCATGCTTCCCAGCTCTGTCAGAGCAACAGAGCTCAAAAAAAACTTGAATAAGGACAGCCCAGCTCTGCAGTCAGTGACAGAGTGGGGTCGGGGGGGGGTCACTGGGTAAACAGCAATAAGTTCATGCCCCTGCTGGTCTCCCAGGCCCTGCCCCCACAGACAGAAGAGAGGCATCACCCACGAGGTCAGGTGGACACCTGGGAAGAGGTGCAGGCTTCCCTCATTCCTGCTGTAGGAGAAAGGCAGATCCAGTGGTGGGGGCTTTGCTTGGCTGCAAAAATTCCACCTGTCATCCTGCAGCCCCTCCCAGGCTGGCTCCAGTTACAGAGCTGGGGGTCGGCAACAGGTGCTGGCCAGGCTGGCAGCAGTCTAATCCCCCACCAGCTCCCGGCTGACAGTGGTGCCTAGAGGTCCCAGCAGGGGGCCCCCAGGGCAGGAGGCTGAGAAGGAGGCATTGCTGGGGGGGGGGGGCAGTCCAGTCGGTGGGCTCCCTGGGCCCTGCAACGGGTGTGACAGGGTGTGGAGAAGCCTGGGAACCCTTAGTTCCACAACACCTATTTCATTTCCCTATGATGCCAGGCGGGCGGGCTAGAGTGTGGGAGGTCTGTCTGTCTGCCTCTTCCTCCTCCTCCTCTCCAAATTCCAGGAACAGGCAAGGGAGGCTCCAGTTGCGGAGAGAAAGAGAGCAAGCAGGCAGTTGGGGGGTGGGGGGGTGGGGATTGGAGCCTGCTCCAGACTAAGCAAGAGACACCCACACCCGAGCCAGACTGGAGGACAGACACTGAAGCTGACACATTCTTACATTCTGGGTCTGCTCCCCTCCGCCCCACTCCGCGCCACCCACCCTATGGGGACAACCTTCCACCAGTACTGCCAATCCCCAGAAACACTCCCTGGACACACATGGAGATTCAGGCCTTTGCCCCCAACCTGCATCCTACACACACACACACACACACACACACACACACACACACACAGTGTGGGCTCCAGAAAGCAGCCAGAGGGTGGAGAGGGGAGCAAAGGGAGGAAAGACATCAGGCGTCAGAGCGGATGTACAGCCAAAGCCCTGGGAGTTGGGGTATCAGTTGCCATACTCCTTTCCCAAAACCAAGTAAGTCAAGACAGCTCTGGTCATCTTGCCAGGGGCCCTGCCAGTTTCCCAAACTCCCCAAACCACCACCACTAAAAAGGGGCGTGGGATGCTGAGCAAGTGGCGATTACCCGTTTATTTGCCACAGGGACAGGATTACCCTCCCTGATCCCCCAAATCCCAGAGAGACCCCCCCCAAAGAGGCCCACACACACCCACTCCTCCAGCACAGCTTCAGGCCCATTCTGAGGCAGGCCACAGAGATCCAAGGACCACCTCCCCACACACACACTCTAGAGTCTGGGTAACAGTGGCCTGGGGAAAGGTCCCAGAGGGCAGCGCCAGCTTCCAAGACCCCAGGATCTGGGGACCAGGGAGATAATTAACTGGAGTCTGGACCAATGCCTCCAAAACAAATCTGAAGGGCCACTCAAACCATGTCCTTGCCCCCACACTAGTTGGGGTGGCAGGAACCACGTCATGGCACATGTGGGTGACTGTGCCTAGTGGGGGAGGCAAGGGGCAGTCAGGATGGGGCTGCCCACAGCTAGCTTCCTGCTCAGATGCACATGGCTGGGAGTGGGAGGGCAAGCAGAGAGGTGTCCCAGAGTGGCAGCAGGGGCATTTGAGGTCAGAATGGGGGACAGAGATTTAGGGGCTAGAGGAGGAAGTGGCCAGGATCAAGCTGGTCCAAGCCCAGTCTGGCCACTGTATTGGCATTGGTCTGTCCAGTCTGGGTGGGGAATCTTCTCCAGTGACAGACCACCTCATGCCACTCACTCATCCCCACCCCCTAAAAGCCCAACACCCCGTCCCCCAATCCAGAATCCTTAGAGCCAAAGGGGTTGCTCCAGTCTGACCTGAGTGACCCCTGTCTTAGAACCAGTCAACTGTGCCCAGACTTCTGGGCAGAACTGGCACCCCAGCCCCTCCCAATGCACCCACATCTTTCACAGCCACAAACTCCTGGCTCCAAAACTACGCCCCCTTTTCCTCCACCTCCAAATACTCTTTCTATTATACCCTTCCCCAGACTCATCCCCACCTTACCCCATACAAAGGGGAAGCCCCAAGGCTCCAAGCTACCCCACCCCACCCCCCACATCTACCTGGGGCTTCCCCCATCTAGCCTCTTCATCAAGGCCCCACAGGAAGAGTTTGGGGGTTAGATTCCAGATTCCTAGCAAGACAGCAAGAAGGGGTGTCCTTACTGAATCACTTGCCCAGAACAGCCCTGTTCCGTGATGTCAGGGAGAGGGATAAGAGAATTCCCTGAATCTGATCAACAGAGAACTGGAGGAGGGGAGGTAGTCAGGACAAAACCAAAGGTTGAGGGCTAAGCAGCAAGGGAGTGCTGGGAACAAGTGTCCCAAGAAAACACACATACAGCCCACAGGCAAAAAGCAACTTGATCACAGAAAGTTTGGGTTAAGGGTTTGGGGCTGGGGGACTGAGGGTATCCCTCCATGCCAGTATATTGGGCATCCTATCCAAACTGTGATGGGCGGTAGAGAAATGTCTCCGAGGTGAGAGAGGCTTTTGGGGGTTTATTTCTTTATGAGTTGACCCTCGGCCTACCGCACTGTGGGGCTTCCCCCTTTCCAAGGAGCAGCCTGGCAAAAGGGCAGTGCCCAGAGAGGAAAGAGGACAGCCCAGCTGACTTCCCAGCGTCCCCACTCCCACATACACATCTGGCTAGCAGCTTCTCTGCCTCGTGGGTGGCACCAGGTTCTAGACACCCTCGGGAGAGCCAAGAGGATGGTTTATCCTGTCCTCCCTTCGCCCCGAGAAAGCTTCCACAACCCCCCACGATAGCACCAAACACGGAGACATTCCTCCCCGACAGCAGGAGCTCCCGCACCCACTCCGGCGGCAGCGGCTCCCCTCACTCCAAGGGGGACACCAGCTGAGCAGCCCCGCCCCCCAGCTGGGTGCCTCTGGTGGGGGCCCGGGCTGATTCTCCCTAAACCACAGAGCGGCTCATATAACAGGAGGGAAAGAAGGAGGGGGCTCGTCCGTTGGGCATCCGATCTCTCCCCAAACAGGTTTGAAAGTCTTTTATGTTTTGTTTTGTTTGTTTTAAAATAAAAGACTTCGCGGCTGCGGTTCTGCTAGAGCTGGGGGCGCTGGGGACCCGCGCGGAAGACGGTCCCTGCCGCGTCTGGGCTGCGCGCGAAGCAGGGCGCAGACAGACGCACAGACGGGGCTCCCGCCCCCGGCACGTCGGCGGCGTTAGAAAGCCCTGGGTTGCCCGGGAACTCGCCCGGCACGGGGTCCCCACCCGCAGCGCCCACCCGAGCAGGCCCCGGCCGCAAAGTCCGCGGGATGAGCGCCCCGCAACCCTCGGGGGAGAGGTTACCTCGCAGCGGGGACGCGCTCCGTCCAGAGCCCGCGGGCGCGGCGATTGCCGGACCCTGCGCCTCGGTGCCGCCCGGCGTCAGAGGTGCGGGGTCCCCGGAGAGCAGCCGTCCGGGGGGCCGCGGCTCAGGGGCGCTGGGCGAACGCAGCGGCCATGGCGAGTCACGTGCGGAGGCTGAAACTTTACCCGGAGCCCCAGACTGGGGGGGGGGGCGGAGGGTACGGAGCAGGGGTGTGGGGGGAGGCCCTCTTCTGCAGACCCGCCCCTGTCCACCCACCGGCCAATCACATATTGGGGGCGTGACTAAAGACTCACGCCCCCTCCCTCCTTTCCTTAATAGACTTAAGGGAGAGTAAGTCTTAAAGGAGCCGCACCTCACAGAAGGTTAGACCGTGGGAATCTGGAAGAATCCCTCCCTCTTTCCGAAAAGGAGAGATTCAGAGCGAGGAGGAGGTGAAGTTCTGCAGAGAAAATGGAAAGAGGGCTTGGTGGAGAAAGGACTGTAGTGCACACACCCTCCCCCAACCACACACACACACACACACACCTCACACTTACAGGACACACACACACACACACTCCCCTTAGGAGGGAGGCAGGCATCTGTAATATGGAAGTGAAATACTGTGACTTAGGACATAGCTGCCAGGTCCCTGACTCCTATTCTTTTTTTTTTTTTTTTAGAATTTCTTTATTTATTCATGAGAAAGATAGGTGGAGAGAGAAAGAACCAGATATCACTCTGGTACATGTGCTGCCCGGAATTGAACTCAGGACCTCATGGTTGAGAATCCAATGCCTTAGAGTGGAGGGTAGATAGCATAATAGTTATGCAAACAGACTCTCATGCCTGCGGCTCCAAAGTCCCAGGTTCAATCCCCCACACCACCATAAGCCAGAGTTGAACAGTGCTCTGGTTAAAAAATAAATAAATAAATAAATCTAATGCTTTATCCATTGCACCACCTCCCAGACCACCCTGACTCCCATTCTTAAAAAAACTCCAGGGAGTCAGGCAGCTTAAGCACACATGGTGCAAAGCCCAAGGACCTGGTTTGAGCCACCCCCCCCCTTCCTACCTGCAGGGGAGTCACTTCACAGGTGGTGACGCAGGTCTGCAGGTGTCTATCTTTCTCTCCACCTTTCTGTCTTCCCCTCCTCTCTCCATTTCCCTCTGTCCTATCCAACAAAGACGACAACAGTAATAATTACAACAATAAAGCAACGAGGGCAACAAAATGGAATAAATAAATTTAATTATATGACTCCAGACAGTTGGAAGTGAGAGCTGTGTGACTTTGAAGAAGTTGTCTCCTTTCTCTCAATCTTACTGTTTGCAAGAATAGACCTCCTGCTTGTATGCCTGAAGTTCTATTATTCCTGTTCTTCTCCCAAGAAGGCAATGAACTCTGGGGTCTTTCTTTTCTTCTTTTTTTTACCAGAGCACTGCTCAGCTCTGGTTTATGGTGGTGTGGGGGATTGAACCTGGGACTTTGGAATCTCTTCGCATAATGATTATACTATCTAAACCTACCCGACTCTAGCATCTTTCAAAAGCCAAGTTGGGGGGTGGGGTGGGCAGGAGGACTAGGCAGTGTCATACTGCAAAGACCCTGGTTCAAACTACCCTCACCCTTGCATAGGGGGAGCTTCCCCAGTGGTAAAGCAATGCTGCAAATGTTTCTGTCTCTCTCTCTCTCTTAAATTTTATTTATTAATGAGGAAGATGAAGAGAGAGAGTGGTCCAGGGGGTGGCACAGTGGAAAAGCATTAGATCCTCTACCATGAGGTCTTGAGTTCAATCCCCAGCAGCACATGTACCAGAGTGTTATCTCATACTTTCTCTCTCCCCCTGCCTACCTTTCTCATGAAAAAAATAATTAAAAAATTAAAATAAAATAAAATAAAAGAGAGAGAGAGAGAGAGAGAAAGAACCAGACATCACTCTGGTACATGTGCTGCCAGGCATTGAACTCACAACCTCATGCTTGAGAGTCCAATGCTTTATCCTCTGTGCCACCTTCCAGTCCATGGTCTTTCTCCTAGTCTCCCCTTCCCTCTCAATTTCTATTGGTCTCTACCCAAAATAAATAAATATTTTTAATTTTTAAAAAAGTTCTGGAAATATAGCATAATGGTTATACAAAAAAGACCTGCATGCCTGAGGTTCTGAAGTCCCAGGTTTAATCTCCAGCCTCACCATAAACCAGAGTCGGAGCAGTGCTCTGGATGTCTTTCTCTCTCTCTCACTCATTCACTCTCCCTGTAACTCTCTCATTAAATTAAATAAATAAATAATTTTAAAAAGAGGTAAGTAGGGTGCCACAGGGAACACACTCCTCCATCTAGAGGATTCTTAGATTCAAGCTTTCTTCTTGGAGGGAGGGGGGGCACCTGAATCACTCTCCACCTGCTGAGACCCAACCCAGTCTGGCAATATAGCCATGAACCCCCTTCTGAGCCTGTTGTTTTATTTGGGAGGATCAAATCCTCACCTCTAAGGGTCTAATGAGGATGGGGGGAAGGGGTAGGCTAGCAGAAAGCGGAATCACTAGGTACACAAAAACATACACCCATTCTGGGTCACAGAATTGGCCACAAGTGCCCCCACAGCACTTCCCACTGGAGGAGGAAGTGTCAGACTCCCAGGCTTGGCCCCAGTGAGAAGAAGCCTGAGCCTGCTGGCAGAACCCTCAAACCCACCGATTTGACAACCCCACTTTACAGAGGAGGAACCGGAGCTCAGGAGTGAACACTGGGTTTTGTCCATGGTCACCCAGTTCGGTCTAGATTTGAGGCATATTCCTCCTTTGCTCCAGCTTTCACTCCATTCTCGGTAAAGAGGTACCAGCTGGGTCTGTGGGGACGCTGAGCCCTGGCAGCTGGGCTGTGTTTCCCCCAGGCCCCTTCCAGCCCGCCCAGGCCTGACTGTCGCCCGCTGGGCCCGACTGTCTCCCGCTCGGGTCTGGATTTCCGTCTGCCGGTGAGAACCACCCGCCCAGCTTCTCCCGCCCTGTCCTGTCCAGATCCATCCGCAAACATGCGCTCAGCGGGCAGGAATGCGCCAATGGCTCCCAGATGTGGACGCCGACGCTTAACCCCTTCCCCCCCAGCCTCTCCCCCAAGGACTTCCAGTCGGTGCCCAGACAGCAGCAGGGGGCGCTGCACCGGTGAGAGGCAGCCTGGGAAGGGGTTCAGCTCTAGCCCACTCCCAGCACAACCAGCTCCCTCTGGCCCAGATTCTACCAGCTGAGACTAGAGGGGAGGGATGGGCTGGTGGGCACAAAAACCCAAGGGTGTATAAACACTGCCCCACCCCACCCCCTCCCATGAAGAGCTGTCTACACTAAGACCAGCCAGCACATGGGGTAAGGTACACTTATGCAAACCAAGATTCAGGTGTGCAGAAATGGATTCAGAGACCCATATGTGTGTACCCAAAGTGCACAGGACACCAGCATGCACACACAGGGCACACATAGATGCAAATATGCAAATGCACACACGGAAACTGCGCACACATGGGGGGGCACGCTCTGGAACATAGCAGTAGCCCACGTGCTGATGATGAAAGAAGAAACACATTCAGCCACAAGTCCACTTCCCACAGTGGGTCAGAGGCTCTCACACACAAGTCTGCACCCCTGTATATAAACACACACACAACCCAAACACCTCTGGGGCACCTCCTCCCTGCCCATGGCACCAGCACTGCCTGCCCAACCTCTAGTCCTACCCAAGCCTGGCTCCAGGTGGCAAGACTGTCTCCAGGTCAGAGGCCGAGAGTCTTCTACCTTCTACAGGAGGTGAACTCCAGCAGAACTAGGCTCAGAGGAGCACCTCCACTTCAGAGGGCCTAGATGTAGGTGGGGAGAAGAGTGCAGGAGGTAGCAGGAACTAGGAGGTGAAAGGCCGCAGACCTCAGGGTCCTTCCCTCTTGAGGAGAGCCTCTGGTTTCCCAAAACAAGGCTTCCTTTCCACACCAGAGGAAACATGAGAGCCCCCAGCCAGCCCCAGGCTGCCCTAGCAGGCAAAGGAGATACAAAATAGCTTTGAGGCACCCCAGGAGGGCCCCACACTATCTGCAAAACAAGTCCTCCCTCCCTCTCAAAGCTTGCCAGGAACTCCTCAAAAACAGAATCAGGGGCCCCAGTGGTGGCGCACCTGGTTGAGACTACATGTTACAATGCTCAAGGACCTGGGTTCTAGCCCCCAGTCCCCACCTCAAGAGGCAAGCTTTACGAGTGGTGAAGCAGGGTTGTAGGTATCTCTCTGTCCCTTCCTATCACCCCCTTCCCTCTCAATTTCTGGCTGTCTCTTTCCAAAAAGTAAATAAAGATAAAAAGAAAATTGTAAAAAAAAAAAAAAAAAAAACAGCATCATTCCTACTAGGAGGTGAGGGTGGGAAACTCTCACCATCTCCACCACCCCCCCAAGACCCACTGATGCAAACAGGGTGGATGCTTCTTCTCCCCCAAAGCACCAAGCACCATCATGGCTCCACCCCATTTAATTCTCACAGTCCAGAAGGGAAATCTGGGGCAGGGCTCTCTGCCTCTAGTGAACAGATGAGGAAATAGCCTTGCCCAAGGTCATACAGCTCAACAATAGTGGAACTAGAACTCAAACCCACAGTCTCCTCCTCATGCCACCCGCCTCCCTTTGCTCTGAATCAAACATCTTTCCACCCAGTACCCAGTTGTCTCTCCCTTTACTTTCCCAGCAGAGCACATAGGAGAAACACCATTCTTGCCTGGTTCTGCAGGTTCATGGGTGGGGCCAGGACACGCCAAAGAGAGAAGGGAGAAGAAAGACACTCAGGGTGAGAGCCCCCCAACCCCACCCCAAGCATGGTGCCCACCTGCCCAGCAGGCACAGCCCAGCCGGGTGACTCAGCTGCATCCGGGGGAGATGCCAGGGCAGTGACTCACCTACCGAGAAGAGCTGAGTCTGGTGCCTTGCCAATGCCAGGACAGAAGTGACTTAGTCACCGAGACTGTGATGCCCAGCAGGCACAGCCTACAGATTGAGGACCTGGGCATCTGGTACCCTCCATGGTCACAAGCGCCCCCTGGTGAAGAACAGGTATCTGGAGCAAGCCAAGACAGAACCCCTGCCCACCCCACCCCCTCTGCACACCCCACCATGCCAGGCCCTGCTCCAGTGCAGACAAGTTTGGCAAGACCTCTGGGCTGCCCTGCCCCCCCCCACGCCTGCCCCTTGCCCATCACTCACCACCCACTCTCCCACCAGCCCCACCTCCTCCTGCCACCCAAGTTGTACCCAGGCTGTGAGTCTCCCATAACATGTCCTGGCAGCACATCTGCCCCCACAGCCCCTCTCACCCCCCCCCACACACACACACATGGACTCATACACACTTCTGCCAGCAGCTGCTGAAGTTGTCAGAGCAGGAGGCTCTGGAGTCAGGAGGGTGGGGTGCAGGGATTGAGTTACCAGAGGCTGATGGGGTGGGCTGTCACCCAATCCCTCCCCCTGCTAGTCCTCCCAAAGCACCTTCTCCCTTACCCACCTGCTTCCCTCACCCTGTCGGCTGCCAGTCTACTGCCCTTTAAGCCCCTCCACCCCCACTCCACCCAAGCGAGGACATAAATGTTCAAGAGTATTTGACATGCTTTGACCAGCCCAGTCTAAGAGAGAGAGGAAGAAGGAGAGAGAAGATGACAGAGATGGCCAGAAAGAGGACTTCCTGTGCTCTGTGCTCTGGCTACAACCACTAGGTGTGTATATTTATCTCTCTGTCTGCTACGCCCAAAGAGGGCTAACTCCCCAAGTCCCCTGAGAGTCCATGGGACCCAAGGGGAGGTGACAGGCTGAACAACCTCAATCCATTTGCACTATTGATTTCTCACATAGGGCAGCAGGCCTGGTTGGGGGAGGGGATGCAACATAAATCAGCCCCCCAGAGACAGAAACACAGAGTGGAGGGGGGAGGGGCTCCTGCACCACAGTTTGTGGCCCACTGAGACCTGCTTGGTGACGAGAGAGTGGGCAACAGAGGAGAGGCGATAGAGTGGCAGGAGGTGGGATGAAGAGGCAAAGGGATTGGGTTAAAGCCCACTTGGACAAAAGTAAAATAGTTTCCACCTTCTGCATCCCACAATGACCTTGGGTCCATACTCCCAGAGGCTTAAAGAATAGGAAAGCTGGGAGTCAGGCAGTAGTGCAGTGGGTTAAGCACATATGGTGCAAAGCGCAAGGACCAGCGGAAGGATCCCGGTTCAAGCCCCCGGCTCCCCACCTGCAGGGGAGTCACTTCACAAGCAGCGATGCAGGTTGCAGGTGTCTGTCTTTCTCTCCCCCTCTGTCTTCCCCTCCTCTCTCCATTTCTCTCTGTCCTATCCAACAACGATGACAACAATAATAACTACAACAATAAAACAACAAGGGCAACAAAAGGGAATAAATATTTAAAAAACTGACTTTAAAAAAAGAATAGGCGGGTTAAGCGCAGGTGGCGCAAAGCACAAGGACCGGCAGAAGGATCCCGGTTCGAACCCCGGCTCCCCACCTGCAGGGGAGTCGCTTCACAGGCGGTGAAGGTGAAGCAGGTCTGCAAGTGTCTGTCTTTCTCTCCTCCTCTCTGTCTTCCCCTCCTCTCTCCATTTCTCTCTGTCCTATCCAACAACGACAACAACAATAATAACTACAACAATAAAACAACAAGGGCAACAAAAGGGAATAAATAAATAAAATAAATATTTAAAAAATTAAAAAAAAAAAGAATAGGAAAGCTATCAAGGGAGGGGATGGGATACGGAGTTCTGGTGTTGGGAATTGTGTGGAGTTGTACCCCTTTTATCCTACGGTTTTGTCAGTGTTTCCTTTTTGTAAATAAAATAAAATAGTTAAAAAAAAAAAAAAAAAAAGCTGGGCGGGAGTAGATAGCATAATGGTTACGCAAAGAGACTCTCGTGCCTGAGGCTCCAAAATTCCAGGTTCAATCCTCTGTACCACCATAAGCCAGAGCTGAGCAGTGCTCTGATAAACACAAACAAACAAAACCCCACTTGGACACAGCCTTCTGGCTGGATTCAAGGAGCTGAAAGAACAGGAGCAGCTTGTCTGAGTACACAGACAAACCCAGAACAACTCCAGGGGGCGCTGTTCACATCACAAAGTATGGAATGTTGCTTCTTGCAACAGTGCAACACGGTGGCCTTGGATTTATGGTGGAGGCACCTTGTTTATGCATCTTGATGCACTGATTCTCCCCAGAAGTTTCTCCCACTGTACCTCACAGGCTACCCCTGTCTTGGGCCTCAGAGGAAGGCTCACTGGCCCCAGGTGGGGTGCGATTGCAGCCTATAGTAACCACTTCACTCTTCAGCCCTGCTTGCTCCTCTGTGGGGGACTGGGCCCTGCACAACCACTGTGACCCAGGTGTAGCAAGTTGGGGGCTCACAAAACCATCTAAGAGCCTAGAAACCTCTTTCCTACCCTTAGCCTCCCCCTAACTTGGCCTGAAGAGTGGACCAAGTGCTGGCCCATACAGGGTCTCAAAAATGGACTCAGACCAGATGCCTCTTCTCTAAGTGCCTCCAGACCCACAGCTTGCCAGCCTGCTGGAAGCTGCCCAGCACCTCAATCCACACCAGTGGGCACAGGCCACCTAAACAAACTCCAACCCTGACCTGCTTCCAGCCTGGACACAGATTCTCTCCACACAGCTGACACTTACAAACAAACCAAGCTGGGGTTTACCAGGGGCCCTGCACAAATAAGCAGAAAAGAAGGCGACAGACCAGACACACCTGGCCTTGGTCCTCTTGGCAGCAGTAGGAGAGGGAGAACACCACTAGGTGTGCTGGGGAGCAGCAAGGAGAGAAGAAGGAGGCAAAGGGCCTGAATTGGGGTCCCCCTGCATGCAGACAATGACTCAATGAGTGTCCCATGGCCAGACAGGCCCCTCTCTAGGCCTCAGTTTCTTCCTCTGTAAGGAGCTGTCTATGTGGCATTGAATGCCTCTTCCAGTTCTAGTCTACACAGACAGAGAGGACTCTGAGAGGTCCCCAGGATTTTCCTCTACCCAGTCTAGCACATCTGCCTGTATCAGTCAGCACCTTTCCTGCAAGGTCCCTGCCTGGAACACCTCCCTCCTGGCTCCACTTCTGGCCTTAACTTATTCCTGTGCCTGCCTGCTTACCTTCACCTTGGCCAGCCCCTCTGCTTGCCCCGTGCTTTTCTGCACGTCTCTCCTGCCAGGGGACAGACCAACTAAAAATAGTCCCTGCAGCCTTTCTCGCCCACAGCTGCCCAAAGAGCAGGAAATGACGGGGGCAGGGAGGCCTATGTCCTGCTCTCCCCCACAAACTCCCAACTCACAACTATGCCTAGCACTCCAGCCCAGGGCTAGTGCCAACTTGGCCATCTCAGGAGCACCCCACACCCCTTCCCTAGGGGGAGGCCTGCCCATAAGTGGCTGCAATCACAGAGCCATCCCTACCCCAAGAGAGAGAAGAGAGGAGGCAAGCGGTCTAGAGGGAAACCTTCCCAATTTCTGACAAATCAGTGCCAACCACATTGTGGGCACCAAGAGGGCAAAGCCTGGCTCCACTGGCTGGTCTTTTGAGGCCAGAGGGAATTGGTGTGAGGAAGTTGGTGCCAGCTTCCTTCATCCTGGCCCAGCTGGAGAGAAGACAAAATAGTGCCCCAGCCTCAATTATGCTAATCCCCTGCTCTCCCCCATAATGTGTGGGTGCAAGCACAGAGGCTTTGATAGCCACCCCCAGATATCATGAGGCAAAAAAGATGAAAAAGGGGAGCAGGAGATCTTAGCTGGCCACATGTGAAGGTGGAAGCCTGGAGGCAGAGCTGTCCATGCCCACAGGCTGGGTATGTGTGGCCTAGAGTGAGTCAGAGGAGAAGCAAGGAGGGAGGACTACGTTTGCTATTGTGCTAGGGGAGGGGGCTCCAGTGCCCCACCCCATCCCATCTGGGATTCCGGACACCTCCCAGCTCTGGAAGAAGGCCCTCCCCACACAGGAGGAAGGAAACCAGCTTAGTGACTCCTGCATCTCTGGGGGCCTGCAGGGCAGCCCTGCGCCAGGAGAGCTGGCGCCCAGCCCAGAGAGTGAGTGAAATACCTTGGAGGGGAGGAAACAGCCCAGAGTGAGGCCGACACATGCTGCCCCCAGCAGCTCTCCCAGATGTGACCCAGAAGGAGGAACTGGCCAAGAGGCTGATGAGGAAAAGTGAGCCTATTTCTGAAAGAAAGAAAGTGGGGCCCCAGGAGGAAAAGGGGTGGGGCCAGCCCTTCTCTACCTGCTAGCCTCCTCCCTGTCACAGTCCTAGACCCTAGCAGTAAGGGCAGTAGCTAGCAAAGAGGTCCTGGTCCTAGGGTTTTGAGTGTGCTCTGCCCTTCTCCAGTCTCCAGACCCCAGCCGTTTTCTTTCCATTCCTGGGCTTCTTCTGGCACCCCTTCCTGGGAAAAAGCCAAGCCAGAAGTCAGCAGGCCCAGGGTGGTGCTTGGGAGGCCTGGGCAGTGCCAGGGGCAGCCCTCACACCATCCTCCCACTGGCTTCCCTCCCGCCTGCTCTCAGCCGCCGCACATATCTCAGCTGTCGGATCCGATTAGGGCTCCTGCCCAGTGAGCCGGACAAGGAGGCCACTGGGCAAAGGAGAGACAGGGACAAGGACGCTGAGCAGGAATGGCAGGAGGAAGGTGAAGACAGGGCTCAGGGGAAAAGGTGTGCAGCCCCAGAGGACTGGTGGGGAGGCCTGTCCTCTCTGACCACAGCCTCTCTGGTGACAGCTACAAGCTCTATTAGGGGGATTCTGAAACCCCTGGGGCAGCAGCCCTGCTTGAAGTCCCTAGCCCCCATGGGCAAGGATGGAGGGAGGAAACCCAAGGCAGAGGCTGACCTAGATTTGGAAACAGAACCCCATCCTAGAAGCCCCACCCCCTGCCACAAAATACTTGGTCTTAGAGAGGCCTTTATGACAATTCCCCCAATGAACTGCTTGCTGCTGCTAGGGATAGCTGTTGTCACCAGTGAAGAAACTGAGGTGTAGAGACCTGTATAAAGGAAGGTTAACTGGCCTGACTGAACCTCGGCTTCGGGGCTCTGACCTCAGCCCACTGTTCCACACTCAGACTCTACTCTCCAGTGATGGGGAAATAGCTCAACTGACAGAGCACAGAATTTGAGTGCCTGAGACTCCCAGTTCAATCCCCAATGCCACCAGAGGCTTACTGGAGTGATGCTGGCACTTTTTCTCTGTCTTTCTATCTCTGTCTCTCAAATCTATCTCATGAAATAAAGATGAACTAAAGAAAAAAGAATCTTGGGTCCAAAGATAATGTATACTGATTATGAAAAATGATTTTCATTTTTCATTTTATTTATTTTAAATATTTATTTATTCCCTTTTGTTGCCCTTGTTGTTTTATTGTTGTAGTTATTGTTGTTATTGATGTTATTGTTGTTGGATAGGACAGAGAGAAATGGAGAGAGGAGGGGAAGACAGAGAGGGGGAGAGAGAGACACCTGCAGACCTGCTTCACCGCCTGTGAAATGACCCCCGTGCCAGTGGGGAGCCAGGGGCTCAAACCACCGGGATCCTTATTCCAGTCCTTGTGCTTCATACCATATACGCTTAACCCTCTGCACTACTGCCGGACTCCCCTAATTTTATTTATTTTTATTTATGTTTATTTTCTTTTGTTCAGATTTTTTTTTTCCTTCAGAGTTATTGCTGGGCTCGGTGCCTGCACCACGAATCGAATCCACTGCTCCTGGAGGTCATTTTTCCCCCTTTTGTTGCCCTTGTTGTTTGTAGCCTCGTTGTGGTTATTATTATTGCCATTGTTGATGTCATTGGTTGTTGGATAGGACAGAGAGGAATGGAGAGAGGAGGGGAAGACAGAGGGGGGAGAGAAAGACAGACAGCTGCAACCTGCTCCACCACCTGTGAAGCGACTCCCCTGCAGGTGGGGAGCCGGGGGCTCAAACCCGGATCCTTACGCTGGTCCCTGCGCTTTTCGCCACATGCGCTTAACCCACTGCGCCACCGCCCAACCCCCTCAGATTTTTTTTTTTAGATTTTATTTATTTATTCATGAGAAGTGATAGAAGAGAGAGAAAGAACCAGACATCACTCTAGCACATGTGCCGCTGGGGATCGAACTCAGGACCTCATGCTTCAGAGTCCAAAGCTTTATCACTGCGCCACCTCCCGGACCACCCTAATTTCATTTTATTTTATTATTAATTTTTAAATATTTATTCATTTATTTTCCTTTTTGTTGCCCTTGTTTTTTAGTTATTATTGTTGTTGATGTCGTCGTTGTTGGACAGGATAGAGAGAAATGGAGAGAGGAGGGGAAGGCAGAGAGGGGGAGAGAAAGACACCTGCAGACCTGCTTCACCGCCTGTGAAGCGACTCCCCTGCAGGTGGGAAGCCGGGAGCTCGAGCTGGGGGCTCCAACCGGGATCCTTACACCGGTCCTTGTGCTTTGCGCCACCGTGTGCTTAACCCGCTGCGCTACCGCCCAACTCCCCTAATTTTATTTTTAATGGGGCGGGGTGGGGGGGGAGACCAGAGTACTACTCAGCTCTGCTTATGTTGATTCAGGGGATTGAACCTGGGACCTTGGAGCCACAGGCATGAGATTATCTTTGTATAACCATTAAGCTATCTGCCCCTGCCTGGCATGAAAATCTTTTACAGAAAGATTATGCTGTCTCCCCCTCCCACAAAAATATTTTCATGTGTGAAGTTGGGAGATTGCAGGTTCAATCCCCAGCACCACCATAAGCAATCCTCTGGTTAAAATTTTTTAAATTGGGAGTTGAGCGGTAGCGCAGCGGGTTAAGCGCATGTGGCACAAAGTGGAAGTATATCGGCATAAGGATCCCGGTTCAGGCCCCGGGCTCCCCACCTGCAGGGGGGTCGCTTCATAAGCTGTAAAGCTAATCTGCAGGTGTCTGTCTTTCTCTCCCTCCTCTGTCTTCCCCTCCTCTCTTTATTTCTCTCTGTCCTATCCAACAACAATGACAACAATAATAACTACAACAATAAAACAACAAGGGCAACAAAAGGGAATAGTTAAAAAAAAAAGAAATCAATGACTTACTTAAAAAATGTTTAAATAATAAAAAGGAAAAAGGGGGAGTCGGGTGGTAGTACAGTGGGTTACGCAAAGCGCAAGGACCAGCGTAAGGATCCAGGTTCAAGCCCCCAGCTCCCCACCTGCAGGGGAGTCACTTCAGGCGGTGAAGCAGGTCTGCAGGTGTCTATCTTTCTCTCCTCTCTCTGTCTTCCCCTCCTTTCTGTCATATCCAACAACAACAACAATAACTACAACAATAAACAAGGGCAACAAAAGAAAATAAATACATATTTAAAAAAGAAACAGAGCAAAAAAAAAAAAAGAAGAAGAAGAAAAAGAGTCTCTGCTCTCTGTTTCAGGTTAACAGCAGACAGAGTTGTCTGAAGTCACTCCATTATCCACTCTTTCCTCCAAAACCAACCTTGAAGGAGGTTGGGAACTAAGCAGGCATGGGAGCATACCCCACACCAGATAAGGACATGTCACATCTATCACCCATCCCACCACATGCAGAACTAGAGAACCTCCCCCAGGTGAAGCGAGTCTCTTCTCTCACACACCTCTTCAATCTATTTTGCCCAGAGGCAATACACACACTAACACACACAAGTTACATACCCCTCCTACCATCCCACCAAACCAGAAATGAGATGCCCTAGATCTTCAGAGCAAGGGCCCTATCAGCCCCCCAGTGAAGGAAAAAATAAGCTACTGTAAACAGCAGGTAAGACCCAGCCCTCTCCCAAAAAGTTCACGGGAGGGCAGAAGCTTTGGGTAACACCAGGAGTCCAAGTCTCTGAAAGCCAAGGAGCCCAGGGATCTTTCATGGCTGGGCAGCTGCCCTGATCCCTGTCCACACCCCCTTACCCAGCCATCTGGGCCGAACCTGTTCTATCTAGCTTGGGCCACACTCTGGGATCTCTCCTTCCACTGCACACAACCATCTCCGTCCAAAACTCATAGATGTTCCAACCACATCCCATGGTCTACACACACACACACCCCCCACATGGGTGGGGGCACTCTGTGCAGTAGCTATTGGCAAGGATGAGGCTCTGAACTGAAAGAACTTTCCCTAGAGGAAAAGGTCATCAAAAATCCCTCACAACCTCCACTACTTTCCAGAAAAGCCTTTAGCCACCCAAGTATGAATTGAGCCTGGAAGGGGACTTATCTCCTTCTACAAGGTAAGGTAGTGTGTATGGGAGGGAGGTGGAAAAGGGGGAGGGAGGGATAGAAGAAGTCAGAGAGAAATTCCCCAGGGAGGCTCAGGTCCCTCACTCCACTTGCCCCCTTGCTCTCTATTACTCCAGCACTGCCAATTCTCCAGTGGAGGTGAGGTGGGGGAAGGGGTATTAGGCAACATTGCAAAGGAGGGTGCAAGGGCGTGGGGCCTGGGCGGACCTCCCACACACACACTTTCCATTCTTAGCTGGAGAATGGGGAATGCCTCAGGGGGAGTGGAGGAGGCACACTGGAGGGTGCCCAGGCTCTAAGCTTTCAGACATGGCCAGGGCTCCCAGGTTCCCACCTCCCAGGACTACGGTGAGCAATGGGGGTGGAGGGATGGGGAAAGCCTGAACTGGCCAGAGGGAAAGGGCCACAGCAGAAGCGGAGGCCCAATGAAAGGTAGCCGGAGGGGAGATGAGGAAGGGTTGTGCACGGTCCTACCTGCTCAGGTGCTGGCTGGTAGGGGGGCCATGGGGTTCCCAGGAGAACCGGGGAAGCCCTCTCAGCTCGATTCAGGATTCCCCCCTGCTTCTGGGTTAGGCTGCTGTAAGAAGCTCGGGTTCCCGTTGGGTCCTAGAGCCCACTGTCCCAACAGCAGGCTCTCCCGCCCTCTTCCACCTCCAGGACTGGGTCATCGGGTGCAGAGCCTGGACTGATGGGGAAGAAAGAACTCACCTCACTGGGAGAAAGAGGACTCTGAGTCATGGGCTGAGGACAGAACAGTTCCCGGTCTCAAATGCATAGCACATGAATGACTTTAGCTGAAGCTGGGATAATAGGGGACGAGGAGAAGTAGACCTTTTTTCCTGCCTGAGCAGATGGAGAATGGAAAGGGTTTCAGTCTCTTTCCTTACCACCTCTGATTAGCTATTGATTAGCTATAGAAATTTCAAGGGAAAGGTACATTCTTAAAAAAAATTTTTTTTTAATTTATTTCATGAGAGGTGGAGAAAGAGTGAGGAACTAATGAGAGGCCAGAGCAACACTCTGGTATATGTGGTGCCAGGGATAGAATTCAGGACCTCATGCCTGTGAGTCCACAGCTCTACCACTGCACCACATCCAGAGCCAGGTGTGAGGTAATTCCTGTGGATAACAGAGACTGGCAGTTTTATAATCTAAGACTGAGCTGTGTGGTATACACAGGTGCGAGTATAGGCAGGTGTGGTTGGGGGATTCGGGGGCTGCTTTTGAGTAGAAATAACAACTGTCAGTGGAAAAATTGGACACAGAAACTAGGGTCAACTAATTAGTGCCCCTACCCAATTTCTTTCTTTCTTTAAATATTTATTTATCCCCTTTTGTTGCCCTTGTTGTTTTATTGTTGTAGTTATTATTGTTGTCATCATTGTTGGATAAGACAGACAGAACTTGAAAAAGAGGAGGGGGAGGCAGAGAGGGTTAGAGAAAGATAGACACCTGCAGACCTGACCTGCTTCACCACTTATGGAGCAACTCCCCTGCAGGTGGGGAGCCGGGTGCTCAAACCAGGATCCTTATGCCAGACCTTGTGTTTTGTGCCACCTGCACTTAAACTGCTGTGCTACTGCCCAACTCCCTTTTCTTTCTTTTTCTTCTTCTTTCTTTTCTTTCTAACAGTGCACTGCTTATGGGTGGTGCGGGGAATTGAACCTGGGACATTGGAGCCTCAAGCTTGAGAGTTTCTTTATATAACCATTATGCTATCTACTCTCTCTCTCCATATATATATATATATATATATAGTCTTTTAATGAGAAAGAGACATACAGAGAGAAAAATCAGAGCACTGCTCAGCTCAGGTTTATGGTGGTGCTGGGGATTGAACCTGGGATTTCAGAGACTCAGGTATGAGAGTCTTTAGCATAATCACTATGCTGTCTTCCCAGTCCACCCTATCCCCAATACTTTTCTTTTTAAAAAAAAAAGATTTTATTTATTTATTTATGAGAAAAATAGGAGGAGAGAGAGAGAATCAGACATCACTCTGGCACATGTGCTGCCAGGGATTGAACTCAGGACCTCATGCTTGAGAGTCCAACACCTTATCACTGCACCACCTCCCGGACCACACTTTTAATTTTTTTTCCTTTCCTTCTTCTTTTTTTTTTTTTAAATTTATTTCTCTATTGGGGTATTAATGTTTTACATTCAACAGTAAATACAATAGTTTGTACATGCATAACATTCCCCAGTTTCCCATTTAACAATACAACCCCCACTATGTCATTTATCATCCTTCATGGACCTGTATTCTCCCCACCCACCCACCCCAGAGTCTTTTACTTGGGTGCAATATGCCAATTCCATTTCAGGTTCTACTTCTGTTTTCTTTTCTGATCTTGTTTTTCAACTTCTGCCTGAGAGTGAGATCATCCCATATTCAGCCTTCTGTTTCTGACTTATTTCACTCAACATGATTTTTTCAAGGTCCATCCAAGATCGGCTGAAAACGGTGAAGTCACCATTTTTTACAGCTGAGTAGTATTCCATTGTGTATATAGACCACAACTTGCTCAGCCACTCATCTGTTGTTGGACACCTGGGTTGTTTCCAGGTTTTGGCTATTACAAATTGTGCTGCCAAAAACATATGTGTACACAGATCTTTTTGGATGGATATGTTGGGTTCCTTAGGATATAACCCCAGGAGAGGAATTGTAGGGTCATAGGGTAGGTCCATTTCTAGCCTTCGGAGAGTTCTCCAGACTGTTCTCCACAGAGGTTGGACCAATTGACATTCCCACCAGCAGTGCAGGAGGGTTCCTTTGACCCCACACGCTCTCCAGCATTTGCTGCTGTTACCTTTTCTGATGTATGACATTCTCACAGGAGTGAAGTGGTATCTCATTGTTGTCTTGATTTGCATTTCTCTGACAATCAGAGACTTGGAGCATTTTTTCATGTGTTTCTCAGCCTTTTGGATCTCTTCTGTGGTGAATATTCTGTCCAAGTCCTCCCCCCATTTTTGGATGGGGTTATTTGTTGTCTTGTTATTGTTATTGGCAAGCTCTTTGTATATGTTAGTTATTAAGCTCTTATCTGATGTATGACATGTAAAGATCTTCTCTCATTCTGTGAGGGGTCTCTTGGTTTGGGTAGTGGTTTCTTTTGTTGTGAAGAAGCTTTTTAATTTGATGTAGTCCCATAAGTTTATACTTGCCTTAGTCTTCTTTGTAATTGGATTTGTTTCATTGAAAATGTCTTTAAAATTTATGTGGAAAAGAGTTCTGCCAATATTTTCCTCTAAGTATTTGATAGTTTCTGGTCTAACATCCAAGTCCTTGATCCACTTGGAATTTACTTTTGTATTTGGTGAAATACAGTGATTCAGTTTCATTCTTCTGCATGTTTCAACCCATTGTTTCCAACACCATTTGTTGAAGAGACTCTGCTTTCCCCATGTAATAGTCTGGGCCCCTTTGTCAAAGATTAGATGTCCATACGTGTGGGGCCTCATTTCTGGGCTCTCAATTCTATTCCACTGGTCAGTGTGTCTATTCATGTTCCAGTACCAAGCAGTTTTGATGACAGCGGCCCTATAATATAGTTTGAGATCTGGGAGTGTGATGCCTCCAGTTCTGTTCTTTTTTTTCAAGATTGTTTTGGCAATTCTAGGTCTTTTCTGGTTCCAGATAAACATTTGTAGCATTTTTTCTATTCTCCTAAAAAATGTGCTTGGGATCTTGATGGGGATAGCATTAAATTTGTAGATGGCTCTGGGTAATATATTCATTTTGATGATGTTAATTCTTCCAACCCATGAACATGGAATATCTTTCCACTTCTTTGTGTCTTTTTCAATTTCTTTGAGTAGTGACTCATAATTTTCAGTATACAAGTCTTTCACTTCTTTGGTTAGGTTTACTGCTAGATATTTTATTGTTTTTGTTGCTATAGTAAAAGGAATTGATTTCTGGATTTCAATTTCTTCTAACTTAGTGTTTGCATAGAGGAATGCCACTGACTTTTGAATGTTAATTTTGTAGCCTGACACCTTATTATAGTGACTGATGATTTCCAAAAGCTTCTTGCTGGATTCCTTAGGTTTTTCCATGTATACTATCATGTCATCTTGCAAATAAGGAGAGTTTGACATCTTCTCTTCCAATCTGTATGCCTTTAATTCCTTGCTCCTGCCTGATTGCTATGGCAAGAACTTCCAACACTATGTTGAATAGTAATGGTGATAGTGGGCAGCCCTGTCTAGTACCTGATCTGAGGGGAAATGCTTCCAGTTTTTCACCATTGAGTATGATGTTGGCTGTAGGTTTGCTATATATAGACTCCACTCTCTTCAGGAATTTTCCATCTATTCACATTTTTTGTAGTATTTTGATCATAAAGGGATGTTGTATTTTGTCAAAGGCTTTCTCTGCATCTATTGATATATATCTTAGTATATATCTTAGTGTATATATATATATATATCTTAGTATATATATATATATATCTTAGTATATAGTATATCTTTTTGATATACTGCTGTATCCGGTTGGCTAGAATTTTGTTCAATATTTTTGCATCTATGTTCATCAGAGATATTGGTCTGTAGTTTTCTTTTTTGGTTGTGTCCCTGTCTGCTTTTGGTATCAGGGTGATGTTGGCTTCATAGAAGCTGGCAGGGAGTATTCCAGTGTCTTCAATCTTCTGGAAGACTTTTAAAAGTAGAGGTATTAGTTCTTCTTTGAAGGTTTTGTAGAATTCATTTGTAAAACCATCTGGTCCAGGACTTTTATTTTTGGGGAGATTTTTGATAACTGTTTCAATTTCATTAGCTGTGATGGGCCTGTTCATGTTATCCACTTCCTCTTGACTTAGTTTTGGAAGTTGGTAGGTATCTAGGAACTCGTCCATTTCTTCCAGGTTCTCTAGCTTGGTGGCATATAGTTGTTCATAGAAGCCTTGCATGATATGTTGAATTTCTGCAGTGTCTGTTGTGATATCTCCTCTTTCATTTACTATCCAATTTATTTGGGTCTTCTCCCTTTTTTGTTTTGTGAGTCTGGCTAAAGGTTTGTCAATTTTGTTTACTCTTTCGAAGAACCAACATTTACTTTCGTTGATCTTTTGTATGGTTTTCCTATTCTCAATGTTATTGATTTCTGCCCTAACTTTAGTGATTTCTGTCCTTCTCGTTGCTTTAGGGTTCCTTTGTTGTTCTTCTTCTAGGTCTTTAAGATGTGCAATCAGGCTGTTTATTTGTGCTTTTTCTTGTTTCCTAATGTGTGCTTGTGTAGCTATGAACTTCCCTCTTAGGACTGCTTTAGCTGTGTCCCAAATATTTTGATAGCTTGTGTCTTCATTTTCATTGAAGTCTCGAAACATTTTGATTTCTTCCTTGATTTCCTCTTTGACCCAGAAGTTATTAAGAAGTGTACTGCTGGGAGTCGGGCTGTAGTGCAGCGGGTTAAGCGCACGTGGCGCTAAGCGCAAGGACTGGCATAAGGATCACGGTTCGAACACGGGCTCCCCACCTGCAGGGGAGTCGCTTCACAGGCGGTGAAGCAGGTCTGCAGGTGTCTATCTTTCTCTCCTCCTCTCTGTCTTCCCCTCCTCTCTCCATTTCTCTCTGTCCTATCCAACAACAACAACAACAACTACAACAATAAAACAACAAGGGCAACAAAAGGGAATAAACAAATAAATAAAATAAATATTAAAAAATTTAAAAAAAAGAAATTAAAAAAAAAGTGTACTGTTGAACTTCCACATTTTGGCACTGTTACTAATTTTTTGTTGATTGTTAAGTGTTAGTTTCATTCCACTGTGGTCTGAGAAGATGCTTGGGATGATTTCAATGCTCTTGAATTGGCTGATGCTGTCTTTGTGGCCTAATATATGGTCTGTCCTTGAGAATGACCCATGTGGATTTGAGTAAAATGTGTATTCCAGTTTCTTGGGATGAATGACTCTGAAAATGTCCAATAGTTCTAGTTTATCTATCTCTTCATTTAGCTCCCTTATGTCTTTATTGATTTTCTGCCTGGATGATCTGTCAAATTGAGAAAGTGGGGTGTTGAAGTCCCCTACTATGATTGTGTTACTGTTAATATATTGCTGTAGCTCTTTCAGTAGAAGTTTGATGTATTTAGATGGCTTCTCATTGGGTGCATAGACTTTTTTTTTAACCAGAGCACTGTTCAACTCTGGCTTACGGTGGTGCAGGGGATTGAACCTGGGACTTTGGAGCCTCAGGCATGAGAGTCTGTTTGCATAACCATTATGCTATCTACCCTCCGCCCTTTTTTTTTTTTTTTTTTAACCAGAGCACTGCTCAGCTCTGGCTTATGGGGGTGTGGGGGATTGAACCTGGGACTTGAGAGCCTCAGGCAGGCGTGAAAGTCTCTTTGCATAACCATTATGCTATACCCCCACCCTCTTTTAATTTTTTTAAAATTATCTTTATTTGGGGGAGTCGGTCTGTAGTGCAGCGGGTTAAGCGCAGGTGGCGCAAAGCACAAGGACCTGCACAAGGACCGGCATAAGGATCCCGGTTCGAACCGGCTCCCCACCTGCAGGGGAGTCGCTTCACAGGCGGTGAAGCAGGTCTGCAGGTGTCTATCTTTCTCTCCTCCTCTCTGTCTTCCCCTCCTCTCTCCATTTCTCTCTGTCCTATCCAACAACGACAACAACAGTAATAACTACAACACTAAAAAACAACAAGGGCAACAAAAGGGAATAAATAAAATAAAATAAATATTTAAAAAAATTATCTTTATTTATTTATGGGATAGAGACAGCCAGAAATCAAGAGGGGAGGGAGTGATAGAAAGGAAGAGAGACAGAGAGACACCTGCAACCCTGCTTCACCACTCACAAAGCTTTCCCCCTGCAGGTGGTCACAGGAGGCTCAAAGCTGGGTCCTTGTGCATTGTAACATGTATGCTCAACCAGGTGTGCCACTACTCACCCCTGCACCTTTTTCTTTTGCCTCCAGTGTTATTGCTTGGGGCTTGGTGCCTGCACCACAAAAATCCACTGCTCCTGGAGGCCATTTTTTCCCTTTTGCTACCCTGGTTGTTTTTCCATTGTTGTGGTCATTATTATCGTTGTTATTGATGTCGTAGTTGTTGGACAGGACAGAGAGAAATGGAGAAAAGAGGGGAAGACAGAGAGAGAGAGAGAGGGAGAGAGAGACACCTGCAGACCTGCTTCACCACTTGTGAAGCGACTCCCCTGCAGGTGGGGAGCTGAGGGCTGGAACCCAGATCCTTATGCTGGTCCTTGCCCTTTGCGCCACCTGCGCTTAACCCTCTGTGCTACCGCCTGACTCCCCCTTCTTTTTTTATTGTTGTTGTAGTTATTATTGTTGTTATTGATGTCATTGTTTTTAGATAGGACAGAGAGAAATGGAGAGAGGAGGGAAGACAGAGAGGGGGAGAGAAAGATACCTGCAGACCTGCTTCACTGCTGTGAAGCAATGACCCTGCAGGTGAGGCACCAGGGGCTCGAACTGGGATCCTTATGCTAGTCCTTGCGCTTTGTGCCACCTGCGCTTTACCCGCTGCGCTACCGCCCAACTCCCCATTTTTTAATTTTAATCATTTTTTTGAAAGATTTATTTATTCATTTTCCTTTTTTGTTGCCCTTGTTTTCATTGTTGTAGTTATTACTATTGTTGTTGATGTCAACGTTGTTGGATAGGACAGAGAGAAATGGAGAGAGGAAGGGGAGACAGAGAGGGGGAGAGAAAGATAGACACCTGTAGACCTGCTTCTCTGATTGTGGAGCGACTCCCCTGCAGGTGGGGATCCAGGGACTCGATCCCAGATCCTTACACAGGTCCTTGTGCTTTGCGCCACCTGTGCTTAACTGCTACACTAACACCGGACTCCCAATTTTTTTTTTTTTCCTCCAGGGTTATTGCTGGACTCGGTGCCTGCACCATGAATCCACCGCTCCTGGAGGCCATTTTTCCCCCTTTTTGTTGCCCTCGTTGTTGCAGCCTCATTGCGGTTATCATTGCCATTGTTGACGTTGCTTTGTTGTTGTATAGGACAGAGAGAAATGGAGAGAGGAGGGGGAGACAGAAAGAGAGGGGGAGAGAAAGATAGACACCTGCAGACCTGGTTCACCACCCGTGAAGCGACTCCCCTGCAGGTGGTGACCCGGGGTTCGAACCAGGATCCTTACGCCGGTCCCTGCGCTTTGCACCACGTGCGCTTAACCCACTGCGCCACCGCCCGACCCCCCAATTTTTTTTTTTTTTTAGCCAGAGCATTGCCCAGTTCTGGATTAAGGCAGTGTGGGGATAGGACTTCAGCGACTCAGGCATAAGATTCTCTTTGCATAACCATTATGCTATCTGCCTCTGCCCCCAATTTCACTTTCTAAAAATATTTATTTATTTATTTATTTATTAATGGATACAAATTGAGAGGGGAGGGAGAGATAGAGAGAATGAAACAGAGAGAGATATCTGCAGCCCTGCTTCGCCCCTCATGCTTTCCCCCTGCAGGTGGGGACCAGGAGTTTGAACCCAAGTCCATTAAGTGCACTGTAATGTGTGTACTTACCCAGGTATACCATCACCTGGTTACCGTACCATTTCTGACAGCCTGCCTCAGTAGCTCAAAAGGGAGAAGCTAGGCTCTGTGGGCCATGGCCAGGTGGATGGGAAGTCTAGTAAGGTTGGGCTGGGGACATTTTGCAAGGAGAGTTGCACAGAAATCCAGTAACAGAGCAGGGCAAGTGTCATGGGGTAAAGGGCCAGGGAAAGACATGGAGGAGCTGGAGTGAGGCTTGAGGGGGTAAAAGCATGGCCTCTTCCTACAAGGGGAGAGGGCAGTAGCACTGCCACCTCCTCCCTCTGTCCTGCAGGGGGATCTGGAGGAAGGAGCTAGACAGGGAGGATGGAGGCTCCAGGGTGGAGTAAGAGGGGTGAGTTCAGGTCAAGCCTTTCACCCTAATGTGCCTCAGTTCTCTCCCAGCTGTTAAACAGGGCTCTTGGTTCTTCCCAGGCAGTTAATGAGTGTTTACAAAAGAGCTTGGAGATCCTCAGATCTCAGCTGGGCCACCACTACAAGTTATAAAGCTCAATAAGGGCTGAGTGTTGTTTGGAGAGGGGAGGAGCAAGGGGAAGAGTGAAACAGACTGCTCTAACAAACTAAGGAGAAAACCAAGCTGAGAGAGAAGAACAAGCCTCAGCTGCCACAGGATATCCTTGTGCCCAAGGATGGAGGTCACGCACCCCTGTACTACTAACCATCACCAAAGGCTGGCCTCCAGCTAGCTGGAGGCAGAACCCAGACTAGCAGCTGGTCTTCATTAACTCCAGCTTTTTCTCACCCCCACCATGAACCGCAGCTTCTACAGGCCTGGGCGAGAGGGGGCTGCCCTAGCCCGACCTTGCAGCTGACTCTAGGGGGTGGAGGGGGAACCTCACCAAAGAACAAGTTACCAGCTGAAAATAAAGTTGAAGCAAGACTCCCTTTTCCCAGTGGGAGCAAGGAGAGAAAGAGGGAAGAAAGGAGTGTAGGGGTGAGGGTGGAGGTGGGGGAATTTAGGGCAAACAGCAGGCAGTGAAGTCAGCTGGATTGAGGCCCAGAAACCCCCGCGCCCTGGGGCCAAGTCTTACTTGAGCTTTGCTTTCAGCTTGAGTCTTGGCTAGGCCCCAAACTAGGGAAGGCCCTGGCTGCCCCTTTTCGCCTCCCTACCCCCACCCTTATTAAATACACATTTTATCTCTCAGCATCTTCATTATCTTAACTGAAGGAGACAAGCAGTGGATGGCGGCAGCAGAGAGCGTCAGGAGAGGGGGGCGGGTGTGGGGAGCAGGCGCACCCTTGTTATAAAGTGCTGATCTAGCTCTTTCAGGCAGTGTGGGAAACAGAGGAGGGATCAAAGGGAATGAGGCTGATTCAGAACTCAATTAGGGCTTTTTGAAAAAAAAAAAAAAAAAAAAGCTGGCTCTCTCCCTTCCAGTCTTCAGACAGCCTCTATCCAGGCCCCTTGCACCCAATTAGCTTCTACTGCCAGTGCCTTGGGGCTGGGGTTGAAAATCAAGGGGGGGGCCCAGAGGGTACACTTTCTGTCTGTACAGAATGCACCTGAGAAGAGGGGAAATTGGACAGTTTGTTTGCAGCTTGAAAGAGAATGTCTTAGCACCTCATTTTGCAAGAGGAACCTGTGATCACCCCCCCACCCCAAAGTTGACTGGGAAATCAAAGGTGAATTCTTCAAGTTTCTAAAGTCTGTGGGGACGCATGGTGACATCTAGATCAAGACCCTTGGGGCTGGGCAGTGGTGCACCAGGTTAAGCACACACACATAGTGTACGAAGCGCAAGGACCCACTCAAGGATTCCGGTTCGAGCCCCCCAGTGAAGCAGGTCTGCAGGTGTCTGTCTGTCTCCCTCTCTATCTTCCCCTCCCCTCTCTCTGTCCTCTCCAAAAAAAAAAAAAAATAGGGACCCTTTTCAGCTGACAGGTAGGACTCTTCAAAAAGCTCCATGACCAACTGACCTGTGACCAGGCCCAGGCTCACTTTGTAAGAAGGGATACCCTTCCTTCACAGGAGTCTGCTCTACCTCAGAGCAGAACTACCAGCAGTGTTTGCCTCTGGATTGACCGAGCACTTCTCAGGATGGAGACAAAGGCAGCGGAGTTCACTTATCTGGTTCCTGCAACAATTGTTTATTGAATCTGTATCAGGTGTGGGCACTGTGTGAAGTGCTGGAGCCGACTGCAAAAGTTTGTAACATCTCCACTGTCATTCATCCTGTCTCCTTCAGTATTCAGGGGACTGAGACACCTAGACAGGCACATATCTCAACAGGTTTTTCTTTATCTTTATTGCTACCAGGGTTGTCTGTGTGGCTTGGTGCCGGCATTTTGAATCCACCGCTCCAGGTGGCCATTTTTTTTTCTTTTTTATTATCTTTTACTTATTTATTGAAGAGACAGCCAAAAATCAAGAGGGGAGGGGATGATAGAGAAGGAGGGAGAGAGAGAGAGACACCTGCAACACTGCTTCACCACCTGCAGGTGGGGACTGGAGGCTCAAACATAGGTCCTTGTGCATTGTAACGTGTACGCTCAAACAGGTGCACCACCACTGGCCCCACTTTTTTCTTTCTATTATATTTGATAGGACAGAGAGAAATTGAGAGGGAAAGGGAAGACAGAAAGGGAGAAAGATAAGATACCTGTGCTTCACCACTGGTGAAGCTTCCCTTCTGCAGGTGAGGAGCAAGGACTTGAACCCAGCTCCTTGATGGCACATGGTGATATGTGTTTAACCAGGTGTGTCACCACCTAGCCCCTTCAACAGGTATTTTTTAAAAATAATTTATTTATTTTTTCATGAGAAAGATAGAAGAGAAAGAACCAGCTATCACTCTGGTACATGTGCTGCCAGGGATCGAACCCAGGACCTCATGGTTGAGAATCCAATGCTTTATCTAATGTGCCACCTCCTGGACCACCCTCAACACGTATTTAAAAAAAAACAAACTACAAGCCCTCTGACCTGGGGGTGGCACAGTGGCAAAGAGTGGTGGATTTGCAGGCATGAAGTCCCAAGGTCAAGCTCTGGTATTGCATATACCAATGAAGCTCTGGTTCTCTCATTAATAAACAAATCTCTATTATTTTAAAAGATGTATTTATTGGGGCTTGGCAGTGGTATACCTAGTAGAGTGCACAGGACTCAGGTTCAAACCACTAATGAAGCTGTGCTGCAGATCTCCCTCTACTGCTCCCTCTCTAGCCTCCCCTTCTTTCTCAATTCTTGTCTCTATCAAAAATGTAAGAAAAAAATGTGACTGTGGACAGGGGTAGATAGCATAAGGAATATACAAAGAGACTGTCATGCCTGAGGCTCCACCGTCCTTGCACCATCATAAACCAGCCCTGAGCAGTGCTCTGGTTAACAAAATAGAAAAAGGGCGGGGGTCGGGCAGCGGTGCACCTAGTTAGTGCGTATGTTACAGTGCGAAAGGACCAGGATTCAAACCCCTGGTCTCCACCTGCAGGGGGAAAAGCTTCATGAGTGGTGAAGCAAGTTTGTAGGTTGTCTCTCCCCTTCCTTTTAAAAAATATTTATTTATTTATTCCCTTTTTGTTGCCCTTGTTTTATTGTTGTCATTATTATTGTTGTTATTGATGTCATTGTTGTTGGATAGGACAGAGAGAAATAGAGAGAGGAGGGGAAGACAGAGACGTGGAGAGAAAGATAGACACCTGCAGACCTGCTTCACCGCCTGTGAAGTGACTCCCCTGCAGGTGGGGAGCCGGGGGCTCGAACTGGGATCTTTATGCCGGTCCTTGTGCTTTGTGCCACCTGTGCTTAACCCGCTGCGCTACCACCTGACTCCAATATTTTATTTTTGAGAGAGATGCAGACAGAGAGAGAGAGAGACAGAGAGAAAGAAATACCAGAGCACTGCTCAGCTCTGGCCTACGGTGGTGTGGGGGATTGAACCTGGGATTTTGGTGCCTCAGGCATGAGAGTCTGTTTGCATAAATGTTATACTATCTCCCCTGGCCCCTCTGTCCCCCTTCCTCTCAATTTCTGGCTATGTAATAAATAAATGAAGATAATAAAAAAAAAGAGAGAGGGGGAGTCGGATGGTGGCGCAGCAGGTTAAGCACACGTGGCGCGAAGTGCAAGGACCGGTGTAAGGAACCCGGTTCGAGCTCCTGGCTCCCCACCTGCAGGGGAGTCACTTCACAGGCAGTGAAGCAGGTCTGCAGGTGTCTATCTTTCTCTCCCCCTCTGTCTTCCCCATCTCTCTCCATTTCTCTCTTCCCTATCTAACAACAACGATATCAATAACAACAACTACTACTACAATAACAATTAAAAACAAGGGTAACAAAAAGGGAAAATAAATACATTTAAAAATTAAAAAAAAAGAGAGATAAAGAAATATGGCTGCCAGGTGCAGTGGATTAATCATGAAGATACCAGTGGTAATACTGGAGACAAAAATATTTATGGGGAGTTGGGTGGTAGCACAGTGGGCTAAACACATGTGGCACAAAGCGCAAGGACTGGAGTAAGGATCCTGGTTCAGCCCCTGCTCCCCACCTGCAGGGGAGTCGCTCTACAAGCAGTGAAACAGGTCTGCAGGTGTCTATCTTTCTCTCCCCCTCTCTGTCTCCCCCTCCTCCCTCCATCTCTCTCTGTCTTATCCAACAACGATGACATCAATAACTACAACAATAAAACAAGACAATAAAAGGGAATAAATATTTATGAAAGAACCAAAGCATCATCTTGGCACATGTGATGCCAGGGGTCCATGCTTTAATATAATGCCCTATCCCCTGCACCACCATTATCTTTTTGTCACCAGGGTTCTCACTGAGGCTGTGCCTGTATAGTTCCATCACTTCCAAAGGCTCTTTCTTCCTTCCTTTCTTTCTTTCAAATATTTATTTATTCCCTGTTGCTGCCCTTGTTTTATTATTGTAGTCATTATTGTTGTTGGATAGGACAGAGAGAAATGGAGAGAGGAAGGGAGCCGGGATCCTTAGGCTGGTCCTTGCACTTTGTACCACCTGTGCTTAATCTGCTGCATTACCACCCGACTCCCCTTTTTGCTTTTTTGTTACCGGAGCACTATTCAACTCTGGCTTATGGTGGAGCGGGGGACTGAACCTGGGACTTCAGAGCCTCAGACATGAGAGGCCGTTTGCATAACCATTATGCTGTTGACTCTCTGCCCCCCTTTTCTTTTCTCTTAATAGTGACAAAGATAGAGAGGAAGAGAGATGGAACAACACCTGCAGCACTGTCCCACCACTTGCAAAGCTCCTTCCCTGCTAGTAGGAACCAGAGGCTTGAACTCAGGTCCTGGGGACTGAGGACAAGTTCAAGCTACCCACTGAGCCAATACCTGGCTTCAAGAAATCTTTTTTTTTTTTTTTTGAGCACTGGCTTATGGTGGTACAGGGGGCTGAACCTGGGACTTTAGAGCCTCAGGTATTCAGTCTCTTTGTGTAACCATTATGCTGTCTACCCCTACATCTTTTATTACTATAATTGGATAGGACAGAGAGAAATTGAGAGGAGGGGAAGACAGAGGGGGAGAGATAGACACCTGTAGACATGCTTCACTGCTTATGAAATGACTCCCCTGCAGGTGAGGAAATGGGCTCAAACTGGGATTCTTGTTTCACACGCTGTGTGTTTAACCCAGTGGCACTACCACCGCCTACACCGCCTACCCCACCATCTTTTTTTTTTTTTTTAGGTAGGACAGAGAGAAATGGAGAGAGGAGAGGAAGACAGAGAGGGGGACAGAAAGACAGACACCGGGAGTCGGGCAGTAGCGCAGCGGGTTAAGCGCACGTGGCGCAAAGCGCAAGGACCGGCGTAAGGATCCTTGTTCAAGCCCCCGGCTCCCCACCTGCAGGGGAGTCGCTTCACAGGCGGTGAAGCAGGTCTGCAGGTGTCTTTCTCTCCCCCTCTCTGTCTTCCCCTCCTCTCTCCATTTCTCTGTCCTAACAATGACATCAATAACTAAATAAAATTAAATAAATAAAATTAAATTTAAAAAATTAAAAAAAAAGAAAGACAGACACCTACAGACCTGCTTCACCACCTGTGAAGTGACACCCTGCAGGTGAGGAGCCGGGGGCTCCAACCATCTACATCTTTTTTTTTTTTTTCCTCCAGGGTTATTGCTGGGCTCAGTGCCTGCACCATGAATCCACTGCTCCTGGAGGCCATTTTTCCCCCTTTCTGTTGCCCTAGTTGTTGCAGCCTCGTTGCGGTTATTATTGCCATTGTTGATGTTGCTTTGTTGTTGGATAGGACAGAGAGAAATGGAGAGAGGAGGGGAAGACAGAGAGAGAGGGGAGAGAAAGATAGACACCTGCAGACCTGCTTCACCGCCCGTGAAGCGACTCCCCTGCAGGTGGGGAGCCGGGGGCTGGAACCGGGATCCTTACGCCGGTCCTTGAGCTTTGCGCCACGTGCGCTTAAGCTCAAGCACTGCGCCACCGCCCGACTCCCCCACCTACATCTTTTAAAAAACATTTTAGGGGGCTGGGTGGTAGCGCACCTGGTTAAATGCACATAGTTCCAAGTGGAAGGACGGTGCAAGGATCTCAGTTCAAGCCCCACCCCCCCACCCCGGCTCCCCACCTGCAGGGTGGAGTTGCTTCAAAAGCGGTAAAGCAGATCCCTAAGTATCTATTTCTTTCTCCCCTCTCTCTATTACTCTCTCCTATCCAACAACAGTAGGAACAATGGAAAAAAGATGGCTGCCAGGAATAGTGGATTCACGGTGCAAGCACTGAGCCCCAGCAATAACCCTGGAGGCAGAAAACTAAATGAGAGGTATCTGAGCACTGCCCAAGCTGTGGCTTATGGTGGTGCTGGGGATTAAACCTGGGAACTTTTGCATAACCACTATGCTGTCTCCTCCTCCACCTATTAACAAACCTTTACTTTTTTTTTTTTTTTTTTTGTAAAAAGGAAACACTGACAGAAACCACAGGGTAAGAGGGGTACGACTCCACACAATTCCCACCCCCAGAACTCCGTATCCCATCCCCTCCTGATAGCTTTCCTATTCTTTATCCCTCTGGGAGTATGGACCCAGGGTCACTATGGGATGCAGAAGGTGGAAGGTCTGGCTTCTGTATTTGCTTCCCTGCTGAACATGGGTGTTGACAGGTCGATCCATACTCCCAGCCTCTTTCCCTAGTGGGGTGGGGGCTCTGGGGAAGTGGGGCTCCAGTACACATTGGTGGGATCATCTGCCCAGGGCCCAGGGAAGTCTGGTTGGCATCATCTTAGCATCTGGAACCTGGTGGCTGAAAACAGTTAACATATAAAGCCAAACTGTTGACTAATGAACCTAAAGGCTGGCATGGTTCAGATGAAGAGTTGGGGGAGGGGTTCTCCATTTTGTAGCTAGTAGGCCTATTTTAGTTATATTCCTAAGGGCCCATGACTATACTAGTTTTTTTTTTCTGAGCCTGACATCTCATATGCAGGTGGTTCCAAGTTATTGTCTGGGGAGATGATGTCATGGCTGCAAAAAGAACCAGAAAGCTGGATCAGGGAATAGCTCCCAAATATGGGGAAGGTGTATAGATATTGTTTACTGTAAACAACATCAATTTGATCTGATCTGGGGCCCCATATTCAGTTTAAGAGCCTATGTGACCTCTGTATCCCTGTAGATCTAAGCTCACATTCTGTGATTATGAGTAGGAACGTTCCAAGCTGCCCCAATTTCAGGACCCATCTTCCTCAGGTGGAACACAGAGCATGTTGTCCAGCCTTCTCCCTTCGGAGGATGGAACATTCTCTGCCGCTGTTGATCCACGTTGAGGGCAAGGCCTTATGGGGGCCCACAAAGGCGTCTATTGTGTTGTTCCTGATAGAGATGACCAGTAGCAATGGAGAGAGGGATTTATTCGAGGTCTAGGCCCATCATGTCTGTTTGGGAATCTCAGGACTCCCCGACTAGGGCCACCACTGATGGGGTGGAAATAAACCTTTAAAAAGATCTTGACACAAGGATCCCAGTTCGATCCCCTGGCTCCCCACCTGCGGGGGGGGGGGGTCACTTTATAGGTGAAGCAGGTCTGCAGGTGTCCATCTTTCTCTTCCCCTCCTCTCCATTTCTGTCCTATCCAACAACGACATCATAATCAACAACAACAAATACAACAATAAAACAAGGGCAACAAAAGGGAATAAATAAAAAAAAAATCTTGGAAGTCCTATCTCATTTCCTCTTATTGGTGTATCTTTTTTTTGCCTCCAGGGTTACTGTGGGGGCTCAGTGCCTACACTACAAATCCACTGCCCCTGGAGGATATTTTTCCTTATTATTGTTATTGCCATCATTGTTGTTGTATAGGACAGAAAAAAATCAAGAGGAGGGGAAGACAGAGAGGGAAAGGTAGACACTACAGACTTCCTTCACTGCTTGTGAAGTGACCCCCCTCCCACACACACACAGGTGGGGAGCTTGGTGCTTAAACCAGGATCCTTACACTGGTCCTTGTGCTTCATGCCATGTGTGCTTAATCCACTGTGCTACTGCCCAGCCCCCCCTTCTTTTTAAATAGTATCTATTTATTGAATAGAGATAGCCAAAAACTGAAAGGGAAGGGGGAAACAGGGAGAGAGGCAGATACCTGCAACACTGCTTCACCACTTGCAAAGCTATCCCTCTGCAAGTGGGGGGCTCAAGCCGTGTCCTTGTGCATTGTAATATGGGTGCTCAAACTGGTGTGTTCTCATGCTTGTGGGTCCAATGCCTTACCTACTGTGCCACCTTCCAGGTCATTATTGATATACATATATATATATTGTTTTTTTAATATTTATTCCCTTATTGCCCTTGTTTTTATTGTTGTAGTTATTATTGTCGTCATTGTTAGATAGGATAGAGAGAAATGGAGAGAGGAGGGGAAGACAGAGAGGGGGAAAGACACCTGTAGACCTGCTTCAACGCCTGTGAAGTGAACCCCCTGCAGGCGGGGAGCCGGGGACTCGAACCAGGATCCTTTCGCCGGTCTTTGTGCTTTGCGCCACCTGCGTTTAACCCGCTGTGCTGCCACCCGACTCCCACCAACACTTTTTGAGCTCTGCGTACCCTGGACCTCACACACACACTTGCCAGTTATCTAGCCACAGACAAGTCTTCACTGAGCCAGAAATATCAGTGGCAGCTTGGGCTGTAACTCACACCAATATTATTGTCTCTATGTTCTTTCCATGGCAATTCCCACCAACACTCTATGAAGTTTAATCCGTTTCTCTGAAGGAAAAAAAAATTAACCAGGATATAGATACACACCCTACCACTTTCAAGAGTAAGAATGTAGGTCAGCATCTTTGCCACCACTCTATGTAAAACAGCCTGTGATCTTGGCAAAAGCTAGTAACCACAAGCCGATCCCATCCCACCAAATATCTATCACCTTCCCAGAGTTCCCAGCTTCAGTGAGAAAAGCCAGCAAGAAAAGGACTTTCTTCCTTCTCTCAATCTGCTCCCTGGCTGTCTGAATTACACTTAAAATTTTACTGACAAACATACATCAGCTTTTACTCCCACAAGGGCAGCGGAAGCCAAGCAGGAACTCTAAGTCTGCTTCACGCATCACTGACGGAACCAACCCTGTTCCAATTGCTGAAGTCTTAAGAGCAGCAATGACCTAGAAATTGGCAGTAGGGGGAGAACTGAAGGGAAAAGCAACTAAAACCAGTGTTCAGAAAACCCTATTTCCAAATAGCAGGGGGAAGGAAATCTGGCCCCCTTGAATCTGCAAATGTGATCTTGGCTTGGAGCCATGGAGGATATACGCAGCCCCAACTGCGAGTCAAGCCATGTTCCTAACTCAGGCTCTACAGTTAAGAGGAAGGCGCCAAGCCTCAAACACAACGAGGTGGGGAGGCTGCTCCTTTCTGGGCAGGATCCTACTGTGGACACAGAACAGACAGCAGCTGCCCACAGTGTGGAAATAAAATGTAAAGCAGTCACGTCTCTTAAGGCTGCAGCATCCAATAAAACAATTTAAATCAAGCCTCGCATCTGTTCTCAATCCCATTCAGTCTCTGCTTTCCATCAGCCTTCGGACAATCTTTGCAATTATGTTATTAACCCTTATAGGCCCACTTTCCAAGATTCTAGGTATGGAACTGTGTTCCCTGTTCCCAAATCATCTGCAGAGGGAATAACTGCTCAAATAAAGGAGTGTGAGGGTGAGAATGACATTCAGACTAATGGAGTCTGCTACACACACCAGTGGGTAGTGTTCATTTCAGAGGGCTCTCTCTCTGTGTTCCTCTGTACCATACCACCTGCTGTAGCCCAGATCACATTGCAAAGATACAGTAGACAGCATGAATGAAACAGTGGACAATAGATCATTTGTACACATATCAAGTTCTCAAACCTAAGTCCATGTCAGAGGCAGGAGGCGGCCGAAGAGCTTAGGAAAATATACATATTAAGTCACAGACTCAGTCCATTCATATCACACATGGCTTGCATTCCAAGCATTTGCTTGAGTTATAAAAATCTTGTGGTCTCTCAGATGAATCAAACTTAAGTTTTTCCCCACTTTCCTCAAAAGTACCCCAGTCCTACCCCTATACTTGCAAGATAAGGAAATGTTATAATGGTGCCCTCTGGTGTCTCCATCAAAAATTGCCATTAAAAGCTGCTGGAAACCAAACTCCCCAAAGGGGGAGAACTGAAATAACCATAGTCTCCTAAGACTGGAAAAACAGGAAGTTCAGATGAAAATCCAACCCCAAACTAAGTGAAGTACCATGAAATAGTGGCTTTATCTGAGGACAGTTAAAATTATGAGACAGTTCAGAAAGGAATTTTCACAATGCCTTCTGAATACTCTCTTGAAATGTGATTGCTTAATAAGACAAAAAAATCAACTTAAAAATAAATATATTCACAATCTGTAGAGTTACAATTTCCTTACCACCCCAGGGTATTGGGAGTGCCCAAGAAACTGAGTCTTTAAAATGTCACAATGTGAAAGTATCTGCAATACAAATACAGTATGTTCCAAAAATGAAGTTTTTGATCAAAGTGTCTTCCAAATCTTCATGTAGACTTGTTTATTTTTCTGGATCATACTTTTTCAGTCTTCTCGTGCTAGTCCCAAAGCCCTTTAAAATTTACCAATCTCTGAGAAAAACTAAAAGGCAAATATATATCTCACAACAAAAATCATATACTCACAAGCATACTAGTTATACACAAGTGATAGAGGTAGTGAACATAATTTAAAAGGGTCTGTTTGATAGTTTTTAATGCATAAAAATGAGACCCAAGCATTTTATTCTGTGCTAATAGTCATGAATTTATAAATTAAAAATCAATTTCAAGTAAAAAAGACTGTTTTTGTTTTCAGACTTAAGTGTACAACATAATAAAAGGAAGACCCTAGTTCTCTAAATGTCAGCTGGACACAGACGGGGGTTAGTATTAAGAAAAAAGAATTTAAGGCAATCCGGTTGCTAAGATATTTCCAACTAAAGCTTTGTCTTTCAGAGCATGCTCTATTTCCTTCTCTTCAATCTTCAAGCATACCTATAAAGAGAGAAAAACAGTGTTTTTCCTCATAGTAAAGAACAAAAAAGCAAAGTTCTTTTTACACAAACTTCTATCGTGCTACAACTTTTTTTCACAAGAAGCAAATAAGTTATACATTGTTTTTTCCAGTGACATGAACAAAATATTTCATTTGTATCAGAACCCCATCCTCACAGAGCTTAAATTCTACCTAAGAAAAACCAAACTGTTTTAAGTGTGGTCATTTTATTATTTGTACTTTAGCAAAAAGAGAAGCTCTCCAAAACAGAACAATTAAGAGAAATGTCATAAAGAAGTGGTTAGCTGTACCTTTGAGAAGCGAATTTCCTTGCTTTTCTTTAATCCCAAAATGCCCCTGGCCTCCAAGAGTCCTGAAAGTGACAAGCACTCAGACTGATCCACAGCTGCCACCTGCTGTTTGCGACAGACACTACTATAGGCTTCATATAACTGGGAGGAAACAAGGGAGAAAGAATGTTGCTTAAAAGTCGTTATCTCCTGTAACCTTATAATCTTTTAAATTATGAGTATGGTTCTGCAAAAAAATGTTGTCTGAAAAGCATACTTTTTTCTCTTGCCAACAAAATCCTTATGCAGGCATTCTGTAAATAGTGTCAAAAAATTATATGCAAGAAAAGGCCACCATATTTCAGAGGGAGAGGCAGAAATTCAGGGGAAATTAGTAGTATATTCTCAATCACAACCCAAAATGACTGAAGTGAGTTTCTACTTCTATGGAATCAATGATAATAATAATAAATTTTTAAAAAGATTTTTAAAATATTTATTTCCTTTTTGTTCCCTTGTTGTAGCTATTATTGTTGTTATTGATGTAGTCATTGTTAGGACAGAGAGAAATGGAGAGAGGGAGGGAAGACAGAGAGGGGGAGAGAAAGACAGACACCTGCAGACCCGCTTCATTGCTTGTGAAGCGACTCCCCTGCAGGTGGAGAGCCGGGGGCTAGAACCGGGATCCTCACACCGGTCTTTGCGCTTTGCATCACAGGCACTTAACCCACTGTGCTACCACCCAACTCCCAATATATTATTATTTTTAAAGATATTTTTGGGTTATTATTTATTTTTTTAAATACTTTATTTAGTGGAGGCCAGGTAGTAGCACATGTTATAACACACAAGGACCAGGGTTTGGGCTTCCAGTCCCCACCTGCAGAAGAAAGTTTTGCGAGTGGTAGGTAAAGCAGTACTGTAGGTGTCTCTGTCTTCTCTTCCTCTCTCTCTCTTTAAATTATCTCTATCTATTTATTGGACAGAGATGGCCAGAAATTGAGAGGGAGAGAGACAAAAAGACTCCTGCAACACTGCTTCACCACTTGCAAAGCCTTCTCCCTGCAGGGGGGGACTGGGGCTCAAACCAGGTCTTCTTGTACACTATAACATGTGCACTCAACCAGGTGCACCACCACCTGCTCCCCCTCTCACTGTCTGTCTCTATCCAGTACAGGCATTAAAAAAAACAAAAAAAACCAATTTTATTAATGAGAGACAGATGCACCAGAATACCACTCAGCTCTGGCATATGGAGGTGCTGGGGATTGAACCTGGGGCCTTAGAGCCTTTTTGCCGCCAGGGTTATTACTGGGCCTCGGAGCCTGCACTATGACTCCACTGCTCCTGAAGACCATTTTCCCCATTTTTGTTGACCTTGTTATAGTTATTGCTGTTGTTGCATAAGACAGAGAGAAACTGAAAGAGGTGGGGAAGACAGAGGGGTAAGAAAGTTAAGACACCTGCAGACCTGCTTTACCACTTGTGAAGCAAGCCCCACCCACCCCCCGCAGGAGGCTTAAACCAGGATCTTTATGCCCGTCTTTGCACTTTGCGCCATGTGTGCTTAACCCACTGTGCTACCACCACCCCTCCACACCACATGAGACAGGAGAGAAAGAGAACCAAAGGATCACTCTGGCACATGTGCTACTGGGAACTGAACTCAGGACCCCATGCTTGTGAGTGAAATACTTTATCCACTGCACCACATCCCTAACCACTAATTATTCTTATTAAAAAAAAAAAAAAAATCCGGGAGTTGGGTGGTAGCACAGGGGGTTAAGCACACATGGCCCGAAGTGCAAGGATCTGCATAAGGATCCCAGTTCAAGCCCGGCTCCCCACCTGCAGGGGAGTCGCTTCACAGGCGGTGAAGCAGGTCTGCAGGTGTCTATCTTTCTCTCCCCGTCTGACAATGACGACAACAATAACTACAACAACAATGGCAACAAAAGGGAAAATAAATAAAGAAAAATTTTAAAAAGTACATTATCCATCCTCCCCCCACCATTAGGTTTTTGTTTTTTTTCTGGGGCTTGGTGCCTAAAGACTCACTGGTCTCAGCAGCCATTTTCCCCCTCCTTTTTCTTTTGACAAAGGTGAGAGGGACAGAGGAGAGACACCTGTAGTGTCTCCACTGATCATGAAGCTTTCCCCAGCAAGTGGAGACTGAACATTAAAAGATCATTTCCTGAACTCTCAGAAGGCTAGACATGGACCTACCCTATGATCCTGCAATTCCTCTCCTGGAGATATAAAAAAAATAAACAAAAATCATTTCCTGAGCAGAGGGTAGATAGTATAATGGTTACAAAAGCGATTCTCTTGTCTGAGGCTCCAAAGCCCCAGGTTTAATCCCCTGTACCACCATAAGCCAGAGCCAAATAGTGTTCTGGTTAAAAAAAAGGGGGGGGGGGGCTGGAGTCAGGCGGTAGTGCAGTGGGTTAAGTGCACGTGGCACGAAGTGCAAGGAGAAGGGCAAGGACCTGCGTAAGGATCCTGCTTTGAGTACCCGGCTCCCCACTTACAAGACGTTGCTTCACAAGCAGTGAAGCAGGTCTGCAGGTGTCTTTCTCTCCTCCTATTCCCCTCCTCTCTTCATTTCCCTCAGCCCTAACAACAACAATAATAACTACAAAAAAAGGGAATAAATAAGTATTAAAAAAAAATAATAGGGGTTGGGCGGTAGTGCAGCGGTTTAAGCGCACATAACCGAAGTGCAAGAACCGGCGGAAGGATCCCCCGGTTCCAGCCCCCGGCTCCCCACCTGCAGGGGAGATGCTTCACAATTGGTGAAGCAGGTCTGCAGGTGTCTGTCTTTCTCTCCCCCCACCTCTCTCCATTTCTCTCTGTCCTATACAACAACAAATGATATCAACAATAACAGTAACCACAAGGCTACAACAACAAGGGCAACAAAAGGGAGAAAGAATGGCCTCCAGGAGCAGTGGATTCATGGTGCAGGCACTGAGCCCCAGCAATAACCCTGGAGGCAAAAATAAAATAAAAATAAATAATAATAATCGCCCCCCCCCAAACAAAACAAACAAACCCCAGAACACTGTTAACTCAGGCTAATGGTGGTATGGGGATTGAACCTGGGACTTTGATGCCTTAAGCATTAAAGTCTCTTTGTATACCATTATGCTATCTCCCTGTCCAAAATAGATTTTTTAATTAAAAAATTTTTATTATTAGATAGTGCTCGCTTCGGCAGCACAAGATAAGAGACAGAAAGGAATTGAAAGGGGGGGGGGGGAGATACCTGCAGACCTGCTTTACCTTGTAAAGCTTTCACCCTGCAGGTGGGGACTAGGGACTGGAACTGGGGTCCTTGGACTGTAATGTGTGCCATCACCTGGCCATGAACCTGGGACCTTGCACAATATAAGTTATGTGCACTACCAGGTCCCTAAAGTCCAATTTTTAAAATTATTATTTATTTATTTAATTTTTGAGAGAGAAAGTTAGAGAGAAACACCAGAGCACTGCTCAGCTCTGGCTTATGGTGGTGCGGGGGATTGAACCTGAAGCCTCAGGCATGAGAGTCTCTTTGCATAACCATGATGCTATCTACCTCTGCCCCCTAAAGTCCATTTTTAAATTCTTATCAGCTACAACATGATAGGCCTTTTGGAAAATATCTTTTTTAAAACTTTATTATTTATTTTATTTGATATGACAGAGAGAAGTTTATAGGAAGATAAGAAGGAAGGCAGAGACACCTGCAGCCCGGCTCCACCACTCCTGAAGCTTTTCCCTGCAGAGCCCTGGAGACTGAGGGCTTAAACTCAGGTGCCTGCAGCACGTTAACGTGTGCGCCAGCCACCACCGAGTCCCCAAAATATCTACTCTGTAAGACATAGTCTCATCTCTATTCCATTTCCATCTGCTGAAATTGCAACTCACCTTCCCCAAGGTGACCTCTTTGGTTTTCAACTGCCTGGTTAAGAGCAGCAAAGCACAAACCAAGATCTTCTGCTGAAGAGGGAAGGAATCTTGTGCTCCTTGGTTCAAAGCCATTCTGTTACCATCCACTTCTGAAATAACTTGTGATATATGAACAAGACCAACCCGCTTGGGAACTGGTGACTCACTGGATGATTTACCTATAAAGTAAGTAAATCAAGCTTAATTAGATTTTAGAAATGTTGTATGACAATACATATTGAGACATGATACTATGTTTACGCTACAGGAAATTCAAGTACGGTCATGTGGTAGAGCAAAGCAAAGGTTCCAACTCTGTAACTAGAAGCCAAAGGAAAAGACAATGTTATCCTCACAGAGATGCCAAAATAATATGGGATGACTTGGAAGTTGAACTATCATTTTTCTGGGCAGACTGGTAATCTGATCTGTCCTATAGAATACAATTAAATACCAGAGAGGCATAATCCACCTCATGAAAGAATAAGGACTAGAGAACTACTATTACTCTACTACCACAGTTCCTACTATTTGAAAGGTAAAAACAAGACAAATCAAACAAATGAAACAGAACTTTGAAACATAGATAATGATTATGTCTGGCAACCAAAGGAAGAAATGTTGGCAAAGTCACCTAATAATTTTTAATCAAACACACGACTAAATGTGGACAGTAAAACCAATCCTACAGAAGTGTTCCAGGTATCTTCCCCAAATGACCTTTGAGGTTGCCCAGGCTGATCTGCAGTAGAACAACACTTGAGAAAATGTCACTGGATATCTTGGTAGATAGCAACATCTCAAAGGCCAGAGGTTGGGAAACTGCCAAGAAGCTGCAAAGGACTATGGCTTCATTGTTTGGAGATGCATGAACTGCAAGACAGAGGAGGAATTTGCTCTGTAACAACCTTTGCCTGAAGTTACTTCCTGGGATCAAGTGCAGTTACCTTCCAACAATTTGCTTCTATTTCATCGCCACAAAAGGGGATGATGCAGAAGACTAATCGTTGTGGAAACTGAAGCTCACTGATCAAGTAACAGAACCTTGAAGGTGAAAGGAATTTCTAGGTTTACTTTTGCACCCTACCCCAAGAGCTGAGAAATGTCCCCGCAAAAGCAATTCCAATATGTGGCCATGTTTCCTGCTTTTGTTTGAATATGTTCATTGCTAGAGTACCTACTATGTCACAGAAACCTAGTTAGTATTATTTACTTTAAAAGACCCCCCCCCCCCTTGATTTCTCTCTGTCCTATCCAACAACGACAGCAATAACGACAACAACAATAAACAACTAGGGCAACAAAAGGGGGGAAATAGCTTCCAGGAGCAATGGATTCATAGTGCAGGCACCAGGCCCCAGTAATAACCCTGGAGGCAAAAACAAACAAACAAACAAAGTTAGTCTCCCCACAGTTTCTATGAGCCATTAAAAGCTAATCCTGCACAAAACAGAAGTCAAAAGACAGGAATTAGGGTTGTCACATAATAATTTAGCCTTTTAGGTAGGGGTGTTGTGTGTGTGTGTGTGTTGCTCACGGTGTTACTGGGAAACTTTTTTTTCTTCTTCATATATATATATATTACCTTTTGTCGGCCCCCCCCCTTTTTAATTGTTGTTATTGATGTTGTCATTGTTAGATAGGACAGAGAGAAATGGAGAGAGATGGGGAAGACAGAGAGGGGGAGAGAAAGATAGACACCTGCAGACCTGCTTCATTGCCTGTGAAGCGACTCCCCTGCAGGTGGGGAGCCGGGGGTTCGAACCGAGATCGTAGCGCAGTGGTTAAGTGCACATGGCGCAAAATGGAAGGGCCGGCATGAGGATCCCAGTTCAAGCCTGTGGCTCCCCACCTGCAGGTGGATTGCTTCACAAACAGTGAAGCAGGTGTGAAGGTGTCTGTCTGTTTTTCTCTTCCCGTCCTCTCTTGATTTCTCTGTCCTATTCAACAACAACAGCAATGGCAACAATAACAATAACAACAAGGGCAACAAAAAAGGAAAAAATGGCCTCCAGGAGCAGTAGATTCATAGTGCAGGCACCAAGCCCCAGTGATAACCCTGGAGGCAAAATAAATAGAAAGCATTTTCTGAGGAACTATGATAATTAATTTTAATAATCCCCAGCCAGTGCAGAAGTAAAGGAGATGACATGTGCCAGTGTGATGCTCTGATTTGCTCTTTTTTTTCCTGTCTCCAGGGTTATTGCCGGAACTCGGAGCCTGCACCATGAATCCACTGCTCCTGGAGACCATTTTTCCCCTTTTGCTTTATCTTTGTTGTGGTTATTATTGTTGTTGTTGTTGCTGCTGTCATTGGATAGACAGAAATTGAGAGAGGAGGGGAAGACAGAGGGGGGAGAGAAAGATAGACACCTGCAGACCTGCTTCACCACCTGTGAAGCGACTCCCCTGCAGGTGGGGAGCCGGGGGCTTGAACCGGGATCCTTCCGCAGGTTCTTGCGCTTTGCGCCACATGTGCTTAACTTGCTGTGCTACCACCCGACTCCCTGATTTGCTCTTACATAAAAAAATTCTTTGGTCACCAGGGTTATTACTGAGACTCAGTGCCTGCACAACACCATTCCTAGTGATCTTTTCTACTATTACTGGATAGAGGGAGAGGTGAGACAACTGAAACACTGCTCCACCTCTAGCAAAGCCCCCCCCCCACACACACACACAGGGGCTTGGACCTGGGTTTTTGTACATGGTCATATGTGTGCTCTACAAGGTACCCCACCACTAGACTATAAATAAATCTTTTCAGTATTGGTCCACTGCTCACAAACCCTCTCCCCCTCAGGTGTAGTTTGAGGCCTGAAGTTGGAAAGGCTGGTGGATAAAAGAAATCAAATAGAGGAAGAAAGGGAAAGACTTCCCCTAGTGTGATGGGGGCCAGGCTCAAACCTGGGCTGAAAGCATTGCAAAGCAGGTAACCCCCCCCCACACCCTGAGCGCTATCCTGCCAGTTAGTTTTTTTGTTCTTCTACCCCCAGCTTTATAAGGTGGGGGAGAGAAAGGCACCTGCAACCCTTCTTCACTACTTGTGAAGCGACCCCCCTTCAGGTGGGGAGCTGGGATCCTTCTGCCAGTCCTTGCTTAACCACCTGGCCCCCAGCTTTACTGTGTTTTCTGCTTGCTTGCTCCTGGCAAACTCTTTTTCCAGATAGAAGGTAAGAGACAGACTGAAGAGAGACACCACAGCACTGCTTCCCCTCTCATGAAGCTTCCCCTTTTGCGTGATGCTCCCATGCTGTGGCTGGCAGCTCAAACCCAGGTCCTTCTACAACCCCTAAAGCTCATTCAACCTTATTATCTGTAGTTTTCCTAGAGCTTGGGCAAAAATGTACTCTGATCCTGTCATTTTCAGTAACACATGGACCATACCATTGACAGGGAGGACTGAGATAAATGAGACTAATCTAAAACAGAGACACAAAAAGTGGGTTTGTGTGAATTTAACTGTGTTCGTGATTACATTTTTCTATCTCTTTCCTCAGAAAAATTAGAGCATCCATTATAAAAGACAGGAAGGAGAATTACTTACATTCAGAAAGTGGTTTGAGGATAGTCTGGCTTTTGACATCCGACTCTACAATTTCAATAGCTCTCCTATAAAAAAGAAAAGTCTATAACTAATTCAGGTCAAACCAAACCAAACATCACACCAAGCCGTCAAGCTCAAAAACAGGCAAATTAACACAAAACAACATACTTGGCAATTTTTAAGCCTCCAAACCAAACTAGGTTATGTCTCAGTTAAAGGGGCCTTCATTTCCTTCAGATAGTTCACAGATCAAGAAACCTGAGAAACTTCAACATCAAAAGGCCTTCTCTTCTCACTGCTACGTAGGTTATCATAAGTTGAGCCAATAACATTTTGGATGAGGAGAAAAAAATGTCATGGGTAGGAAGTATGTACTGTGGATAAGTAAGGAAAGCTAGTCCCACCCATCTACCCTAGTCCTAGGAGAGCCCTGAGCCCTTGGTTATATGTCAGAGGGTAAGTGTACCCTAAGCCACACTGGTCTACATGACTACTACTCACAGTTGCATTCTTCACCCAAGTCGTACGCTGACTAGGGGAAAGTTTCAGATCTAGAATCATGTCATCTAGCAACAGGAAGAGCTTACTCTCCCACTGTCTCTCCAAAGTACTTTGCCCACAGGAAGCCATGAACCAGACCTGGATCTTTTGCATGGCAGTAGGGGGAGGTTGAACCAGCGGGCCAGCACAGCAAGGATCATTTTAATGGGCCCAGTGTCCCTACTGGGAAGGAAGAAATTTCATCAGTCAGCACAGAGGCTTCTCCCAGCAGGAGGGACAAAGGGATGGGAAAGAAGAGAGGGGTCTGGAGTACAACTGTGGGGGACCACCAACTGGTGGAAGGGGTGCTCACAAAAGCAAAGGAAGGGGAGAAAAAAAGTCTAAAGGCAAAGATGGTTCAGGTCCATAAATAAACCTGCTTGAGACCAGCTAATGGAAAAGTAAACTGGAGTCTTTTTTAATACAAATGTAATTAACCAATCTATAATCACCACAGGGAGTGCCAGCAACATCTCATTTGTTTCCCCCTCCGTAGGTAATGGACTGATAATGTCTGAGACATTAACACGAAGCAAATGCAGAGCTCCCTACTGAGAAACAAGTCCTCTTTTCTGAGCTTAAAAAGTGGCAAAACAGAACCTCTTAAGTCACATTCACTTGAGTTACATGAGACAATTAACATCATTTCTTTTTTTCTTTTTTTTTTTAATAAAAGCAGCCAACGGTACCATAACTCACCTGCAAACATCTAGTGCTTTGCGAGCATCTCCTGAAATGGCAGAGACTTTCCGGGCACAGAACTGAATCGCAGCGTTGTCTAGAACCTGGTCTTGAGATACCTTTGGAGAAGACAAGTGAAGATGACAGTTTGAACTATTATCCCCCCACTCTGTAACTTAGGCCTCAGAAGTAAATATTTGCACACTTAAGTCTAAACTTGATTGGCCACCCACTGGTCTACGAGATATCTTTTCTGCTCATGAGTAAATGAAAAGTTCATACACTTAAGCAATTTTTTGGAAAAGTCACAGGGATTCAATAAATTGAACAAAAGCAACTGTAACTCCAAACTGGCAAAATGAAAATAAAATTGACCTGGTTATTAAAAAAATGAAAGCCTTCCTATAGGAATTGTTTTTATTATCTTTTAATTAATTTTTATTTTACCAGAACACTGCACAGCTCTGGTTTATGTGGTACTGGTGTTTGAACCTGGGACAGAGATCTCAGGCTTGAAAGTCTTCTGCATAACCATTATGTTGTCTCCCCAGCCCTAGGACCTGTCTTTTTACTAAGAGAGAGGAAGAGACACCTGCAGCCTTGCTTCAGGGGATTGAACCTGAGACCTTGAAGACTCAGGCACGAATCTATTTGCATTTTCATTATGCCACCCCATGCCCCTGTTTTATTATTTTAAATATATTTACGTATTTTAGTGAGATACACAGAGAGACAAAGACCAGAGCACTGCTCAACTTTGGCTTATGTGGTACTGGTGACTGAACCTAGGACAGAGATCTCAGACTTGAAAGTCTTTTGCATAACCATTATGTTGTCTCCCCAGCCCTAGGACCTGTCTTTTTACTAATAAGAGAGAGGAAGAGACACCTGCAGCCTTGTTTTAGCACTCAGGAAGCTTTCCCCTGCAGGGGACTAGGGACTTGTGCACCATGATGTGTGTCCTCAACCAGGTGCTATTTCTTAAAATTTATTTATTTATATATAACCAGAGAAGAGCCCAGCTATGGCTTATGGTGGCACTCGGGATTGAGCCTGGGACTTTGAAGACTCAGGCAAGAGAGTCTCTCTGCATAACCACTATGCTATCTTCCCTACCCACTATTTATACTTTTTTCTTTTTTTTAAACAATTTTATTTTTTAATTTTTTCCCCTTTTTGTTGCCCTTGTTGTTTATCGTTGCTGTTGTTGATGTTGTCACTGTTGGATAGGACAGAGAGAAATAGAGAGAGGAGGGGAAGACAGAGACGTGGAGAGAAAGATAGACACCTGCAGACCTGCTTCACCGCCTGTGAAGCGACTCCCCTGCAGGTGGGGAGCCGGGGGCTCGAACCAGGATCCTATTGCCAGTCCTTGCACTTTGCGCCCCGTGCGTTTAACCCGCTGCACCACCCGGCTCCCCTATTTTTGTTTCTTACATGAGAGACTTTCATGAGGCAGAGGAGAGAGGCAAAAACCAGACCAACACTTCAGTACATGCAGTGCCAGGGAGTGAACTGAAAACCTTACATATGAGAGTCCAATGCCTATCTTAACTATTCTGGGTAAAAGAGACTGCATAACAGTTTTACAAAGAGACTTTCATACATGTTTGAGGCTCCAAAATCCCAGGTTCAATCCCCAGCACTACTAAAAAACAAAGGGATGGGGGTAGATAGCATAATGGTCATGCAAACAGACTCTCATGCCTGAGGCTCCAAAGTCCCAGGTTCAATTCCACCATTAAGCCAGAGCTGAGCATTGCTTTGGTAGAAAGAAAACAAACTAACAAAACACCAAAGACACAAAACAGACAGCAATACTCCATTAGTAAGGCAATCTAAGCAAAATCTATCTATTTATCTATTTATTTATCTATCTATTTACCAGAGCACTGCTCAGCTCTGGTTTATGGTGGTTGGAGGACTGAATTTGGGAACTTGTAGCCTCATGCATGAGGGTCTGTTTACATAACTATGATCTCTCCTGCCCAAAGCAAAATGTTTTAGAACTATTGTTAGATTTCTATACCAGAGATGGCTGAATGAACAAATGATTGGCACTCACCTGATTTAGTCGCTCCTGCAAGATGGTAGCTATCTGATTTTTGGTATATGGTGGGAAGTTCAAGAGTCTTGGCTTACATTTTTCTCTAGCTTGAAGCCTTGGTAGAATTCTGTCTGTGAGGTCCAGGGTATTAGCAATACCTGAAGAGATGAATAACCTTCATCATCTTTGATCAAACCACCTTAGGAGGAAACCAACTCCTCTAAAAACTAAATAGAGACCAGGTGGTGGCTCACCTGGTAGAGTGCACACTTTACCATGTGAAAGACCCAGGTTCAAGCCCCTAGTCTTCACCTGCAGAGTAGAAGCACAAGTGATGGAATAGTGCCTCCAATGTGTAGGTGTGTGTGTGTGTGTGTGTGTGTGTGTGTATACAAACAGTAAAGTCATGCAGACATCCAGTCCTACAGATAACAAAAATTAAAATCAAAACAAAAATTTCAGTTATACTCCAGCATTCCAACTGTTGTTTCCAGACTGGAGATAATGTACTGGTGGAGTGTGGGGCTTGCAATCTAGAAACTTCAGATTTGATCCTTGGCACCACCAAATAGCCAAAAACTTAGTGATGCTCTACTCAAAATAAAACAATTTTTTTTTTTTTACTTCCCACTTGCCACCTCCAACCCTAATACTTATTAGAACAAGATATTCTGAAAATTCCCAGTCTGCCACTCTCTTTCCCTAGTAGGGTGAGTCTCTGGGGACGCGGAACTCAAAAAAAAAAAAAGGTATTCTGAAAATTATCTGTAAAATGTTTAATACTAGTTAGCCACTTCTATTCCATCTAACAGATTCAATGTCCTTGAATGTCATTATCAATGAGAAAAGAAGTGAACATGCTGCTGGGGAATGAACTCAGGAGCTTATGTTTGAGAGTTCAACCCTCTATATCCACTGCATCACCCTGCAGGCTGCGTCTTTCTATTTGAAAAGCATTCTTGGAGCAATGAAGCCCCGATGAGAGGTTAAAAAAAAAGGAAAGGGGCCAGGCAGTGGTGCACCAGGTTAAGCAAGCGCTCACATTACAGTGTTCAAGGACTGGGGTTTAAGTCCCTGGGCCCCATCTGCAGGGGAAAAGCTTCATGAGTGGTGAAGCAATGCTGCAGATCTCTCCCCCCCCCCCAATTTCTGTCTATCCAATAATAAAAAAATAAAAGATAAAAAGAGATGATGAAGCAGAAAGGGAGAGACAGATACCTACAAACCAGATTCACCACTCATGAAGCTTCCCCTTGCTGGTGGGGACCAGGGGCTTGAACCCAGGTCCTTGTGGACAGTAGCATGCATTCAACAACATACATTACGACCTGGTCCTGATAATTTTCTCTTTTAACTTTATTGGGAGGGGAAAATGATTCACAAGACCAATTATTGTCATATGAACACATTTTCTTATCTCCCAGGGATAGGTGTCTGCAATAATTTTATTTTGATAAGAAAGCAAAAAGGTTAAAAAAAAAAAGTAACAAAGGAGCTGAAGAGATTAAAAAAATACTTTGGAACCACTGTGCAAAATTAACAACTGAGTACTCACCGGGGGTTGAGCAGTAGCTCAGCGGGTTAAGTGCAAGTGTGCAAGTGGTGCAAAGCACAAGGACCGACATAAGGATCCCTGTTCGAAGCCCCCTGCACCCCACCTGCAGGGGAGTCGATTCACAAGCGGTGAAGCAGGTCTGAAGGTGTCTATCTTTCTTTGCCCTCTCTATCTTCCCCTTCTCTCTACATTTCTCTCTGTCCTATCCAACAACAACTGCTACTACAACAATAAAACAAGGGCAACAAAAGGAATATTTTCTTTAAAAAATTATTTAAAAAAAACAACTGAGCACTCACCAATGAGCACCAGTCGAGAATTGCTCAGCCATGGCCACTCAAATAGTGTGTATAACACATCTTGTCCTCTGCTGTCCAGCTGATCCATTTCGTCCAACACCAACACACTACATATAGAGAAATAATTTAGGGGCTGGATGGGAAGTGGCACACTCAACTGAGTGCACATGCGTGCACAAGGACCCACATTAAGCCTACCAACCCCCACCTGGGAGAGGGACTTCACAAATAGTGAAGCAGATCTGCAGGTGTTTCTCTCCTCATCTTCCTCTTCTCTCTCAATTTATTTATTTCTCTTCTTTTTTTAGTGCCTCTAGGGTTATTGCTGGGGCTTAAATCCACTGTTCCTGGAGGCTATCCCCCCCCCATTTGTTGCCCTTGTTGTTTTATCATTGTTGTGGATATTATTGTTATTGCTGTTGTTGGATAGGACAGAGAAATGGAGAGATGGGGAAGACAGAGGGGGAGAAAAAGACAGACACCTGCAGACCTGTTTCACCGCTTGTAAAAGTGACCCCCTGAAGGTGGGGAACTGAGGGCTCGAACCCAGATCCTTATTCTGGTCTTGTGCTTCCTGGCATGTGCGCTTAACCAGCTGCACTACCATCTAGCCCCCTCAATTTCTCTCCATCTCTATCCAAAATAAAACAAATAAATAGGGGGTCAGAAGGTAGCGCAATGGGTTAAGCGCACAGTGGCTCGAAGGACGTGGTGTGAAGTTCAAGGACTTGAGTAAGGATCCCAGTTGGAGACCCCGGTTCCCCACCTACAGGGGAGTCATTTCACAGGCGATGAAGCAGATCTGCAGGTGTCTATCTTTCTCTCCCCCTCTGTCTGCCCCTCCTCTCTCCATTTCTCTGTCCTATCTAACTGCGATGACATCAATAACAATAACAAGGGCAACAAATGGGAAAATAAATAAATATATTAAAAACTGGAGAGACGGGTGGGGGTATAGCATAATGGTTAGGCAAAGAGATTTTCATGCCTGAGGCTCTCAAGTCCCAGGTTCAATCCCCCACACTGCCATAAGCCAGAGCTGAGCAGTGCTCTGGTAAAACAAACAAACCTGGAGACTTAAAAGTAAATAAATAAAAATAAAAAACAGGGGGCAGGGCAGTAGTTTAGTTGGTTAAGCGCAAGTGATGCAAAGTACAAGGACCAGCATAAGGATCCTGGCAGAGGCCCTGGCTCTCTACCTTCAGGGGAGTTACCTCACAAGTAGTGAGGTAGGTCTGCAGGTGTCTTATCTTTCTCTCCCCGTCTTCCCCATCTCTCTCCATTTCTCTCTGTCCTATCCAACAACGACATCAATAACAACAATAATAGACACAACAATGATAAAACAACAAAGGCAACAAAAGGGAAAAAAATAGCCTCCAGGAGCAGATCAGGAGCCCCAGCAATAACCCTGGAGGGAAGGAAAAAAAAAAACTATGTAAAAAAAAAAAGTTTTCCAGGAAGTGATGCAGTAGATAAAGCATTGGACTTTACAGCGTGAGGTCCTGAGTTCAATCTCTGGCAGCACATGTGCCAGAGTGAAGTCTGGTTCTCTCCCTCCCTCTCTCTCTCCTATTATTCTTCATGAATAAATAAAATCTTTTTTTTTTTTTTTTGCCTCCAAGGTTATTGCTGGGACTCGGTGCCGGCACTGTGAATCCTCTGCTCCTGGAGGCTATTTATCCCCCCATTTTTGTTGCTGTTATTAATGCCGTTGTTATTGGATAGGACAGAGAAATGGAGAGAGGAGGGGAAGACAGAGAGGGGGAGAGAAAGATAGACACCTGCAGACCTGCTTCACCACCTGTGAAGTGACTCCCCTGCAGGTGGGGAGCCGGGAGCTGGAACTGGGATCTTTATGCAGGTCCTTGCGCTCTGCTCCACCTGCGCTTAACCCACTGTGCTACTGCCCGACCCCCATAAATAAAATCTTATAGGGAGTCGGGCGGTGGCGCAGCGGGTTAAGTGCACGTGGCGCAAATAGCCAGAACCTGTGTAAGGATCCCAGTTCAAGCCCCCGGCTCCCCACCTGCAGGGGAGTCGCTTCACAGGCGGTGAAGCAGGTCTGCAGGTGTCGCTCTTTCTCTCCCCCTCTCTGTCTTCCCCTCCTCTCTCCATTTCTCTCTGTCCTATCCAACAACAACGACATTAATAACCACAACAATGTTAAACAACAAGGGCAACAAAAAGGAAAATAAATAAATTAATTAAAAAAAAATAAAATCTTATAATAAAAAATAAAAAATATTTTTTAAAAAAGAGAGACATTATATATTGGGTTGTCAGAGGTCAATGTAGTGACTTTTCCAACAGCCCAATAAATAACATAATACTTTATCCAGGTGGTGAAGCATCTGGTTAAGCACACACATTTCAGTGCTTAAGGACCTGAGTCCAAGTCCCTGGTCTCCACCAACAGAGGGAAAGCTTCATAAGTGGTAACTGTCTCTCTTTCCCTTTTTTTTTTTTTTAATGTTTTAAAAAATACTTATTTATTCCTTTTTATCACCCCTTTTTTATTATAATTATTACTGTTGTTGATGTCATCATTGTTGGATAGGAAAGAGAGAAATGGAGAGAGGAAAGACAGACACCTGCAGACCTGCTTCACCGACTGTAAAACGACTCCCCTGCAGGTGGGGAGCCTGGGGCTCCAACTGGGAGCCTTACGCTGGTCCTTGCGCTTTGTCACCTGCACTACCGCCCGACTCCCTCCTTTTTTTTTTTTTTAAACCAGAGCCCTGCTCAGCTCTGGCTTCTGGTGGTACAGGGGATTGAACCTGGGACCTGGTAGCCTCAGGAATGAGTCTCTTTGCTTAGCCATTATGCTATCTACTCCTGCCCTCTCTCTATTTCTTCTCCTCTTAATTTCTGTCTTTATCTAAAAAAATGAATAGAGAATGGCCTCCAGGAGTAGTGGATTCATACTGTAGAGACAGAACCCCAGCAATAACCTTGGAGGCAAAAAAAAAAAAAAAATTAAAAATTAAATAACATGGGAGTCCGGACAGTAGAGCAGCAGGTTAAGCACATGTGGCACGAAGTGAAAGGACCGGCTTAACAATCCTGGTTCGAGGACTCCCCCCCCTCCCGCTCCCCATCTGCAGGGGAATCGCTTCACATTTCTCTCTGTCCTATCTAACAACAACATCAACAACAATTAAAAAAAAAGGGCAACAAAAGGGAAAATAAATAAATATAAAAAGTTTATGGAATCGGACGGTAGCACAGCAGGCTAAGCGCACGTGGCGCGCAAAGGCAGGGACTGGGAAGGATCTCGGTTAGAGCCTTCAACTCCCTACCTGCAGGGGAGCAGCTTCACAGGCGGTGAAGCAGGTAGGTATGCAGGTGTCTTTCTCCCTCTCTGTCTTCCCCTCCTCTCTCCCATTTCTCTCTGTCCTATCGAACAACGACGACAACAATAAAACAACAAGGGCAAGAAAAGGGAATAAATAAACCATTTTAAAAAAAAGAAAGAACTCTTGATAAAAACATTAAATTTGTTCTAAAATAACAATGGCAGAATAACACGTACAATAAAAGATTATAAAAATAACATAATAATTAATGGTCACCTTCTTTACTTTTATTTTGTAAATTTTTAATATTTATTTGCTAGAGCAGAAAGAAATTGAGGAGGGGGAGGGAAAATAGACAGGGAGAGATTTATTTATTTACTTATTTTTAAATATTTATTTATTTACTTATTCTCTTGATGCCCTTGTTTTTCTTTTTTTTTAATTTCTTTATTGGGGAATTAATGTTTTATATTCGACAGTAAATACAATACATGCAGTTTGTACATGCATAACATTTCTCAGGTTTTCCATATAACAATACAACCCTCACTAGGTTCTCTGGCCCTTGTTGTTTTTCTTATTGTTGTAGTTACTATTATCATTGTTGTTGGATAGGACAGAGAAAAATGGAGAGAGGAGGGGAAGTTAGAGAGGGGGAGAGAAAGATAGACACCTGCAGACCTGCTTCACCGCTTGTGAAGCGGCTCCCCTGCTGGTGGGGAGCCAGGGACTCACCAAGTGCGCTTAACCTGCTGCGTTACCACAGACTCCCAGAGAGATTTATTTATTAACATGAGGGGAGACAGAGAACCAGAGCACCGATCTGGCACAAGTGATGATGGGATTGAACTCAAGATCTCATGTTGTAAGTCAAAAGCTCTAGCCAATATGACACCTCCTAGACTGCCAGTTATCTTTTTTTTTTTTAAATGATTTAAAAAAATATTTATTTATGGGGATTCAGGCGGTAGCGCAGCAGGTTAAGTGTAGGTGGAGCAAAGCACAAGGACCAGCCTAAGGATCCCGGTTCGAGCCCCTGGCTCCCCACCTGCAGGGGAATCACTTCACAGGGAATCTTTCTCTCCCCCTCCTCTCTCCATTTCTCTCTGTCCTATCCAACAATGGCAACATCAATAACAACAATAACTACAACAATAAAACAACAAGGGCAACAAAAGGGTAAATAAATAAATAAATATTTTAAAAATTTTTTAAAAAGAAAAAAAAAAAGCTAGAAAGTATGTTTTTCCTTTCTTCGTTCTCCTTAAACTTAGGAGACTATTTCTTGTAGAGCAAACATGGGAAATGTTTTTATGAGCAAACTGTTCCGAGTTAAGGGATTAGAACGTGAGTTTATAGGTAAGTGACCCTGCAGGGTTTCCCACAGCAAGATTCTGCAGAGCAATACTTACATCATGGGGCCCTTCTCCGCAGTCATGAGGTTTTCCAGTTTCCTCATCAGATCCTTCCCAGCTGGCCTGGATATGCCTTCCTGACAAATCTCCTGAGCAATTGCTGGGAATACAGCCTGGGCACTCCTCAAGGACATACAATTAAGCAGGATAGTTGTAAAGCCTTTCAGTTCCATCTAGAAAAAATGCAAACATGGGTGTTATTTTGGTTTTGGGTAAAAATTTGATGGAGTCTGAAGTGTCTCTGAGGAGTGAACAATAAGTAAGAGAACAAGCTCTAATTTTCATTTGGAAAAACTTAAGACTATGAAATGAAAAACATCTTATTTTGGGAATGAAATGCAGCATACACATGTGTGAGGTCTCTGGTGGGTTTCCCAAGAGCACATATGCTGGAGCAATGCTACACACACATACACACACACACATTTTCTTATAAAATAAGTCTTTTTGGGAGTCGGGCGGTAGCACAGTGGTTAAGCACAGGTGGCACAAAGCACTAGAACCTGCATAAGTATCCCAGGTCGAGGCCCCGGCTCCCCACCTACAGGGGAGTCGCTTCACAGGCAGTGAAGCAGGTCTACAGGTGTCTATCTTTCTCTCCCCCTCTCTATCTTCCCCTCCTCTCTCCATTTCTCTCTGTCCTATCCAACAATGACATCAATAACTACAACAATAACTACAACAAAAAGAGAAAATGAAAAAAAGTAGTCTTTTTACTTTTTATAGTTTTTTATTATTGTTGTTGTTATTACCCCACTGCGCTACCACCCAACTCCTGTCTTTTTACTTATTTTTGAATTTTACTTTGAAGTAACTGTCAGTTCCCTAAGCACCTCTACTCTGCCTTGACCCCTAATAGCCAAGTGTCCTTTTGACACGTGCATGACAATTCAGGCTCAATGTACCTTGAGGTCTTGCAGAATCCGGCTTAAACAGGCAGTTTTTCCAGTTCCAGGAGCACCAGAAAGATAAAGACTTCCAGCTTTTTTCCCACAGATGTGTTCCTTCAGGAAGTTCCTGATGAAATCCATCTCCTTTTCCCTGGCAGGCAGCCGGTCCGGGACAGCTGTATTCAAGACCAATTTTGCTTGCTGGTAGCAAGTGCCTGTGCCAGAAATGAAAGGACAATCAAACAAGAAGTGACTGAGAAATCCCATGGGGCTTCACTTACAGTGACCAGCCTTGTTTATAAGGGGGTGTTCTACCAGTCGCCACATAAGAACAAACCTTCTTGCTTGAAGAGTCCCAGACAGGCAGAATCTTTCTCCAGAGATAACTTCTGCTCAGAATTTGTTGTAATCTCTTGATGTTTCTGAATCGGGGTTTGTATTTTGTTTTTGCAAACTCTGCCTTGTTCTTTTTTGCTAGGAGACTTAACAGTCAGCTGGTTGTCAAATATCAGTCTGCGTCCTCTAGGTGTATGTGGGGGAGGGAGCCCATTTTCTTTCTTCCCTTGCTTTGGTGGAGAACAGACAGGTATGTGGGGAGTGTTGCATAGGTTGTCATCACCTGAAACATGTTAAAATCAAAACACGGTCGTTAATAGCAATGGACAATAAAAAGACTTGGCAATGATCCCTGCCACCACTGTCAGAGCTACCCAAGTAAAATCCCTTGTCCACAAGCACACACAAGCCATCAGATGGTGTAAGTGAGCCTCACTGCTGTTTGGTAGGAACCAAATGGGTTTTAGTGAGATCATGTTCTGAGAATGTTTTAAAACAAGAGTTGGGGTGGGGGAGATAGCATAATGGTTATGCAAACAGACTCTCATGCCTGAGGCTCCAAAGTCCCAGGTTCAATCCCCCACACCACCATAAGCCAGAGCTGAGGAATGCTCTGGTGTTTCTCTCAGTCTGCGTCTAAATAAAATAAATGAAATATTTAAAAAAAAAAAAAAAAAAAAAAACACAAGAGTTATAGAACCTGACTTCACTGACATCTTGGAGTAACAGTTATTCATCATGGTGACTGTCCTATGCACTGTAAAATATTTTAAACATCCTCAGTTGTGACAACTAAAAATGTCCTGAGGCCATAGCTCAGCCAGTAAAGTGCCTGACCATGTAGGCATGGCTTGAGCTCCAGCGAAGTGCTATGAACACTAGAGAGATACTATACTACATACATCTCTCAAAATAATAATTGGGAGTCAGGCAGTAGTGCAGCAGAAGTGCAGGTGGCGCAAAGCACAAGGACCGGAGTGAGGATCCCGGTTCGAGCCCCCGACTCCCCACCTGCAGGTGTCTGTCTTTCTCTCTGTCTTCTCCTCTCTCCATTTCTCTCTGTCCTATCCAACAACAATGACATCAATAACAACAATAACTACAACAATAAAACAAGGGCAACAAAAGGGAATAAAATAAATAAATAATAATAATTAAGTGGGGAAAAGATGGACACAGGAGGACAGCTGTCACCTGGCAGAGAGAGCACCTTACCATGTATAAGACCCTGGGTTTGAGTCATGGCACCACGTGGGAACACAACACCTGGGGAAGCTCCGTGTGTGATAGAGTGATGCCATGACATTTCTTCCTGAGTATGTGTATGCAGGATAATAAGAGTGAAAAAGTCAGCCTAGGGGGCTGGGGAGATAGCTTAATGGTTACGCAAAAGACTTAAACGTCTGAGGCTCTGACGACCCAGGTTCAATCCCTACACCATTATAAACCAGAACTAAGCAGTGTTCTGGTCTCTCTCTGTATCTTTCCCTCTATATCTATCTCTCTGTCATTAAAATAAAAAATGAAATAAAAATAAATTGTTAATTAGAATACAATATTAAAGGAGGTTGGGTGGTAGTGCAGCGGGTTAAGCACACGTGGGGCAAAGCACAAGGACCGGCGTAAGGACCCTGGTTTGAGCCCCCGGCTCCCCACCTGCAGTGGAGTTGCTTTACAGGCAGTGAAGCAGGTCTGCAGGTGTCTGTCTTTCTCTCCCCGTCTTCCCCTTCTCTTGATTTCTCTCTGTCCTATCCAACAACAAATGACATCAACAATAACAATAATAACCACAACAAGGCTACAACAACAAGGACAACAAAAGGGGGAAAAAATGGCCTCCAGGAGCAGTGGATTCATGGTGCAGGCACTGAGCACCAGCAATAACCCTGGAGGCAAAACAAACAAACAAACAATTTTTTAAAAAGTCAGCCGTGAGCCCCCACACCTATGGACATCTAATCTTTGACAAAGGGGCTCAGACTATTAAATGGAGAAAGCAGAGTCTCTTCAACAAATGCTGTTGGAAACAATGGGTTGAAACATGCAGAAGAATGAAACTGAACCACTGTATTTCACCAAATACAAAAGTAAATTCCAAGTGGATCAAGGACTTGCAAGTTAGACCACAACTATCAGAACTTAGAAGAAAATATTGGCAGAACTCCTTTCCGCATAAATTTTAAAGACATCTTCAATGAAACAAATCCAATTGCAAAGAAGACTAACGCAAGTATAAACCTATGGGACTACATCAAATTAAAAGGCTTCTTCACAGCAAAAGAAACCACTACCCAAACCAAGAGACCCCTCACAGAATGGGAGATCTTTACATGCCATACATCAGACAAGAGTTTAATAACCAACATATATAAAGAGCTTGCCAAACTCAACAAGACAACAAATAACCCCATCCAAAAATGGGGGGAGGACACTGACAGAATATTCACCACAGAAGAGATCCAAAAGGCCGAGAAACACATGAAAAATGCTCCAAGTCTCTGATTGTCAGAGAAATGCAAATAAAGACAACAACGAGATACCACTTCACTCCTGTGAGAATGTCATACATCAGAAAAGGTAACAGCAGCAAATGCTGGAGAGGGTGTGGGGTCAAAGGAACCCTCCTACACTGCTGGTGGGAATGTCAATTGGTCCAACCTCTGTGGAGAACAGTCTGGAGAACTCTCAGAAGGCTAGAAATGGACCTACCCTATGACCCTGCAACTCCTCTCCTGGGGATATATCCTAAGGAACCCAACATATCCATCCAAAAAGATCTGTGTACACATATGTTCTTGGCAGCACAATTTGTAATAGCCAAAACCTGGAAACAACCCAGGTGTCCAACAACAGATGAGTGGCTGAGCAAGTTGTGGTCTATATACACAATGGAATACTACTCAGCTGTAAAAAATGGTGACTTCACCGTTTTCAGCCGATCTTGGATGGACCTCGAAAAAATCATGTTGAGTGAAATAAGTCAGAAACAGAAGGATGAATATGGGATGATCTCACTCTCAGGCAGAAGTTGAAAAACAAGATCAGAAAAGAAAACAAAAGTAGAACCTGAAATGGAATTGGCATATTGCACCCAAGTAAAAGACTCTGGGGTGGGTGGGTGGGGAGAATACAGGTCCATGAAGTATGATAAATGACATATTGGGGGTTGTATTGTTAAATGGGAAACTGGGGAATGTTATGCATGTACAAACTATTGTATTTACTGTTGAATGTAAAGCATTAATTCCCCAATAAAGAAATAAATTTTGGGAGTCAGGCGGTAGTGCAGCGGGTTAAGTGCACGTGGTGCAAAGCACAAGGACAGGCTAAGGATCCCGGTTCAAGCCCCTGGCTCCCCACCTACAGGGACATCGCTTCACAGGCAGTGAAGCAGGTCTGTAGGTGTCTATCTTTCTCTCCCTCTCTCTGTCTTCCCCTCCTCTCTCCATTTCTCTCTGTCCTATCCAACAACGACGACAACAATAATAACTACAACAATAAAACAACTAGAGCAACAAAAGGGAATAAATATTAAAAAAAAAGAAATAAATTTAAAAAAAAATCATGTTGAGTGAAATAAGTCAGAAACAGAAGGATGAATATGGGATGATCTCACTCTCAGGCTGAAGTTGAAAAACACGATCAGAAAAGAAAACAGAAGTCGAACCTGAAATGGAATTGGCGTATTGCTCCAAAGTAAAAGACTCTGGGGTGGGTGGGTGGGGAGAATACAGGTCCAAGAAGGATGGCAAGAGGACCTAGTGGGGGTTGTATTGTTATATGGGAAACTGGGGAATGTTATGCATGTACAAACTATTGTACTTACTGTTGAATGTAAAACATTAATTCCCCAATAAAAAAAAAAAAATCAGAAAAAAAAAAATTCAGCCCAGGAGCAATGGAACCACGCATGTGCAAACCCCAGCATCATCAAAAACAGGGCCAGGAAGATCACTCAGTGCTAGCAGAGGCGTCAGAGGCCCTAGGTTCATTCTTTGCCACTGCCTAATAATAAAAAATGTCTCCGAGAAACTGCCAAGTCATCCATCATTACATGGAGATATTCTAAATCATTAACCCAATAAAGATGATAAAAACCAAAAAACAGATGTTCCAGAAACTTGAAGGTGGCACAGTGGATAAAGCTTTGGACTCTCTGGGTGGGGATAGATAGCATAATGGCTGTGCAAAGAGACTCTCATGTCTCTATGGCTTTAAGGTCACAGGTTCAATCCCCCACACCACACACCACCAAAACAGAGCTGAGCAGTGGTCTGGTGTTAAAAACAAAAACAAACAAACAAAAAACATGGTCCAGGAGGTGGCACAGTGAACAAAACACTGGATTCTCAAGCATGAGGACTCAAAGTTCAATCCCCAACAGCACAAGTACCAGAATGACGTCTGGTTCTTTCTCTCTGCCTGTCTCCTTCATGAATAAAAAAAAAAATTTAAAAAGGCAAACTTTGGACTCTCATGCATGAGGTCCCAAATTTAAATCCTGGCATCACATATATCAGAGTAATGCTCTGATTCTCTGTGTGTCTCCTCTCTCTCATAAATACATATATATTCTTTATTTATTATTGGATAGAGACAGCCTTGCTTCACTACTCATGAAACTTTTCCCTGGCAGGTAGGGACCAGGGGCTTGAACATGGGTCCTTGTGGACTTAATAAAGTGCACCACTGCTGGATATATATATTTCTAAAACAATATTACTAGCTATTGTTCTAAAGCAAAAATTAACCCGTTTTTCTTAATTTTACAACTAAATTTTAAAACACATTTTCAAATGCTTTGTAGCCAACTACAAGGTCATTTATTGATACAATAATGAACTAGTACTGAACCAAGTGTCAAGGACTTAGAAAATCAGAAGTTTGAGTAGTTTAGAAAGGAATCTCAGTAATGGTTCATCTCTGAAGTTCAGAAAGTGCTTATGCAATCATTTTGAAAATAACCAAAGGGGTGGTCCATGAGGTGGTGGAGTAGATAAAGCACTGGACTCCCAAGCATGAGGTCCTGAGTTCAGTCCCCAGCAGCACACTTGACAGAGTGATGTCTGGTTCTTATAGACTCTCTCTCTCCTTCTATCCCTTGCATTAATAAATTAATAAAAAAAGGGCAGGGGTAGACAGCATAATGGTTATGCAAAGAGACTCTCATGCCTGAGCTCCAAAGTCCCAGGTTCAATCCCCTGCACCACCATAAGCCAGAGCTGAGCAGTGCTCTGGTAAAATAAATAAATAAAAATAAAAATAGGAAGTTGGGCGGTAGAGCAGGGGGTTAAGCACAGGTGGTGCAAAACGCAAGGACGGGCTAAGGATCCCGGTTCGAGCCCCCCGACTCCCCACCTGCAGGGGAGTCGCTTCATAGGCAGTGAATCAGGTCTGCAGGTGTCTGTCTTTCCCCCTCTCTGCCTTCTCCTCCTCTCTCCATTTCTCTCTGTCCTATCCAACAACTACAACATCAATAACTAAACAGCAATAAAAAACAAGGGCAACAAAAGGGAAAATTTAAAAAAAATAATAAAAAATAATCAAATGATACAGTGGTCTTTTTTAAAAAATATTTATTCCCTTTTGTTGCCCTTGTTATTTTATGGTTGTAGTTATTCTTGTTGTCGTCGTTGTTGGTTAAGACAGAGAGAAATGGAGAGAGATGGGGAAGACGGGGAGAGAAAGACAGACACCTGCAGACCTGCTTCACCGCCTGTGAAGCGACTCCCCTGCAGGTGGGGAGCCGGGGGCTCGAACCCGGATCCTTACCTCGGTCCTTGCGCTTTGTGTCACATGCACTTAACCCGCTGCACTACCACCCTACTCCCCATGGTAATTAACTTAGAAAACTGCTCTGAAAAAGTAGACATCATTTTCTTTTTCCATTTCAGATAGAGAGAGAAAGAGAAAAACTCCAACACTCCATCTTTCATGAAGCTCCCCTCCAACCCACGTCCGAGGGCAAGTATGCCCCTGTAGGGAATATACTGGAGGAAAGAGGTCAGGAGTTACTAGTCAAAAAGTAGTGTGTGAGGGTCTGGCCGTAGCGCAGCAGGTTAAGCGCAAGTGGTGCAAAGCTCAAGGACCCGCAGAAGAATCCCGGTTCAAGCCCCTAGCTCCCCACCTGCAGAGGAGTCGCTTGTCAGGCAGTGAAGGTCTGCAGGTGTCTATCTTTCTCTTTCCTTCTCTGTCTTCCCCTCCTCTCTCCATTTCTCTCTGTCCTATCCAACAACGAACGAACGACATAATCAACAACAACAATAATAACGACAACAAAGCTACAACAACAAGGGCAACAAAAGGGGGAAAAATGGCCTCCAGGAGCGGTGGCTTTGTGGTGCAGGCACTGAGCCCAGCAATAACCCTGGAGGCAAAAGAAAAAAAAAATAGTGTGTATAAAACGGAGAGCTTACCTAGTCGCTTTCTGGGGCTGAGAGGCAGAATCTTTTCACAAGGAGAACAGGGTGTTACCGAGACATTTGTCAGTTCTAGTTTGGTGTCATCAGATTGTTTCACTTTGGCCAAAGTTCGAGATGGCTTCTTTTTTGGAAAGTTGATTGAAGCCTGTGACTGGGATCTGGTTTGAGGCATGATGGCAAGACAACTGGGTACAAAAAAGGAAACAGGGCAGTCAGTACGTACAAGTGAATAACTTGTATTAGCTAAAATAACTAACATGAAATTTATACCTAGGATACCCATTTCATAAGTAAATTACATTATTACAAAATGTAAGCGTTTATTTCTTCACTTTCAGATCTAGGCGGTAGCAGCCCACGCTGTCCCTGTGCAAGACACCGCTAACAGACATTTTAAGCTTAGTGTTTAGTTCTCAAGTTGCAGTCTCCTTAGAAGTAGGTGCTACTACTATTATCTCACAGATAAAACCGAGAGGCACAGAGATGCCTACACAGCAAAGCAAGGATCTACCCGACTTTATGGCTCCAGTACCCCCGTCCCTAACCATTTTAGCGACATAGTAAATTTATCTAAATTGGTTTCTATGATAATTCTAAGTGCTTCACCGCAGGTGCAGGTTATGTATTTACCACCAGCTCACGCCAGCGACCCCCCCCCCCGCACTCTGCACCCTCTGCGCAACTCTCACCCCAAAATCCCATCTCCTTCCTACAACGTGCAGCAACTTTACTCCATGCACTGCGGCCAGACTGCTCCCGGGCGCAAACGTCCCTTCCTTACCCAACCTCAGCCCTCCCGCGATCTACCTCCTCCTTCCTCTTCAGCCTCGCCAGAACCCGCGTCGGCGCCCCGACCCCGCGCCTCCCTGAACAATCGTCTCGCACCCCGCTGACCTGGCTGCGTCACCTCAGTGCTAGCTCTTCCTCACCTGCGCGTCCACGGCCCCAGCGACGCTCGAACGCAAGCTCCGGGGCAAACTAATCAGCGACAGCTGCACAGCATAGGCGCGCTCGCGCCAAATCTGCACAGTCGCAGTTTCCCGCCTCCCGCCAGATCGTAGCCAGGCTTTTGATTGGTTACTTCCCGAGCGCCACTCGTCGACGCTACCACCCTTCCTTCGAGTCCAATCCTGTCGGAAGGCTCACAACCAATAACAGAGCCCCAGATCACGATGCTATCGGAGGCCACGCCCACAGAGTAGGAAGCACTCTACATCCGGGACCTCTGTGGGATACAACGCGCGACGAAGCAAGGGAGGCTCTGGGTAAGGAGGAGCGCCGCAACGCCCGATGGGACATGTAGTCTTTGGCTAACGGGACTCGGAATTTCTGCGCCCGTGTGAGAGATGCTGGGAGCTCCTCACTACCTCTCGAGCCCACTTTTCTTTTTTCCTTTCCCTTTCCTCCCCTTTCCTCTTTTCTTCTCTGTTAATATTTTACTTATTTATAGTATGGAGAAAGAAAAATCTACAGGGAAGGGGAAGATAGAGAAGGAGAAAGACAGACACTGCAGCACTGCTCCACTGCTAATGTAACTCTGCCACCCCACACCCCGCACACCCCCCACCCGCCGCAGTTGATCTCTACCGGCTGGGCCACCTCGCCCCCCCCCCTGCCTATTTTCATTATCCTAATAGGTTAGATTGGCAGAGAGTGTTTGTTTATTCTGGGTGCCAGGCATGAGAGCTCGAATGCTCAGCCCTGGAACAGAGCAAATGTGCAGCAGGTGAATTAAGGACACAGCCAGGTTGGTGGGAGTGAAGAGCCTAGGACCTGGATTTCCTGGCACCCAAATCAGTGGGGTTTTGTTCCTTTGTTTGGGGTGGGGTGCAAATTTCTACACCTATATAAAGAAATACACTAGAAATCTGGGAGATGGCACAGTGGATATTGTTGAACTCACAGGCACATGGTTCTGAGTTCGACTTGTGGCACTGCATATGCCAGAGTGGTGGTGTGGTTCTCTCTTTCTCTTTACTAAATACATAGTTTAAATGTATTTATTTCAGCCTGAGAAGTGGTGCAATGGAAGTGTTGGATGTCCTGGCTTTAATCCCCAGTACCAAATGAGCTGAAATGGTGCTCTGGTTATTGCTCTCATTAGTTAGCAAATATTTTTTTAAAAAAAAAGATTTTTATTTATTTATTAGTGAGAAAGATAGGAGGAGAGAGAGAAAGAACCAGACATCACTCTGTACAGGTACTGCTGGGGATTGAACTCAGAATCCCATGCTTGAGAGTCCAGTAGTTTATCCACTGCGCCACTTCCCGGACCACAGCAAATCTTTTTTTTTTTTTTTTTTTTTTCGCTCCAGGGTTATTGCTGGGGCTCGGTGCCTGCACCGTGCATCCACTGCTCCTGGAGGTCTTTTTTTCCCGTTTGTTATCCTGGTTGTTTTTATCATTGTTGTGGCTATTATTATCATTGTCACTGATGTTGTTGTTGCTGGATAGGACAGAGAGAAAAGGACAGAGGAGGAGAAGATAGAGGGGGAGAGAAAGACACCTGCAGACCTGCTTCACCTCTTGTGAAGCGACTCCCCTGCAGGTGGGGAGCTGGGGGCTTGAACCTGGATCCTTCCACAGGTCCCTGTGTTTTGCACCACGTGCGCTTAGCCCACTGCACTACCGCCCGACCCCCAGCAAATCTTTTATTTATGCTTTGATATGTATGCAGTCCAGGTTCAAGTCTACCCCCCCGCACACACACTGCATTTAAAGATGCTTCTGTGTTGTGGTCTCTTCCTCTGTACCTTAAAAAAAAACTTTTGGGGGTCGGGCGGTAGCGCAGCGGGTTAAGCGCACATGGCACAAAACGCAAGGGCCGGCGTAAGGATCCCGGTTCCAGCCCCTGGCTCCCCACCTGCAGCGGAGTCCCTTCACAAGCAGTGAAGCAGATCTGCAGGTGTCTGTATTTCTCCCGCACGCCCCCCCTCCTCTATTTCTCTCTGTCCTATAAAACAACAACGACATCATTAACAACAATAATGATAACCACAACAAAGATAAAACAACAAGGACAACTAAAGGGAAACCAAAAAAAAGTCCCCAGGAGCAGCGGATTTGTGGTGCAGGCACCCAGGCCCAGCAATAACCATGGGGGCAAAAAAGAAAAAACAACTTTTAGAAGAGAATTCACTCCCTTTTTAATCTTTATGTATTTCTTTTTTAAAAAAATAAGTTATTTATTTATTCATGAGAAAGATAGGTGGAGAGAGAGTAAGAACCAAACATGACTCTGGTACATGTGCTGTCAGGAATTGAACTCGGAACCTCATGGTTGAGGATTCAGTGCTTAATCCACTGCATCACTTCACGGACCATGAAAAGAATATTATCTTCTATGCACCTTATCACTAATCCACACACTGTGGAAAGTTAAGAGAATTATGGCTCCTTAATTTTTAATTATATTTATGGCTAGACACTAGGCTTTGGGGCCAGAGTTGACAACTATAGAAGAGGCAAGCTGAGCATTTAATGAAAAAATATAAATTAGAGCAGTAATTAACAGGTCAGCTTGCAAGGCTAATAACCTAGCTAACCCTCAGTTTCCTTTAAAGGTCAGTACCCACTTATAGTGATGGTAATTTCTTTTCTCTTTCAATATAAAATGAAACAGCAGTAAAACTGAGAAATAGGAAACAATATTAACAGTTGCCAGATAATTGTAGATAGTTCATATAGAGATGAGTTAATACTCAGAGCTTAAGTGTATGCCAGTGACTCAGTTCAAGTACTTTACCCTTATCACCTAGTTAAGCTTCACTGTGTGAAGTTGATATTAATCTCATTTTACAAATGAGGAAATTAAAATAGGAGGATTGAATAAATTTACCCAAAGTCACACAACTATTATTATTATTTTTTTTTCCAGGGTTATTGCTGGGGCTCGGTGCCTGCACTATGCATCCACTGCTCCTGGAGGCCATCCCCCCCCCTTTTGTTGCCCTTGTTGTTGTAGCCTTGTTTTGGTTATTATTGTTGTTGTTGAAGCAACTCCCCTGCAGGTAGGGAGTTGGGGGGCTCGAACCGGGATCCTTCAGCCAGTCCTTGCGCTTTGTTCCACGTGCATTTAACCCGCTGCGCTACCGTCTGACCCCCACAACTATTATTATTTTTTATTTTCTTATTTATTTTATTTTATTTTTTTTGTTTTGTTTTTTTATTTCAGGGGAGAGCGCGAACGCAGTCCCCCACTACCACAAATTATGCAGTCGAGTTTCCCACATTTGGGGAAATCGCAGGGGTCAGCACATCCGGAGTGCAATGGATAAGCCTCGCCCTGGGAAAACCACCTTCGTGATCATGGTATCTCCCCTGCCAGGTAATTATAACTATTATTTTTTAATATTTCATTTATTATTATTTTTGCCTCCAGGGTTATCGCTGGGGCTCAGTGCCTGCACTACAAATCCACTGCTCCTGGAGGCCATTTTTTCCCATTTTGGTTGCCTTTGTAGTTATTGTTGGATAGGACAGAAACCAAGGAGCAGAAGACAGAGAGGGTAGAGAAAGACACCCGCAGACCTGCTTCACCACTTGTGAAGCGACCTCCCCACCTCCAAGGTGGGGAGTCGGAGTCGGGGCTCTGAGCCGGGATCCTTACGCTTGTCCTTGAGCTTCGAGCCATGTGCGCTTAACCAGATAAGCTACCACCGGACCCCCTGTTTATTTATCTTTTTATTTTTTTCCAGGGTTACTGCTGGGGCTCGGTGCCTGCCCTACAAATCCACTGCTCCCGGAGGCCATTTCTTCCCATTTTGCTGCCCTTGTCATTATTGTTATAGTTGCCATTGATGTTGTTGGATGGGACAGAGAGAAATGGAGAGAAGAGGGGAGACATAAAGGGGGAGAGAAAGACACTTGCAGACCTGTTTCACCGCTTGTGAAGCGACCCCCTGCAGGAGGGAAGCGGGAGCCTCGAACTGGCATCCTTGCTGGTTCTTGCGCTTGGCGCCATGTGCGCTAAACCCGCTGCGCTACCGCCATCCCCCCCCCCCCCCCGCCCCGTCCCCCCTCAAATGTATTTTTATAATCTGGGTACCTAAAAATTGTCCCTAATAACCCCAAATAGTAACGTGCTCAGTGAGCTTTAAGGGATGTTGGTGAACTACCTTATGGTGGAATAGAGGGAGCATAGGAAGCTGTGCATACGGAGAGGGCAGGCTGGAGCTCCAGAAAATATCAGGAAATGTATCACTAGCCCAAGAAAACCTCAATAGTAAGTGGACACCATGGAAGCAGGCAGAAAATGAATTGAAAGGTCCCTAAAAGATTACTACCTTCAAGCTTTCCAACATTACTGTAACATGAAGTTCATACCACCATACTGTTATCCCCCTCTCTGCCTTTTTCTTGGATCTACTTACAAAAAGAATCAGCCAATGCAGTTTCTCATCTGCAATGCCAACCACCACTCACCACTCTCTTTCCCTAATTGCCATAAAACTTTTTTTTTCTTTGCTTCCAGGGTTATTTTATTGCTGGGGCTGGTGCCTGCACTACGAATCCACTGCTCCTGGAGGCTATATTTTTCTCCTTCTGTTGCCTTTGTTGTTTATAGTTGTTGTTATTATTGTTGTTATTGCCATTGTTGGATAGGACTGAGAGAAATTGAGAGAGGAGGGGAGGACAGAGAGGGAGACAGATAAGACACCTGCAGACCTGTTTCATTGCTTGTGAAGCGACCCACTTTTATTGCTGTAGTTATTATTGTTGTTGTCATTGTTGGATAGGACAGAGAGAAATGGAGAGAGGAGGGGAAGACAGAGAGGGGGAGAGAAAGATAGACACCTACAGACCTGCTTCACTGCCTGTTAAGTGACTCCCCTGTAGGTGGGGAGCAGGGGGCTTGAACTGGAATCCTTAGTCGGTCTTTGCGCTTTCCACCACGTAAGCTTAACCCGCTGCATTACTGCCCAACTCCCACCAAAACTACTTTCTTTTTTTTTTAAACATTAAAAAATTTTTTAAAAAATTTATTAGATAGAGACAGCCAGAAATCTAGAGGGTAGGGGATGATAGAGAGGGAGAGAAATAGAGAGACACCTGCAACACTGCTTCACCACTTGTGGAGCTCTCCCCTGCAGGTGGGGACCGGGGGCTTGAACCAGGCTCCTTGCATACTATAACAGGAGCACTTAACCAGATGCGCCACCACCTGGCCCCCAAAACTATTTTCAATGCAGTGAGAGCCGGGCTTGAACCTGGGTTATGCATATGGCAAAGCAGCACAAAATAAGCACCCCATAAAATCTTTTTTTTTTTTTTCGGGACCAGGTGGTGGCACACCTGGTTGAGCGCATATTTTACTGTGCTCAAGGACCTAGGTCCCCACATGCAGGGGAAAAGCTTTGCAAGTGGTGAAGCAGTACTGCAGGTGTCTTTCTCTCTCCCTATCTCCCCCACCATCTCAATTTCTGGCTATGTCTATCCAATAAATATAGATAATAAAAAATCTTTTTCTTTGGACCAAGAGGTGGTGTACCTGGTTGAGCGCACATGTTAGAATGTGCAAGGACCCAAGTTCAAGCCCCAGTCCCCACCTGCAGGGGGAAAGCTTTGTGAGTAGAATGAAGCAGTGCTGCAGGTGTCTGTCTCTCACCCTATCACCTCCTCCCTCTTTGATTTCTGTCTCTATTTAATAAAGATAATTAAAAAATTGGGGGGGGGAGTCGGGCTGTAGCGCAGTGGGTTAAGCGCACGTGGCACAAAGCACAAGAATCAGAGGGCTGCAGGTATCTCTCTCTCTCCTTATCTTCCCCTCCCCTCTCATTTCTGGCTATCTCTATCCAATTAAAAAAAAAAAAAAAGGTTTTCTTCATATGTGGAATTTAGAAAACTGATACATATGAGCTTGTTAAGAAAACACAAACAAACAAACAAGCTTTGTGAGAGTAAGAACTAAGATGGTTCTCACATCTTTGGGAGGTAGGAGGGTAGGGACACAAAACTTTGGTGGTGGGTGCAGTGTATAAACCCTGTAATCTTACAGTCTTGTAACTTTTATTATTATTATTTTTAATTTTTTTTTACCAGAGCACTGCTCAGCTCTGGCTTATGGTGGTGTGGGGGTTGAACCTGGGACTTTGGAGCCTCAGGCATGAAAGTCTCTTAACATAACCATTATGCTATCTACCCCTGCTATAGTCGTGTAATTCTGTAACTCACTATTAATGACAAATAAAAATTGGAAAAAAAAAAAAGGAAACCCAGTATGTGATGGTGGGGAAGTGGTGTGCAAGGAAATGAGAAATTGTACTCATGTAACAACTTCCTGTATTTTCTCTAGTGATTAAAAAAAAAAAAAAAGGGAGAGGGAGAGACAAAGAAATACCACAACAAATACTGCTCCATGACTCATGAAGCTTCTTGTCTGAATAGCATTTCCATGTAATGACTTGCAATTAGGAATCTGGGTCCTTAGCAAGCTTTAGTGTATGCTCTGCCAGGTGAGTATCTCCCAGCTCATCCTCAGCCCCCAGGAAAACTTTTTTAAAAATATTTATTTATTCCTTTTTGTTGCCCTTGTTCTTTTATTGTTGTAGTTATTAATGTTGTTGTTATTGATGTCATCATTGTTGAACAGGACAGAGAGAAATGGAGAGAGGAGGGGAAGACAGAGAGGGGGAGAGAAAGACAGACACCTGCAGACCTGCTTCACTGCTTATGAAGCAACGACTCCCCTGCAGGTGGGGAGCCGGGGCCTCGAACAGGGATCCTTATGCCGGTCCTTGCACTTTGCACCACCTGCGCTTAACCCGCTGCGCTACTGCCTGACTCCCACCCAGGAAAACTTCTAATGCATTGCAGTTTTTCCTGGTAGCTGTCCTAATTTGTTTTGCTTCCAGGGTTATCGCTGGGGCAGAGAAATTGAGAGGGGGAGGGGGAGACAGAGGGAGACAGAGGGACACCTGCAGACCTGCTTCATCGATTGTGAAGCGAGCCCCCCTCACAGGTAGGGAGCCAGGGCTCAAACTAGGCTCCTTGTGCAGGTCTTTGTGCTTCGTACTGTGTGGCTCCCCTAAAGTCTTCTACTAGGCTCTGACTTCCTTGGAGGTAAAGAACAAGCCCTACTTACCTTTCTATCATAGGTGTGTACTACAGAGTAATAATGAGTTGAATGTTTGCTGAATGAACACAAAGATCATTCCTGTGAAGTGACTATCCACTTTTTGTGGTCAGATGGCATACATTCCTTTAAATTTCACACCCTTAAATCTAGCAGTGGAAGATGAACTCAGTTTTTTAAAATATTTATTCCCTTTTGTTGCCCTTGTTTCATTGTTGTTGTAGTTATTATTGTTGTTATTGATGTCATCGTTGTTGGATAGGACAGAGAGAAATAGAGAGAGAAAGGGAAGAGAAAGACAAACACCTGCAGACCTGCTTCACCGCTTGTGAAGCGACGCCCCTGCAGGTGGGGAGCCGGGCTCAAAATGGGATCCTTACACTGGTCCTTGCGCTTTGCGCCATGTGTGCTTAACCCGCTGCACTATCACCGGACTCCCTGAACTCAGTTTTATGTATACAAGTGATTCATACTAAGCTCCAGTGCACTGGAGGAGAAACATTTCAACTATCCTCTGGGGTGCTAGGATCTGAGACTGACATTTTAAGTGTGTGGTCTGGAAGATGGTGCAATGGATAAAGCATTATACTCTCAAGCTTGAGGTCTTGAGTGGGATCCCCGGCAGCACATGTGCCAGAGTAATGTCTGGTTCTTTTTCTCTCTCCTCCTATCTTTCTCATAAATAAAATTTGGGTGTGAGGGGATTGGTCAGTAGCGCAGCGGGTTAAGTGCACGTGGCGCAAAGCACAAGGTCCGGTGTAAGGATCCCAGTTCGAGTCCCCGACTCCCCTCCTCCAGGCGAGTAGCTTCACAGGTGGTGAAGCAGGTCTGCAGGTGTCTATCTTTCTCTCCCCCTCTATCTTCTCCTCCTCTCTCCATTTCTCTCTGTCCTATCCAACAATGAACAACATAATAACAATAATAACCACAACAAGGCTACAACAAGGGCAACAAAAGGGGGAAAAATGGCCTCCAGGAGCAGTGGATTCATGGTGCAGGCACCGAGCCCCAGCAACAACCCTGGAGGCAAACAAACAAACAAAACAAGGGCAACAAAAGGGAAAATAAATACTTAAAAAGTTTTAAAAATAAATAAAATCTGGGGTTGGGCGCACATGGCGCAAAATGCAAGGACCCACGGGAGGATCCCAGTTCAAGTCCCCGGTTCCCCCCCACCTGTAGGAGGGTCGCTTCACGGGCAGTGGGGCAGGTCTGCAGCTGTCTGTCTTTCTCTCCCCCGTCTCCCCTCCTCTCGGTTTGATAGCAATGATAATAACAATAATGATGACAACAACGAGGGCAACAAAGCAGGAAGGGATGACCTCCAGGAGCAGTGGATTCCTGGTGCAGGCACCGAGCCCCAGCGATAACCCTGGAGGCAAAAAAATAAAATAAAATCTTAGAAAAGAAAAGAAAAGAAAAGAAAAGAAAAGGTGAGAGAGGCAGGCAGATACCTTGCAGAGAGTCCTAGCTTGTAGTTGGACTGGGTCAGAAAATACTAAGAGGAATATTCATAGTAAGCAACTGTGTCTTAGTAGTAATTTGAGTAGGCAAATGACTGTCCTTTTACCTGCTACTTCATACACAGTACCATGGGGAAAGGACCTATCTGGCACACACCACACTCATACACACTGAAATACCGTCACACTATGATATACGTACCATATACAGTAATGCAGCTAAGGGTCAATTAGGAAAGCTCTATCAGGGAGCTATTTAAAAGTCACAGGAGGAGCAATTAAATCAATAGTTTATTAACCATATTAATAACAATGATGGATCAAATAACTAAGAATCCAAGCCAATCTGAAAAATATATATAAGGAAATGAAAGGAGCCCTTCCCTCTCTTATATGGGTTTTTATATCTAAGTTATGTGAGAGTGACACATACACACACCCATTATGAATCAGTATGGAAAATAATTTCAAGACCTTTGCTAGTGATGAAAGTGCAAGTTAAGCTCATTAAGTATTAGTGGTGATTATGCTGGCTGACCACAGTAAGCTGAGTGTCTAGTTCAATCTTACACCTACAGTCAAAGTTCAAGAAAGCCTGCTTAGATTTCAATCTAAAAAGCAGGAAGAAAAATAGCCAACACCCACATAAAAATATGCAGTCTGTAAGCTCTTTCACTCCCTGATGTGACTCTGTCTTGCAATAAAGGTACAAAAAAATTACCATTGATCCCCCAATAAAGAAATCAAAAAAGAAAAAGAAAAAAAAAGGTACAAAAAATCATAAGGGTTATAATAAAGGAGGCCTACAAGGTTATAGGGTCTCCTGGTTTCTCTGAAATCACCAGTCAAGAGGAATTGGGGGGGGGGTGCAAATATAAAATGGCCACTTGTATCAGAATGACTGACTTGGTCAGCAAGGCTAACCACAATTCTTTTTCTTTCTTTCTTTTCGGAGCACTGCTCAACTCCAGCTTATGGTGGTGCAGGGGGTTGAACCTGGGACTTTAAAGCCTCAGGCATGAGTCTCTTTGTATAACTATTATGCTTTCTACCACCCCACCCCACTCCACAATTTTGATTTTATTTATTTATTTATTCCCTTTTGTTGCCCTTGTTGTTTTATTGTTGTAATTATTGTTTTCATCGTTGTTGGATAGGACAGAGAGAAATTGGAGAGAGGAGGAAGACAGAGGGGGAGAGAAAGACAGACATCTGCAGACCTGCTTCACCGCTTGTGAAGCGACTCCCCTGCAGGTGGGGAGCCAGGGGCTCGAACCGCGATCCTTATGCCGGTCCTTGTGCTTTGCGCCACATGCGCTTAACCCGCTGTGCTACCGCCTGAATCCCCAATTCTGATTTTCAAAACACAGAAGCAGAGGAGACAAATTCCTCAAGAAGCTGCAAATGTTTTTGCCTGTCAGTACACAAGCCTTTCACTTCAGTCATCGAGTCAAATCACTATACTAACCTGAGGCAAGGGATTTTCGCCCCCACCTATGCCACTATTCAAGGCAGTATCCCAACAGACAAGAGTACACAGTTTTCAGTTTGTTGTTTTGTTTTTAAGCAAGGTTTAATTAAACTGCATGGCATCCAGAAGAAAGAAACGTACCAAAGAATCCAACCTGAGACCAGGTAACACATTTTAGGATGGGGAGGGGTTGGTGAGGATCTCTGCTAACTGGAAAAGGGAATACTGTAATCAGAACATACCTTATAATAAATCATACAATAAATTATCTTTTCAAAAGAATGAAGGTTAAAAAAAAAGAATGAAGGTTATACACATGCAAAGATGTGTACGCATGCGCACACACACACACACACACACACACACACACACACACGCTCACTCACTCACTCTCTTCACACGTCTTTGTAGTCTTATATTCAGTGTTGACTATGACTTCCATGGTGGTCACTGTGGGAAAGGACCAAGGTTAGACTTGAGAAAAGAAGGCTAGTCCCCCTCAGCCACCGGTGGAAATAATTTATAAGGTTTAAAATGATCAGCTAGGGAACCCACTAAGTTGTTAGAAGAAACAAGAGCAGAAAGAGAAAACGACAGTTATCAAGGAAGATTTTCATTGCTTCAAAGAGGGAGAGAGGGCAGAAGCACAGAAATCTAACACAAGTAAAGGCACAATGAACGTGGAGTTGAATGGAACCCAACCCTTCCTTCAGTTCAAACAGTTGCACTTTTTAAAAATTTATTTTTTGTATGTGTTTAGAAGGTGGTTGTAGTTTTGTTTCATTCTGCTTTTAAGAGATGAGTCTTGGGAGGCAGTCGTCATGCCTTCCACTCCCTAAACTAGGGTGGCTCACAGAAATTCCCTTGACCACACAGTTAGGAACTGAGATTCCACAGGGAAAGACTACAACTGGAATGTGAAGAATCTGATTTGCAGTTGATCGTAGGTTGGGTTTCTAGGACAGACAGCTCAGTGTAGTGCCATCAAAGGGCCTCAGATGTCCTGTACTCCACCCCCAGCTCTCTGTAGAAGGGAAGGACCCTGGAGTCACACTTCTCCCCCACTCCCATAAGCACTCAGCCTACAGATTATTTCAAGTGATCAGGAGAATTAAAACACACCCCAACCCTGAGTTGCTCTGTAGCAAGTCTATTTACAATTTTCTATCACCTCTCCTTGGAGGTAAATCTGGGTTTCAAGTTAGGAAGCCATGGAATGTGGGGATGCCCCCAGTGCAATGGCCAGCAGGCAGCCTTTGTGAGCTGGGGGTTTAGGTGGGGATGAGGGGTGGAGTGGGGGTTGGGCCGAATTCCTGAAGACAGCAGCCTCACATCCATTAGGTAGAGGAGCCCTAGGTGCTCACCCTTTATGGACCCAGGTTTGTGAAAAACGATGGCAGCTTTGCAACTAGAGGATAGGGAAAGCCACACCTGGGGTATCAAAAGTGCTTTGATCCAGGCTTGGTGATCACAGGAGAGAGGATGAGGGGCATCTAGCTCATTTAAAAATGCGGAGGCCATTGCCCTGCTTCCCAAAAAGGGTGTTAAGAAATAACTATTAAGTTTTTCCACTAGGGAAAAACATCACAAAAATCAAACCCACAGGAGGGCTTAAATTTTAACACAGCTTCTTGATGCTTAGTTGGGCAATGTCTCTTCCTTCTGGGAGAGGATGGGGTGGGGGATTAATGGGACTGGGCAACAGCCTCAACATGAGACCACCCAATCTTCCACTGAAGAGACAACCTTCCCACAAGCAGATAAAAAGAGCAGTTTAAAAGGTGAGGTGTTTTAGTGCTCTTGCAGCCCGCCCACCTTAAACCTATATTACAAGCATTATACAACATATAAAATAGATCAATAACTATGACGATCACATTCCCATTCTTCAATAGTAAATACACATGAGGGACACAATGAAGTATAAGGCAAAGATATTTAAATAGGTACTGTGCCATCAACATGCTCTGAAGAAGAAAATCCATCTGACTAGATCTAGGTCTATTTTCGTGAGGCCAAGGAAGTGAAAAAAACAAATGAACAACAACAACAACAAAAAAAACAATACCCACATGACACAGTCCAAAATGCTGAGAAATGAGGGGTAGCAGGTTATAACCTGGAAAGGAGGATAACAGCCCCAGAGAAAAACTGGGGTTTGGCTTTGTACTTGTGATACTTATTTTGATACTCTATGTTTGAGTAAAGGGAAAAAAAAAAAAAAAAAAGGAGATACACTTTGATAACATACAAAAGGCATCAAATCCCATTTCAAAAATAAATGGGAAGACTTCACAGTCCAAGTTCAATTAACTGATCAATATCTACCCTGGTACCCTGCTATAGTATCAAATCTTGTCTTCTTTCCTATTCCCTCCACTAGTATCCCCGCCCTCAGCTCTATTCACTTCAGCACTACTAGGAGATAACTGCCAATAGATCTGAAGTAAGAGTGTTGAAGAACGACTAGTGAGAGTTTGATGGCAGACCTAACCAGACCTAAACAGTCCACTGGTCCAGGGGGCAGCAAAGGACAGCAGACCCCATACAGATAATCCAAGCTGAATCTTCTCTATTCAAGCACTGGATAACCTGATTTCATCTGGCAACATAATCACAGATCTTTAGCCTGTGATCCAATAAGTTGGAAATACCCTTCCTGTGATTTACCTGATGAAAAGTTTTAACTGGCTTTCCTCATTCCTTTCAAGGAACAGCAACAGCTCTGAAGAGCCTCTGCATCTGATCAAGCTACCTGGTGAATGAAGCTCAAGAACCCCATGATGCAGGTGAAGTCCTTGTCCCCTCATCCAGACACAGTTCCTACCTAGACTAGGAACCTTAATTTTCTCTGTGCTTTTTAACTAGGACCTGGAATATGAATAAACAATATATTGCTGACTGCCAAGGAAGATCAAACACCTCACCACAGTCGTTGTGCTTCTTGGCAGAGAAGTCTTTTGACTACCAACCTCCCCCCTTAGGGGAAAAAAAAAATAGCTTCCTCTCTCTTCTACTCTTTTGCTAACCCCTGCAAGTTTCAGAAAAGCAAGGGTTATGGAGAAAGGAAGATGAAAAGCCTGTTCAGTCAGTAGTCAGGTGGGTTTTAAATTACAGAACAAGCAGGAATTAATCTTTGGTGATCCAAAGAGTTGGTCCCTATCAGGAGGCTCATTTCACCTTTTCCTTCCATGTCATCTTGGAGCACTCAGCAAGGGCTACAGTTTCAGGACAGGACAGTCAGAAAAGACTGAAGCAGACTCAAGGTCAGGTACAGACCAAGGTCCAAGCCCAATCTTCCTGGAGGTCTTGGGGTGTATGAATCTGGAATGAGTGAATGATGAATGAAAGAGGCTTTTCTCTCAAGTCGATGAGTAGTAGTGGAAGAAATAACACCGCTCAGTCCGCTCAGTCTCAGCACCCTAAGGATTTGGGGTAGGGAGTCCCAGAAGAATCAGAAGACCCCTGGTCGTTTTAAAAGGGTCCCAATTTATTCTGCCCTTTCTTTTTATTAGTTGTTTAGTTCAACTGATTAGTATTTAGTGTTTATATCTCACTTTTCCCTATAGTAAGGATATAGGATGGGGTGAAAACAAAAACAAAAATATCCTTATTAATAAAGCAGACCCATATTCTTGCCCTTTCTCCAACTTGACCTTTAAAACAGATCATTTCTTTACAACTTTCTTTCCTGTTACACTAAAAATGTCCACCCCCCAGAAGTTCTGGCCATGTCAGCCTCCTAAATGATGAAATATAATATACCTGCCAACATTCCTCCATAGTGAGGAAGCAGTAAGAGTACCATTCTCCACCTTGCCCCAACAGTGAGTTAATTCATCTCAACAAGGCACCATTCCCCAAGAGGAAAGCAGGAGACACGGAAGTTCTTTCCTCATCTGGCTAGCGGGGCTCACTAAAGGAGGGATGGATACAGGGTTTGAGACCCTACTGTCAATGTCAAGAGTCTGATCACCGAGTCCAGCGACGAGATGTATAGATGGAGGTGAGCTAGGGGGGGCGCTTGGAGTCTAGAGGTTGGTTGCACTGAAGAAACACAGTAGGAGCTCTCATGCAGGTTTTCAGGGGGGATGGAAGGGGCCATCTGAGAAGAGGAATGGGTCCATCCTTTTCCTGAGGAACAGGACCAAGCTGGGCTTCACCTGAGAATGGGTGGCAGAGGTGGGGCTCCACGGGCAACTGAAGAAAATAAAAACCAAATACACAAGATCACCCAAATGAGAAACTAACCTCTAAAAGTTGTTTTTATTTATTTATTTTTTAATATTTATTTTATTTATTCCCTTTTGTTGCCCTTGTTTTTTATTGTTGTAGTTATTATTGTTGTTGGATAGGACAGAGAGAAATGGAGAGAGGAGGGGAAGACAGAGAGGAGGAGTGAAAGACAGACACCTGCAGACCTGCTTCACCGCCTGTGAAGCGACTCCCCTGCAGGTGGGGAGCCGGGGTTCGAACCGGGATCCTTATGCCGGTCCTTGTGCTTTGCGCCACCTGCGCTTAACCCGCTGCGCTACAGCCCCAACTCCCTATTTTTATTTTTTTTAAGGCCCTCTCTAGGGAGGAGATTCTCCTAAGACAATAAGAAGCCAACGAATAGAGGGGACACCAGCTTCTTTGAGTCATTCATCCATGTCTGCCCTTTTTTGGGGGGGATGGAGAAGGCATTAATGGTTTATAATAAATACAGTTGTTGGTACATGTTTAGCATTTTTCAGTTTCTCACTGCTCCCGCCATAAAAGGTTTGTGTCTCCACGCCCCCACTCTCTTACATAACCTATAGTTTTCCCACAGGCTTAGATATGGGCCTCTAAAATTTAGGAGTTTAGGGAGTCGGGTGGTAGCGCAGCGGGTTAAGTGCAGGAGGCGCAAAGCGCAAGGACCAGCATAAGGATACCAGTTCAAGCCCCCGGCTCCCCACCTGCAGGGGAGTCGCTTCACAGGCGGTGAAGCAGGTCTGCAGGTGTCTGTCTTTCTCTCCCCCCTGTATTCCCTTCCTTTCTCCATTTCTCTCTGTCCTATCAACAACAATGATATAACAACAATAATAATAACTACAACAATAAAACAAGGGCAACAAAAGGGAATAAATATTTTTAAAAAAAGGAAAAAATATTTAAAATAAAATAAAATTTAGGAGTTTAACGGGTTTGCCAGATTTCTCAGTGGGTAGAGTATATGCCTTTCGTAAATGAGGTCATGAGTTTCTCTTCAGATCAACTTGTAAAACAGCGATCTAGCCTAAGTCTCTGTCTCTGTCTCTCTCTACCAGAGCACTGCTCAGCTCTGGCTATGGGGGTGCAGGGGACTGGACCTGGGAAATTTGGAGCCTTAGGCATGACAGTCTCTTTGCATAACCACTATGCTATCTACCCCCACCCTAGCCTCAGTCTCTCACTCACATAAAAAATAACAATAGGGGCCCAGGAGATAGTTTACCCAGTCAAGCATGTTTATCCCACATGAAAGAGGCCTTGAATTAGAGCCCCAGTACATGGACAGTAGTGGAGGAGCTCCATGGAGGTTGGAGTAGTGCTGTGCTACTGATCCCTTATTGTCTCTCCCCCATCCCTCCCTAAAATAAAGAAAGAAAAGATCCGTATGGGGAGGTCTCTCAGCAGTGACAGCCCTGAGTTCATTCCTCCGTGATGCAAATACTAGGAAACAGTAAATGAATTTAAAATTGAGAACTAGGATTTGTTTGATAATATGAAGACAAGGGAAATATTTCTCTCTCTCTCTCTTTTTTTAGGTTTTAAAGTATCTATTTATTTATTTTGCCTTTTGTTGCCCTTATTTTTTATTGTTGTTGTAGTTATTATTGTTGTTGCTACTGATATAGTCGTTGTTAGGTAGGACAGAGAGAAATGGAGAGAGGAGGGGAAGACAGAGAGAGGGAGAGAAAGATAAGACACCTGTTTCACCGCCTGTGAAGTGACTCCCCTGCAGGTGGGGAGCCGGGGGGCTTGAACCCGGATCCTTACGCTGGTTCTTGCACTTTGCGACACATGCGCTTAACCCACTGCACTACTGCCCGACTCCCTCTCCTTTTTCAACCTGGATTTTGGCAATGCCAGGGATTGAACCTAGGCCCTCTGATGTCTCAGGCATAAGAGTCTGCAGCTTAAATATGTATGTCATCTTCCCATGGGAAGCAAATTTAAACATAAGAAAGGCACAGCAATTCCACATTCTTTGCAACTACAGAGAACGTTCATGACCACTCTTCTCACCTCGGTTAGTTTTGCTAGGATATATTCTCTGAAAGTGTTTATATTCTTCTGGAGCAGGAAAGTCTTCTACTGGATGGAAAGAATACTTTGACTCAAAATCATCTGTGAAAGGAACAGAGTATAGTTCATATCACTCTTCCTTATGCTCCCACACATCTCTGTTCTGCTCTGACCCTTCCCTCACTTGTCTCCCATGTATTCTGATATATGGTGAGGTCCTGGCTTCTTCACTTTACCAAGGGCACTGCAGATAACAACATCACCCTTATACAGAGGCTATGCTCAAAAGTTCCTTATATTAGGAGTATTTAAGCTGATCCTTTAAATATTTCCACCTAAAACTAGACAATCAGCAAGAAAGGAACCCAGCTATTTGTACAGGAGCAGAAAGAAATATTGTTCTCAGGGGGTCAGGAGGTCGCGTAGCAGATTAAGCAAATGTGGGGCAAAGCATGAGGATCCCGGTTCGAGCACCAGGCTCCCGACCTGCAGGGGAGTCGCTCCGCAGGTGGTGAAGCAGGTATGCAGGTGTCTTGTCTTTCTCTCTCTCCCTGTCTTCCTGTCCTCTCTCTACTTCTCTCAGTCCTATCCAGCAACAAATGACATCAACAATAACAATAACCACAACAAGGGTAACAAAAGGAGGAAAAATGGCCTCCAGGAGCAGTGGATTCATGGTCAGGCACTGAGCCCCAGCAATAACCCTGGAGGGAAAAAAAAAATATATATATATATATTGTTCTTAGGCTGGGAGTATGGATCGATAAGTTGTTGGTACATAATATAACAATTTTCTTTTCTTTTTAAAAAAATATTTATCTCTTTATTCTCTTTTGTTGCCCTTGTTGACAATTTTTTCTTTTCTTTTTTTTGCCTCTAAGGTTACTGCCAGGGTTCGGTGCCTGCACCACAAACCCACTGCTCTTGGAAGCCATTTTTTTCCCTTTTGTTGCCCTTGTTGTTTTGTCATTGTTCTGTTATTACTGTTGTTGTTGTTGCTGTTGTTGGATAGGACAGAGAAAAATTGAGAGAGGAGGGGAAGACAGTGAAGGGGAAAGACGGACACCTGCAGACCTGCTTTACCGCCTGTAAAGTGACTCCCCTGAAGGTGGGGAGCCAGGGGCTCGAACCGGGATCCCCATGCCAGTCCTTTTCTTTTCTTTCTTTTTTTTTTTTAAGAATTTTTTTTAAAGTTTTTTTTTTTAATTTTTAAAAATATTTATTTTCCCTTTTGTTGCCCTTGTTGTTTTTTTATTGTTGTAGTTATTCTTGTTGTTATTGATGTCATCGTTGCTAGACAGGACAGAGAGAAATGGAAAGAGGAGGGGAAGACAGAGAGGGGAAGAGAAAGACAGACACCTGCAGACCTGCTTCACCGCCTGTGAAGTGACTCCCCTGCAGGTGGGGAGCCGGGGGCTGGAACTGGTATCCTTACACCCGGCCTTACACTTTGTGCCACGTATGCTTAATCCACTGAGCTACTGCCCGACTCCCATATAACAATTTTCTATGGGTATGGTTCAATCACATTTCAAAGAACTTATCTTCAAATCAAAAACCATGTTCCACATAGCAGGAACATACCAGAGCAGGGGTAAAAAAATCAGCCACTGGACCATGTGGTGGCCCACCGGGTTGAGCACACACATCACAGTGCACAAGGAGCTGGGTGCAAGCCCCAGTCCCCACCTGCACAGGGATAGCTTTGAGTGGTAAAGCAGGGCTGCAGGTGTTTCTCTGTCTCACTTCCTCTCTATCACCTCCTCTTGATTTCTGGCTGTCTCTATCCAGTAAGTAAATAAAGATAATTTTTAAAAAAAAGAATAAAAAAAAACCATAAACTGATCTAGAGCAGGGGGCTAAGATAATTAAAAAAAAAAAATAAAAAAACAACCATAAACTGATCTAGAGCAGGGGGCTAGGAGATGGCTCACTCAGTGAAGTGTACATGATACCATGAACTAAAACCAGGTTCGAACCCCTAGCTACAACAAGGGTGCAACACACAAAAGGGGAAGCTTCACAATGATGAAGCACTGGTGTGGTGTCTCTTTTCCTTTCTCTTTCTTTCATCCTCTATCTAGAGAAAAAAACGTTAAAAGGGGCAGTATAGATTTCCCAGGGGTCCTCAACTGAGTGTCTAACAAGCAATACCCTCTGCACCACTTTTGCTTGGAGCTCCTTCTCAGACCTAAAGAATTAGAATTTCAGGGGCTGGGAGGTAGCACACTAGATTAAGTACACATAGTAAGTACACATAGTACACATAGATTAAATACACATAGTACTGTGTGCAAAGGCTGCAAAAAGGCCCAACTTTGAAGCTCCCCCAACTCCCCATCTGCATGGGGGAAGCTTCACAAGCAGTGTAGCAGGTCTACAGGTGTCTCTGTCTCTCCTCTCTGCTCTCAATTTCTCTCTGTCTTATTGGATAAAATAAGGGGGAAAAAAAGAAAGAAAGAAAAAATGAGCACCAGGAGCTGTGGATTTGTAATGCCAGCACCCAGCACCTTACACCAAGCACCAAGCCCTAGAGATAACCCTGGAGGGAAAAAAAAATAGCATATATTTTTTAAAGATTTTATTTATTTATTTATTAATAAGAAAGATAGCAGGAGAGAGAGAGAGAAAGAACCAGACATCACTCTGGTACATGTAGTGCCAGGGATAGAACTCAGGACCTCATGCTTGAGAGTCTAGTGCCTTAGCCACTGCACCACTTTCCGGACCACTTTTTTTTTTTAAAGAAAAAAACAGAATTTCTTAGGTGCGGTTTATTTACTTGTAACAGAAAAGCTAGTCTGATACATTTCCTATTCTAGTCTCCTATTAATAGTTTCACATGTAAAAGAAATGAAATGAAGTTACTCAAAAAATACAGGTGGGGGGGGTCGGGTGGTAGCGCAGTGGGTTAAGCGCACGTGGCACAAAGCGCAGGGACCAGCGTAAGTATCCCAGTTCGAGCCCCTGGCTCCCCACCTGCAGGGGAGTCGCTTCACGGGCGGTGAAGCAGGTCTGCAGGTGTCTATCTTTCTCTTCCCCTCTCTCTCTGTCTTCCCCTCCTCTCTCCATTTCTCTCTGTCCTATCCAACAACAAAGCAACATCAACAATGGCAATGATAACCGCAACGAGGCTGCAACAACTAGGGCAACAAAAAAGGGGGGGAAAATGGCCTCCAGGAGCAGTGGATTCATGGTGCAGGCACCGAGCCCAGCAATAACCCTGGAGGGAAAAAAAAAAATACAGGTGGGGGGCAGGTGGTGGTACAGTGGGTTAAGCACACATATCACAAAGCACAAGAACCCGCACAAGGATCCTGATTCAAGCCTCTGGCTCCCCACTTCACAAGTGGTGAAGCAGGTCTGCAAGTGTCTATCTTTCTCTCTTATCTTCCCCTCCCCTCTTAATTTCTATCAAAAAAGAAGAGGAAGAGGAAGGAGGAAGGAGGAGGAGGAAGGAGGAAGGAGGAGGATGAGACGGAGAAGGGGAAGAGGAAGAGGAAGAAGAATGAAAAAAATGGCCACAGGAGCAGTGGATTCATATTGCAGGAACTGAGCCCCCGAGATAACCCTGAAGGCAAAAAAATAAAATAAAAAATAACACAGTTGGTTAATGCCCTTGGATTAGATAAATGCTATAAACACAGTTTTTTTTTTTTTTTTTTGCCTCCAGGGTTATTGCTGGGGCTTGGTGCACCACGAATCCACTGCTCCTGGAGGCCATTTTTCCTTTTTGTTGCCCTTGTTTCATCAATGTTGTGGTTATTATTGTTGTCATTGATGTCTTCGTTGTTGTTGGGTAGGACAGAGAGAAATCAAGAGAGGGGAAGACAGAGGGAAATATAAAGACAGATACCTGCAGACCTGCTTCACCGCTTGTGAAGCGACCCTCCTGCATGTGGGGAGCCCGGGCTCAAACCGGAATCCTTATGCCGGTCCTTGCGCTTTGTGCCATATGCGCTTAACCCACTGCGCTACCGCCCGGCCCTGGCTTTTTTTATTTTAAATCTTTTATTTATTTTTTTTATTTTACCAGAGCTCTGCTCAGTTGTGGCTTACGGTGGAGCTAAGGAATGAACCTTGGATCTCTGAGCCTCACGCATGAAAGTTTTTTGCATAACCACTTTGCTTTCTCTCCAGGCCCTCCCCTCTTATTTTATTTGTAAAGAGTTCTCCTTCCTAGGAGAATAGATACTTCCTTTCTGAAGAATCCTGAAGCGGATAGTGTCTCATCTAATAGCTAACCAAATAATGATCCTGGGGTGCAGAGCAAGTCCAGAGTTAGCGTGACAGGCCTGGTGGTGGTGCACCTGGTTAAGTGCACACACTAGATTTAGCAGGACACATGCTGATTTTATTATCATTTCTTCCGAATCTCCCTTGCCTAGATTTCACATAAGCAATGTGCACAGAAAGGACGCATAAGGATCCCGGTTCGCCTGGGCTCCCCACCTGTGGGGGGGAGGGAGGGTTCACTTCACAAGTGGTGAAGCAGGTCTGCAGGTATCTATCTTTTCTCCCCGTCTCCCCATCTCTCTTGATTTCTCCCTGTCCTATCCAACAACAATGGCAATGACAAGTGCAACCAAAAAAAGGGGGGGGGAAAATTGGCCTCCAGAAGCAGTGGATTCATAGTGTAGGCACCGAGCCCCAGTGATAACCCTCGAGGCAAAAAAAAAAGAGGAACTTCTGTGAACAGAGATGATGTGACCATGTCCACTTTTATTAGCCCCACCTGGAATTAGTAAAGTCGCCGCAAGAGCTGTGAGACTAAAAGACCTCACTACTCACCCCAGAAAGATCGGACGGTGGTAATAGAGTCCCTGTGGCCATTCCTCAAGGGTGGCGGGGGAGGTGGGGGTGGTCCGGCTGGCGTCCTTGAAGGTGGAGGAGGGGGCTTTCCTCGGCTCGTGGGTTCTGACCCATGCATTCGGTATGGTGGGGGGGGAGGAGGAGCGTCCCTGGCACCATTGCGGACCATGGGTGGTGGTGGTGGAGGAGCTGCAATGAAAATTCAAGGCAGTCAGGTTTGCGTGTAGAGCTGACATGGGGTAGCAGGGGGATTTGAGAGACGAGGGCTCAAGAGCATCTTGGTGCTTTGCAAGTTCTATCAGTCTGGATGCTAAGCTACGTATCTTACTCACCCTCCAGTCACTTTTTTTTTTTAAAGCAGCATTACCATTCTTCCAGATGTCAATTAAAAATGAATACATATGGGAGTCGGGCTGTAGCACAGCGGGTTAAGCGCAAGTGGCGCAAGACACAAGGACCGGCATAAGGATCCCGGTTCGAGCCCCGGCTCCCCACCTGCAGGGGAGTTGCTTCACAGGTGGTGAAGCAGGTCTGCAGGTGTCTAACTTTCTCTCCTCCTGTCTGTCTTCCCCTCCTCTCTCCATTTCTCTCTGTCCTATCGAACAATGACAACAACAATAATAACTACAACAATAAAACAACAAGGGCAACAAAAGGGAATAAATAAAATAAATATTAAAATAGAAAATTAAAAAATAAAAGAATGGGGATATATCCTAAGGAACCCAACACATCCATCCAAAAAGATCTGTGTACACATATGTTCTTGGCAGCACAATTTGTAATAGCCAAAACCTGGAAGCAACCCAGGTGTCCAACAGCAGATGAGTGGCTGAGCAAGTTGTGGTATATATACACAATGGAATACTACTCAGCTGTAAAAAATGGTGACTTCACTGTTTTCAGCCGATCTTGGATGGACCTTGAAAAAATCATGTTGAGTGAAATAAGTCAGAAACTGAAGGATGAATATGGGATGATCTCACTCTCAGGCCGAAGTTGAAAAATAAGATCAGAAAAGAAAACACAAGTTGAACCTGAAATGGAATTGGAGTATTACACCAAAGTAAAAGACTCTGGGGTGGGTGGGTGGGTGGGGAGAATACAGGTCCATGAAAGATGATGAATGACATAGTGGGGGTTGTATTGTTAAATGGGAATCTGGGGGATGTTATGCATGTACAAACTATTGTATTTACTGTTGAATGTAAAACATTAATTCCCCAATAAAGAAATAAATTATTAAAAAAAAAAAAGAACACATATTCATTTTTCACTTCTCAGAACAAATCAGTCTAAAACTTCTTATCCTTGATGACCCACTCCCCACCCCGTTTTTCCATGCACTCTTCCACAATTCTTATTCAGGGCTTATTTATTGTTTTTTTAAATAGAGACAGAGACAGTGAGAAGGAAGGGCTGATAGAGAGGGAGCACTGTAATGTGTGAGCTTAACCAGTATGCCAGTGCCTGGCCCAGCTTTTTTTTTTTTCTTTGTATTTATTCAGGTCTCCTGTAAAAACTCTTCCCAACAGAATTCAGGACATGCAGCCATAGGTTCCAGGCCCCAGATTTGATTCTCCAGCTCTGCACATACTACAGACTAGATGCTCTGGTCCCATTCAAACAACAGAAACTCCCAAATGTTCCCTCTAATTTCTTCATTTCATTATGCATTTTACCAACCCACTAATCTCTCCAAAAGACTTGCTCTAATGTTTTCAAGGGCTTTGCATTTCCTCAAGCATAAAGTTTCAAATCCTTGGCTTTGGTCACAAATGGCTCTTGCACACTTTTTTCCTTTCTCAAATGGTAACCTCCCACACCAGTCATGTGTTCTTACCCTCTCTTAAAAAAATTTTTTTTTCTTCTAATTATCTTTATTGAGGGCCAAGCAATACACTGGGTTGAATACACATAGTACAAAGTGTAAGTACTGGCATGAGGATCCCAGTTCAAACCCTGGCTCCCCACCTGCAGGTGGGTCACTTGACAAGTGGTGAAGCAGGTCTGCAGGTGTCGCTTACTTTCTCTTCCCCTCCTCTCTCAATCTCTCTGTCCTATCCAGTAACTACACACACACACACACACACACACACACACACACACACACACGAAAAAGTGGCTGCCAGGAACAGTGGGTTTATGTAGGCATTGAACCCCAGCAATAATCCTGGAGGCAAAAAAAAAAAAATCTAAAAAAAAATTTTTTTAAATTATTTTTACTTATTGGATAGGAACAGCCAGACATCAAGAGGGAAGGGGGAGATAAAGAGGGGGAAAAACAGACACCTGCAGCACTGCTTCACCACTTGCAAAGTTTTCCCCGAGGTGGGGACTGGGGGCTTGAATCGGGGTCCTTGTGCAATGTAATATGTGTGCTCCACCAGGTGTGCCACCACCTGGCTCCCCCAAAATTTTTACGTATTGGATAGAGACAGCCAGAAACTGAGAGGGGATGATAGGGAGAGAGAGAGACAGAGAGACACCTGCAGCACTGCTTCACCACTTGCAAAGATTCCCCCCTGCAGGTGAGGACTGGGGGCTCAAACCCAGGTCCTTGAGCATTGGTAAATGTGTGCTCAGCCAGGTGAGCTACCACCTGGCCTCTGATCTTACTCTCTCCTCTTCCTTTCCTAATTCTGGTTAGGTACTTCTCCTTTTTTATTTCTGTAGTCTTCTATCTCTCTAGGGTTCTAGTTATTGATGTGTTTCTTCCCAAGGATACTGTATATTTCTTTAAATCAGAGCAGTATCTATGCACCTCAGTTCTCAAGCTCAGTCAAATGGTACACAGTAGGTAAGCATGCAGTGTTTGCAGAATGAATGAAAATTATATATGCGTATTTATTTTTCTGTAGTGCAGGGCAATGAACCCACTGCTACACATATGCACATACCACTGAGAAGTCTCTTGTTCCAATATCTTATATTTTATATTTCCTTAGAGATGAGACATGCACACACAAAGGAGAAGGAATAGAGAGAGAAAATCTCAAAGCATTCTTCCTCCAGTTTTATTGGTGCTGCTCTTAGTAGTCTCATTAATGCTGGCGACCAAACCCCAAGAATAGCAAGGCGTGTGTTCTACCCAATGAGTTACCTCTGACGTCCCTGCTTTGCTTCTGTGTCTCCTCGACAAAACTCTTCCTTCACTACCAAATCCAAATCCAACCTATGTTTTTTAAAAATATTTATTTATTTCCTTTTGTTGCCCTTGTTGTTTTATTATTGTTATGTAGTGACTGTTGTTGTTGTTATTGATGTCATCATTGTTGGATAGGACAGAGAGAAATGGAGAGGTGGGGAAGACAGAAAGAGGGAGAATGACAGACTCCTGCAGACCTGCTTCACCACTTGTGAAGTGACTCCCCTGCAGGTGGGGGGGTCTGAGGGCTCAAACTGGGATCCTTATGCTGGACCTTGTGCTTTGCGCCGTGTGTTGTTTTCTCTTGAGTGATACTAGTGGCATGGCTTGGATGATCTGAAACCTTGTTTTTTTTCTTTTTAATATTATTATTTATTTTTTATTATCTTTATTGGATAGACACAACCAGAAATCGAAAGGGTAGGGGAGATAGAGAGGGAGAGAGAAAGAGAGACACCTGCAGCCCTGCTTTACCACTTGCAAAGCTTTCCCCCTGCAGGTGGGGACCGGGGCACAAACCCGGGTCCTTGAGCGCTGTAACATGTGCGCTCAACCAGGTGCGCCACCACCCGGCCCCGACTCAGGTCCTTTCTTTCCAAGGCTTTCCAAAAGCAATCTACTCTACTCTGATTCCCTGTTTCTTTTATTCTTCCACAGCATGTACAGGTTCTATCACTTAGTATGGGCAGAGGTTCAAATGATTTTCAAAATTGTTATAGTACTTTCATCTGCAGAACTGACTTATTGCTAGTGATCATCCTGTAGCTCAAAAACAGGGAGCACCTGCTTTGAAACTGACTCCAAATTCAGCTTATCTATACTATGGTCACATTTCATTTCTGAGGTCACCCAACCATCACTCAACAAAAATATTTGTACACACGCCTGACTCTGCTTCTTGGCCAATTTCAAAACTCAAATGCACCTTCAAAAAAAAAAAATTACTGGGAGTTGGGCAGTAGCGCAACAGGTTAAGCGTACACATGGCGCAAAGTGCAAGGACCGGTGTAAAGATTCCGGTTCGAATCCCTGGCTCCCCACCTGCAGGGGAGTTGCTTCACAAGCAGTGAAGCAGGTCATGAGGTGTCTTTCTCACCCCGTCTTCCCTTCCTCTCTCCATTTATCTCTGTCCTATTCAACAACAACATCAATAACTACAACAAGAGCAACAAAAGGGAATAAAGAATATATATATATATATTTTTTTTAAAAAGTCTTTAAAAATCAGTGTCGAATGTAAAGCATTAATTCCCCAATAAAGAAATTAAAAAAAAAAATTTAGGGGGGACTGGGCGGTGATGCATCAGGTTAAGTGCACATAGTATAAAGTGCAAGGACTGGCACAAGGATCCCGGTTTGAGCCCCTGGCTCTCCCACCTGCGGGGTGTGTGTGTGTGTGTCACTTCACAAGTGGTGAAACAAGTCTGCAGGTGTCTATCTTTCTCCCTATCTATCTTCCCCTCCTCCCTCAATTTCTCTCTGTCCTATCCAAAAAGAAAAAAAAGAAAAAGAAAAAAGAAAGAAAGAAAAATGGCCACAGGAGCAGTGGATTCAAAGTGTAGGTACCAAAACCCAGCGATAACCCTAGAGGCAAAAAACAATTGGGCTGAGTCATGGCACACTCAGTTGAGTGCACATATTGGGTTATCAAAAAATCATGACATATTTTTTCTTTTTTCTTCTTTTTATTTACTTTCCCTTTTGTTGCCCTTGTTTTTTTATTGTTGTTGTAATTGATGTAGTTGTTGTTGAATAGGACAGAGAGAAATCGAGGGAGGAGGGGAAGACAGAGAGGGGAAAGAGAAAGATAAGACACCTGCAGACCTGCTTCACTGCAGGTGGGGAGCCGGGATCCTTAAGTGGTCCTTGTGCTTCATCCTACATGCACTTAACCCAGTGCGCTACCACCCAACTCCCCGTGACATATTTTTCTATGCAAAAATGCATCATGATCTTCCTGATATCCCAGTATTACAATAAGCACAGTCACGGGTTCAAGCCCCCCAGTCTCCATGTACAGAGAGAAAGTTAATAAATGGTGAAGCAGTGCTGTTATCTTCCTCTCTCTTGATCCTCCACTTCCCTCTTGATTTTTCTCTGTATCTATCCAATAAATAAATAAATACAAAAATCTGATACCAAGGAGGAGGCTTATCAAGTAGAGAAATGCCTGCCTCCATGAATGGAAGTTCTGGTTTGTTCCCTGGTACCACAAGAGCATCAAGGATGGAACTGGGTGGAACTCCATGGAGGACAGAGCAGTGCTTTGAAATCTCACCTTCTCACCCTTTCTTACTTCTTTCTACTTTTAGACTAAGAGATTGAGAGTGACAGAGATAGCTGGGGGAGGGGAGCAAAGAACTGCTCCACCATTTGTGGAATTACCCTTGCTGTTTGCATGTGGTATTAAGAGTGAATGAACCTAGAGAGTCGGGCGGTAGCGCAGCGGGTTAAGTGCACATGGCACAAAGTGCAAGGACTGGCATAAGGATCCCAGTTCGAGCCCCCGGCTCCCCACCAGCAGGGGAGTCGCTTCACAAGCGGTGAAGCAGGTCTGCAGGTGTCTGTCTTTCTCTCTCTCTCTGTCTTCCCCTCCTCTTTCCATTTCTCTCTGTCCTATCCAACAACGACAACATTAACAACAACAATAATAAAACAACAAGGGCAACAAAAGGGAATAAATAAATAAATAATATATATTAAAAAAGAGTGAATGAACCTAGAGAGAGCTACACAGCTGCCCCACCACTGACACAACTCCCCAGCTTGCATTTATTTGCTTTTTTCACATGACTATGAGAAGAACAGTTTTTTCTTTTTTGAAACACAGTACTGCTCAGCTCTGACTCACTGAGGCTAGAGAATGAACCTGGGACATCAGAGCCTTAGGAATGAAAGTTTGTTTTCCTAACCATTGTGCCATCTCCCCAGCCCAAGAGCAGGAATTTTTTTTCCTATTGTTGACTGTTGTTTTCCCAACAGAAGAAGATAAAAAGACAAAAAACCTGCTAAGCAAGTAAGTGAATATTGTGTGTGTGTGTATGTGTTGTCTTTTTGTTTTTCAGATAGAAAGAGGCAGGGGGTCGGGCGGTAGCACAGCGGGTTAAGCGCACATGGTGGAAAGCGCAAGGACCGGCAGAAGGATCCCGGTTCGAGCCCCCGGCTCCCCACCTGTAGGGGGATTGAATCACAGGCGGTGAAGCAGGTCTGCAGGTATCTGTCTTTCTCTCCCTCCTCTGTCTTCCCCTCCTCTCTCCATTTCTCTCAGTCCTATCCAACAACCAACAATAATGATAACCACAACAATGATACAATATAACAAGGGCAACAAAAGGGGGGAAAAAATGGCCTCCAGGAGCAGTGGATTTGTGGTGTAGGTACCAAGCCCCAGCAATAACACTGGAGGCAAAAAAAAAAAAAGAAAAAGAAAGAAAGAAAGAGGCAAAGGCAGAGAGGGGAAAAGGAACCACAACACTGAAGTTTCCTTCAATGTGTTGAGGACCAGGCTCGAATCTGAAGTGCAGTATCCACGTGAGCTATTTTGCTGGCGTGCAAGTCACAATGAATTCTTACTTTTCAATCACTGAAGGAGAGCTCTGGAGGAAAAGAGTGAAGCAAGGCACTCAGTTCTCAGTCTGATGAGGAAAGAAGGTGCTTCCAGGCACTTACCTGCTCCCCGACTAGGAGGGTCTCGGGCTGGGGGAGGAGGCCTATTACTCTGTAATGAGGGGGACACTGAGGTGGGTGGAGGAGGTGCTAGGCCTCTGGCAGGCCCTGGTGTCTTCCTATGCAAAGAATTGTGTCTCTGTGGCAGCTCAGGGGCTGATTCATTAGTGGGACTGGAGGGCCCATTAGGGACCCCTGGAGGCTGGCGATAAGGCGGAGGAGGAGGAGCCAGAGACTGGCCACTTAGTCCCGTTCTGATATTCACAGGGGAAGGTGGTGGTTTCACTGGGGGTGGAGCAGGAGGTCCCTCTCGACCAGGGTGAAGCCTCTGTCCAGGTGTTGGCGGCAAAGGTTTTTCTCTGTTGTAGGCTGGGGCTTTGCTGCTGTGCATAGGCAGAGGTGTAGCGGGCGCGTTGGCTCGCCGCCCAGGAGGTGGTGGAGGAGGGGCAGAGGAACTGTGCTTCATGCCCGTACTGCTGGGGGTGTTAGGCCGAGACAGGTCTGGTAATGAGGGTCTCTGCATCCTAGGCAGTTCTGGGAGTGAGGCTCGGTTGTCTGCATCATCTTGAGGGCGACCACTGGCTGTTGACACTGGAGGCCTTGGGGCAGCAGCTCGGGAACTGGGGACTTGCAGGGCTGGCTTGCCAGGGAGGTTCTCTACAAACAGACCAGACACACTGGGTTAACAGAGCTAGATACGTGTTCGTCAGTATCTATACTTCACGTTACCCAGACTTTTTGATTAATTAAATATATTTATTTATTCCTATTTAAATATTTATTCCCTTTTGTTGCCCTTGTATTTTTATTGTTGTAGTTATTATTGTTGTTGGATAGGAGAGAAATCGAGAGCGGGGAAGACAGAGGGGGAAAGACAGACACCTGCAGACATGATTCACTGCTTGTGAAGCGACTCCCCTGCAGGTGGGGTGATGGGGGCCTGAACCAGGATCTTAGCTGGTCCTTGTGCTTTGGGCCACCTGCACTTAACCCGCTGTGCTGTACCACCCAACTCCCATTGATTCCCTTTTTTTGCCCTTGTTGTTTTATTGTTGTTACTGATGTCGTCGTTATTGGATAGGACAGAGACAAATGGAGGAGGGGAAGACAGAGAGGGGAAGAGAAAGACAGATCTGCTTCTCCACTTGTAAAGCAACTCTCCTGCAGGTAGAGAGCCGGGGGCTCGAACCAGTATCCTTATGCCAGTCCTTGTGCTTTGTGCCACGTGCGCTTAACCAGTTGTACTACTGCCCAACTCCTGGGAAAGTATTTCTATATAGATATTTTTTGTCATTGCTGGGGCTTCAGTACTCCAGTATGACTTTTTCAGATGAAGAGAGACAGAAGCAGAGAGAATGAAAACAGACCACAGCACTGAAGCTTCCTCCAGTATGGTGGGGGCTGGGCTTATGCCTGAGTCACACGCATGGCAATGCAGTATACTACCCGAGTTTGGGGGCTATGTTACTGGCCTTCCTTCCTTCCTTCCTTCCTTCCTTTCTTTCTTTCTCTCTGTCTGTCTGTCTTTCTTTCTCTCTCTCTCTCTTTCTCCCTTCCTTCCTTCCTCTCTCTCTCTCTTTCTTTTTTTTAAATAGAACAGAGCGAAACTGAAAGGGAAAGGGGGGTACACAGTGGGAGAGAAAGAGAGACAACCATCAGCACTGCTTCAGCACTCATGAAGCTTTCACTCGTAGGTGAGGAATGGGGTCATGAACCTGGGTCCTTGCAATGTGTGTGCTCAATCAGGTGTACCACCACCTGGTCCCGTTCTGGGTTTTGATATGGTTCTAAGACTTGGAGTGCTCAGCCTTTGTTTTGGTCTCTGTAACTCTCTCCTGCTCTCATTTCTTCCTCCCACATCTAACACTCAGAAAATAATGTATTTGGGAACGATCCTAAGAAAGTACTTATCATAGGCTGGGTGGTGGTGTACCTGGGTTGACCACACGTCACACAAGGACCTGGGTTTGCCCCTGATCTCCACCTGCAGGGGCAAAGCTTTGCAAGTGGTGAAGCAGTGTTGTAGGTGTCTCTCTCCTTCTCTATCTTCCCCTTCTCTTTCAATTTTTGGCTGTCTCTATCCAGTAAATAAATAAGTAAATACAGATAATAAATTCAAAGAGAGAAAGTACTTATCAGATACCTGAAACGTCCTTGGTGCCCACAGGTCGAAGCTTTGGCACTCCTCCTTGGAAGAGGCCTCCCTTGGGTTGCAGGGCAGCTGCTCCAGAGCCATAACCACCACTGCTTCCTTTGGATTCTGAAACGCATATCATCAACATTTTCACTTCATATACTCTTGAGTTTGGAACTAAGTCAATCCTGAAGAGAAACCTCTCCTTTAGCTATACTGTAAATAATCTTGCTTTTGCCTTTCCCTTTCAAATAAAATTGAAAAATCAAACCAAAACAAACAAAAGGCAACAGTTTCACAGCTTCCTATATATGTATGAATAAAACTTTTTTACCATTATGAAAAAAAATAATAAATTCTCTTATTTAGGCCAGATGCATAGCCAAGATAAAGTCATGTTTACAGAAGTATCTGAATTCTCCTCTCCAAGGGGTCAATCACTCAGGTGTGAGCTAACTTCCTTTTTTTTCTTTTTTAAGTTAGATTTTCTTTTTTAAAAATATTTATTTATTTATTTCCTTTCTGTTGCTCTTTTTTTTTTTTTATTGTTGTAGTTATTGTTGATGTCGTTGTTGTTGGATAGGACAGAGAGAAATGGAGAGAGGAGGGGAAGACAGAGAGGGGAAGAGAAAGACAGACACCTGCAGACCTGCTTCACCGCCCGTGAAGCGACTCCCCTGCAGGTGGGGAGCCGGGGGCTCGAACCGGGATCCTTACGCCGGTCCCTGCGCTCTGCGCCTTGTGCGCTTATCCCGCTGCGCCACCACCTGTCTTCCTTTTCTTTTCTTTAAAATTTTTAATATTTATTTATTTTCCTTTTTGTTGCCCTTTTTTTTTAAATTATTGTTGTAGTTATTGATGTCATCGTTGTTAGGACAGAGAGAAATGGGGAAGACAAAGAGGGGGAGAGAAAGATAGACACCTGCAAACCTGCTTCACCACTTGTGAAGCGATTCCCTTTCAGGTGGGGAGCCGGGGGCTCGAACCGGAATCCTTATGCCGGTCCTTGCGCTTTGCGCCACGTGTGCTTAACCCACTGCGCTCCTGCCCAACCCCCCCCCCTTTTATTAAGATTTTATTAGAAAGATAGGAGGAGAGAGAGAGAGAACCAGACATCACTGATACATGTGCTGCCAGGGATTGAACTCAGGACCCCATGCTTGAGAGTCCAATGCTTTATCCACTGCACCACCTCCCAGACCACTGAGCTAACTTTCCAGAGGCCTATCAGAACAAAGTTAGAAATTTAGCACATGTACCCGAGTGACGTCTGGTTCTTTCTCTATCTCCTATTTTTCTCACTAATAAATAATATCTTTAAAAAATTATAGAAATGCAAGAATACCAAATGCAAATAGGAGTGCAATACAAGACAACTGGTTAGCCATAATATGTCTAAGAAGTACTACTTACTGTAGGAGGAGAGGCTTCACTCTGAGAATGTTTTTCAAAGGTCAGAAAGGAACTTCTAATATACATATTCAAATGAACAGACAGGGCAAACAGATGAAGTAATATCTTCTAGGAAGAAAGCTTTCCCACTCAATGCCCAGCAGTGAAAATGAGAAGCCAGTCATTTTCTCAAGGCAACCCTGAGAAACTGGTAGTTCCCTAGAAAAGGAAGCTTTAGGGGGCTGGGCACACCGGGTGAAGTGCATAGAGTGCAAAGCACAAGGACTGGCACAAGGATCCCAGTTTGAGTCCCCGGCTCCCCACCTGCAGAGGGGTCACTTCACAGGTCTGCAGATGTCTATCTTTCTCTCCCCCTTTCTTCCCCTCCTCTCTTTACTTCTCTGTCCTATCCAACAGCAAAATATATATATGGCCACCAGGAGCAGTAGATTTGTAATGCATGTACCAAGCCCCAGCAATAACCCTGGAGGAAAAAAAAAAAAAAAAGAAGAAGAAGAGGAGGAAGAAAAAAGAAAAGGAAGCTTTAGACTCACTCTCAAGGATAGGTGCACTCCGATCGTTGATATTGGTCACCTTCTTCAGCTTGGTCCCTTTGCAGATGTCCTGTAAGAGTGCACCACGACCCCGCTGCTCATCTCTACTCAGTCTGGGCGGTTCTGTGTTTGCCTGGACAAAGTGGGGAATACAAGTTCTTTTAAAGAGTCCCGTTTGTAACAATCTTCAAACTATACTCTATGAGCACCTTGTTTAATAAGATACATGTGAAAATGGAAGCACTGGTACATACAAGATTTCTTTTCTTTTCTTTTTGCCTCCAGGGTTATTGCTGGGGCTCAGTGCCTGCACCACGAATCACGAATCCACTGCTCCTGGAAGCTTCCCCCCCCCCTTTTGTTGCCCTTATTGTTTAATGTTGTTGTGGTTATTATTGTTGTTGTTATTGATGTCATTGTTGTTGAATAGGACAGAGAGAAATGGAGAGAGGAGGGGAAGACAGAGAGGGGGAGAGAAAGACAGACACCTGCAGACCTGCTTCACCGCTTGTGAAGCGACCCCCCTATAGGTGGGGAGCTGGAGGTTCGAACCAGGATCTTTATGCTGGTCCTTGTGCTTTGCGCCACCTGCATGCACTTAACCCACTGCACTACTGCCCGGCCCCCACATTCGTAGTTCTTTTCTCCTATCACATCACTTGTGAAGCATACAGTTCTCCCTATCTAGTTTCTGACAGGAGGCCTATGTTAATACTTATTGAGCACTTACCTACTAAGTTTGTGTGTTAGATACTCCATATTTCAATGTGAACACAAAGGTTTTATTTACTTATTCATGAAGACAGAGAGAAAAAGAACCAGATATCACTCTGGTACGTGTGCTGCTGCTGGCTGAACTTGGGACCTCATGCTTGAGAGTCCAATGCTTTATCCACTGAACCACCTCCCTGACCACTGAAGACTTTCATGCCAAAGGCTCTGAAGTTCCAGGTTCAATTCTCAGTCCTACCATCAGCCACAGCTGAGTAATACTCTGGTTTCTCACTGTGTGTTTCTCTATTTCTCCCATCAAAATAAAATAAAATATTTTTTTAAATTACACTCCTTCATGATTTGTGAAGTTAAGCCCTGTACAGGTGGTGACTGGGAACTTCAACCTGGCTCCTTGCACACTGTAGCATGTATGCTCTACTAGGCAGTTCACTGCCCAGCACTGTGACCTTTCACTCTTAAACTTAATCAGGTTATTCCTACTGTTAAAATCACACCAAGCTTCCAGGTTTTTGCTATTTGTGTATAGAGCTGCTATGAACATGGGAGTCTATATATCCCTTCAAATCAGTTTTATTATATCTTTTGGGTATATGCCTAGTAATGGAATTGCTGGATCATATGACATTTCCATTTGTGTTTTTTTTTTTTAAACCAGAGCACTGCTTAGCTCTGGCTTATAGTGGTGCAGGGGATTGAACCTGGGACTTTGGAGCCTCAGGCATGAGAGTCTGTTTGCATAACCATTAATGCTATCTACCCCTGCCCCATTTGTATTTGTTTAAGGATTTGCCATACTGTCCTCCACAGTGGTTGTGCCAGTTTGCATTCCCACCAGGGGCCAGGTGGTGGCACACTAGGTTAAACACACACACTATAGTGTGCAAGGACCCAGGTTCAAGCCTGTGGTCCCCACCTGAAGGGGAAAAGAATGATGAAGTAGGGTGTCTCCCTCTCCCTCCCCTCTCTATTTCTGTCTCTATCCAAAAAGAATAAAATAAAATCAATAAAATAAAATAGCCCCTTTCCATCATCAATAAGAAAAAAAATTCAACCCTCAGTGCACACTCCACTCCCAACTATATCTCCCACCACTCATTTGGAGCACATTTAAAACTGTATTTCCTCACAAATCAGCAACCTTTCACATTTTGTTTCCTCAGACAAGTTCTCCTCCCTCTTCTCATTCTACTCTTTATTCTACTCTAGTGCTACCTATCTAAATCTCCATTTAGATTAAACCAGATCGAGAAAAATAAAACAAGTCATTATGATGCTCCTAAAAAGGACCCTCAGGCTCAGAAATAGTACAGACTTCATCTGCGTTATTCCACATCTTCTTACGCCACATTTCTTTGAGTATGTTATTTCTTTTACCAGGAAGCCTTCAGTACCAATCTTAAAACCAAAAATCTGGGATGCTAAAAACAGAATTAAAAAGCAAGCTCAAAATAAGAATGCCATGATAGTTAAATCTAGAATTTCTAATAGGGGAAGGGGAGTAAGACAGTATCTTGACAGCCATCAATCTATCTAATCAAAGGCCCTGACACATCTGGATAGAAGACTTGCCTACCTGATTAAAAGTGGGAGGCGGAGGAGGACCAGGTGGGGGTGGAGGCGGAGGAGGAATTGGCATGCTTGCCCAGTTCGCAGTTGGCACTGCTTTCTCTCTCCGTTCTATTTTGCGTTAGGTCACTCATATACCTGCAAACGAAACAGAAGTTCATTAGACCAATTTCATCACCAGTCCCTCTGAATTCCCAAGAGAACTAAAGAATTGGGCATGACAATAGAGAGAAACTAAGCACCTCATTTCCTAGTTCCATTCTGGTATGGTCCAGGGTTTTATAAACTTTTTTTCTGTAAAAGGAGAGATATTTTAAGTTTCCCAGATGTGCTATCTGTTAGCACTGCTTAGCTCTGGCTTATGGTGGTAATAGTGGAGTGGGACTTTGGAGCTTCAGGTTCCATGAGAGTCTGTTTGTTTGTTTTCCACTTGCATCACCAAAAGTCTGTGTCTCCATCCCCACTCCCATAGATATCCACTATAGTTCTTCCACAGTCTTAGATATAGGCTGACATTTTTTTAAATTTTATTTATTTACTTTCCCTTTTGTTGCCCTTGTCTTTTTATTGGTGTTGTAGTTATTATTGATGTTGATGTTGTTGGATAGGACAGAGAAATGGAGAGAGGAGGGGAAGGCAGAGGGGGAGAGAAAGAGAGACACCTGCAGACCTGCTTCACTCAATGTGAAGCGACTCCCCTGCAGGTGGGGAGCTGGGGGCCGGTCCAGCACTTTGCACCATGTGCAAAACCTGCTGTGCTACCACCCGACTTCCGACATTTGGTTTTTCACATTCGTATACTCAATTCTCTATATTCCCCATATGAGTGAAACCATTCTGTAGTTGTCCTTCACCTCCTGACTTGCTTCACTAAGCATAATCTTCTCCAAGTCCATCCACTTTATCCCAAAGGACACAGTATCATTTTTTTTTTTAAATTGTTGAATAATACTGTTGAGATCCCGTAACTTTTTTATTCATTCATCTGTTGAGGGCATTTTGGTTGTTTCCAGGTGTTCGCTATCGTTAATAAAGCCAATATGAACATGGGGGTGAACATATCCCTTTAACTCAGTGTCATTATATTTTGGGCGTATATGCCTAGGAGTGGAATAGCTGGATCATACGACATGTCTATTTGTATTTGTTTAAGAATTCTCCATAGTGGTTGTACCAGTTTATATTCCCATCAGCAATGTACTTCTCTCTCCACATCTGCTCCAACACTTATCTTCTCATTTAATATTTTTTTATTTATTTTATTGTTGGGGCTCAGTGCCTGCACTACAAATCCACAGCTCCTGGAGGCTATTTTCCCCATTTTGTTGCCCTTTGTTGTTTATAGTTGTTGTTATTATTGTTGTCATTGCTATCATTGTTGCTGGATAGTACAGAGAGAAATCAAGAGAGGAGGGGAAGACGGGGAGAGAAAGATAAAGACACCTGCAGACCTGCTTCACGGCATGTGAGCTTTCCCCCTGCCGGTGGGGAGCCGAGGGCTTGAACCTGGATCCTTATGCTTTGCGCCATGTGTACTTAACCCACTGCACTACTGCCCAACCCCAGTTTTTTTAAAAAAATATTTTATTTATTATTGGATAGAGAGAGGAGAAACTGAGAGGAGGTGATAGAAAGGAAGAGAAGCAGAGAGACACCCACAGCCCTGCTTTACAACTCCTAAAGTATTCCTCCTGCAGGTAGGGATCAGGGGCTTAAACTTAGATCCCTGTATACTGTAACGTGAGCACTTAACCAAAGGCGCCACGCCACTGCCTGGACCCTTCTCGTTTTATTGATGGAACACATTCTCACAGGTGTGAGGTGGAATTTCAATGTGATTTTGATTTTTAGATTTGCATGTCTCTACTGATGAGTGAATTGGAGCATTTTCACATTTGTCTGTGAGCCATGTGTATCTCTTTAGAGATCCTTCTATTCATATCTTCTGCCCACTTTTTTATTGGGTTATCCTTTTTCTTTAGCTGTATTCGTTTTGTTGTTGTTGTATTATTATTTATTGGATAGTCAGAAATTGAGAGGGAAGGGGGTGGTATAGGGGGAGACACGTGCAACACTGCTTCACCACTCACTAAGCTTTCCCCCCTGCAGGTGGGAGCTGGGGGCTCAAACCTGGTTCCTTGTATTGTAAGGTGTGCTCAACAAGGTGCATCATCACCCAGCCCCTAGCTATACTAGCTCTTTATAGATGTTTGATATCAACCACTTGTCTGAAGTGTAGTGTGAAAATATCTTTTCCCATTTGCTGAGTTTCCTGTTTATCCTTGTGGAATTTTCTTTTGATGTATAAAAGCTTATTTTTATTTTTCACCAGACCACTGCTCAGCTTATGGTAGTGTGGGGGACTGAACCTGACACTATGGAGCCTCAGGGATGAGAGTCTACTTACATAACCATAATGTTATCTACCACAGCCCAGCTTTTTAATTTGATTCAGCCCCATTTGTTCATTTTTGGTTTTGTTTCCCTTGCCCATGGAGTGGAGTCTCCAAATACATCTTTAATTAAGGTCCTGGAATTTCACCAATACATTCTTCTATGTATTTTATAGTTTTGGGTCTAGTATCCATATCTTTGGTCCACTGTTTAATTTTGGTGCATGGTGTTAGTTGGTGGTCTAGTTTCATTTTTCTGCATGTGGCTGTCCAATTCACCCAGCACCATCATTAAAGAGATTTTCTTTTCCCCACTGGGGAAAATTTACTTCTTGTGTCAAGGCTGGCAGTTTGTAGAACTCTAAGAATATGTACATTTCAGGGGAGTCAGGTTAAGCGTAGGTGGCGTAAAGCGCAAGGACCAGCATAAGGATCCCAGTTTGAGCCCCCGGCTCCCCACCTGCAGGGGAGTTGCTTCACAGGCGGTGAACCAGATCTGCAGGTGTCTATTTTTCTCTCCTCCTCTCTGAGCACTGCTTCGCTCTGGCCTAAGGGCCAGGGATTGACCTTCTAATCTGGAGTTTTAGGTATGTAAACAGGTACTTTTAACAATCTGAGCTATTTCCCTGGAGCTTTCCTTTTCTTTCATCATCATCATCATCATCATCATCATTATTTCCTTCCAGACAGAGATAAAGGGGGAGAGAAACAGTGAGAATTCGGAGCCAGGCTGGTTAAGCCCACATAGTACAAAGCATAAGGACCCTCACAAGGATCCAGATTTGACTTCCCGGCTCACTACCTGCAGGGAGGGGTCGCTTCAGAAATGATGATGCAGGTCTGCAGGTGTCTCTCTCTCCCCGTGTCTTCCCCATCCCTCTCAATTTCTCTCAGTCCGATCAATCAATCAATCAACAAAATATATATTATCACCAAAAATAATAATCCCAAAAACGGCTGCAGGAGCAATGGATTTGCAGTGCAGGCACTGAGCCCCAGGGATGATCCTGGAGGCAAAAGAAAAAAAGAGAGATAAACAGTGAGACGCAAAGAGACTAGTGCACTGAAACTTCCTCCAATGTGGTGGGGGCCAGGGTTTATTCTTGGCTGTGCACAGGCAAAAGTAGTGCATTATCCAAGTGAGCTTTTAAAAAAAATATTTATTTATTCCCTTTTTAAAAATTATCTTTATTTATTTATTGGACAGAAACAGCCAGAAATTGACAGGGAAGGGGGTGATAGGGAAAGAGGCAGAGAGACACCTGCAGCTCTGCCTCACCACTAGTGAAGCTTTCCCCCTGCAGGTGGGGACCCAGGGCTGGAACCTGGATCCTTACACACTGTAACCTGCGCTCAACCAGGTACGTACGCCACCACATGGCCCCATTTATTCCTTTTGTTGCCCTTGTTGTTTTATTGTTGTAATTATTGATGTCATTGTTGGATATGACAGACAGAAATGGAGAGGAGGGGAAGATAGAGAGGGGGAGAGAAAGACACCTGCAGGCCTGCTTCACGGCTTGTGAAGCGACTTCCCTGCAGGTGGGGAGCCGGGGCTCGAACCGGGATCCTTAAGCTGGTCCTTGCGCTTCGGCCACCTGCACTTAACCCACCGCGCTACCGCCTTACTTCTAGTTTTTTTTTTTTTAACTTTTAAAGTCTTAATAAATTTAAAAAAAATTTAATATCGATTTTCCCTTTTGTTGCCTTGTTTTATTGTAGTCACTACTGTTGTTTTTATTAATGTCGTCATTATTGGATAGGACAGAGAGAAATAGAGAGAGGAGGGGAAGACAGAGAGGAGAAGAGAAAGACACCTGCAGATCTGCTTCACCGCCTGTGAAGCGACTCCCCTGCACGTGGGGAGCCGGGGCTCGAACCAGAATCCTTGAACCAGTTTGCGCCATGTGTGCTTAACCATCTGTGCCCCGACCCCTTTTGGAGCAGTTTTAAGTTCACGACTAAACTCTGCAGAAAGTACAGAGCTCCTGTATGTCTCGTGCATGCCCTCCACCCCATGTATACTCTCTTGTCTTAAGGGCATATTTGTGGTCAGGGGTAGATAGCATAATGGTTATGTAAAGAGACTCTTATGTCTGAGGCTCTGAAGTCCTAGGTTCAATTCCCTGCACAACCATAAGCTAGAGTTCATCAATACTCTTGTAAAAAACGTAAAAAAATTGGGAGTCGGGTGGTAGCGCAGCCGGTAAAAGGCTGGTGGTGCAAAGTGCAAGGACCCGCATAAGGATCCTGGTTCGGGAGTCTGGCGGTAGCGCTGTGGATTAAGCGCATGTGGCGGAAAGAGTAAGGACCTGCATAAGGATCCTGGTTCAAGCCACCAGCTCCCCACCTGTAGGGGAGCCTCTTCACAGGCGGTGAAGCAGGTCTGTAGGTGTCTGTCTTTCTCTCCCCCTCTCTGTCTTCCCCTCCTCTCTCCATTTCTCTCTATCCTAACAACATCAATAGCAATAATAATAACTACAACAACAAATAACAACAAGAGCAACAAAAGGGACTCCCTGCGGTTAGTTTTTAATTGAGTTGTTTGTTTTCTTACAATTTAGTTTTTAAGAATTGAGTATTTTGGATAAGAGTCCTTTGTTAGATTTATCTTTTGCAAATATTTTCTCCTAGTTTGTGGTTTGTCTTTCTCTCTCATGATTTTACAACACTTAAAAAATGGAAAGGTTTGAGGAGTTGGGCAGTAGCACAGTGGGTTAAGTGCAGGTGGTGCAAAGCTCAAGAACCAGCGTAAGGATCCCGGTTTGAGCTCTTGGCCCCCCACCTGGCGTCTGTCTTTCTCTCCCCCTCTCCGTCTTCCCCTCCTCTATCGATTTTTCTCTGTCCTAGCTAATAATGACATCAGTAACAACAACAATAACAACAACAAGGGCAACAAAAGGGAATAAATAAATATTTTTTAAAAATGTAAAAGATTTTCTCTCAGTTTACTGGTCAAAGCCATGGAATAGATCTAACTCATGGGCAATAGTAACATTTCTGGAATATCATTAGAGTATAAATAAAATGTGAGAATCAGCTACCTACCAGGCCATAAAATAACATCTGCAAATTATATATTTTTGCCCTGTTTATAATGTAAGTGGCCCTCATTTTAAAAGACTAAAACTCATATACCTTACCCTAAGACAGTAAAATGGGGGGTGGGGGGGGAACAAGACTCAAGAGCTACTACCACCAAAAATGGTCTCCCAAGGAAATCCCACTTCTTTTTTTTTAACACCTTTTTTGAAATTAAATTTTATTTATTTATTCCCTTTTGTTGCCCTTGTTGTTTTATTGTTGTAGTTATTCTTTTGTTGTTGATGTTGGATAGGGCAGAGAGAAATGGAGAGAGGAGGGGAAGAAAGAGGGAGAAAGACAGACACCTGCAGACCTGCTTCACCGCTTGTGAAGTGACTCCCCTGCAGGTGGGGAGCCGGGGGCTCGAACCGGGATCCTTACACAGATCTTTGTGCTTTGCGCCACATGTGCTTAACCTGCTGCACTACCGCCCGACTCCCTTTTTTTTTTTTTAACACTTTTTAAAATTTAATTTATTTATTCCCTTTTGTTGCCCTTGTTTTATTGTTGTAGTTATTTTTTAAATATTTTATTTATTTATTATTGGATAGAGACAAGAGAGAAATTGAGAGAGGCGGGAGAGATAGAAAGGGGAAGAGACAGAGAGACACCTGCAGTCCTGCATCACCACTCGTGAAGTTTTGCCCCTGCAGGTGGGGACCAGGGGCTTGAACCTGGGTCCTTGTGCACTGTAATGTGTGCGCTTAATCAGGTGCACCACTGCCTGCCCCCCCCTTTAAATAATTTATTTATGGGTGTCGGGTGGTAGCACAGCGGGTTAAGTGCATGTGGCGCAAAGCACAAGGACCCGCATATAAGGATCCCGGTTCGAGCCCCCGGCTCCTCACCTGCAGGGGAGTCGCTTCACAGGCGGTGAAGCAGGTCTTCGGATATCTATCTCTGCCGTCTTCTCCTCCTTCTTCATTTCTCTCTGTCCTATCTGACAACGATGACATCAATGACAACAATAATAACTACAATAAAAACAAGGGCAGCAAAAGGGAATAAATAAATAAAAAAGAAATTATTTATTTATTGATTAATGAGAAAGACAGGAGGAGAGAGAAAGAACCAGACATCACTCTGGTACATGTGCTGAAAGGAATTGAACTGAGGACCTCATGCTTGAGAATCCAATGCTTTATCCACTGCGCCACCTCCCGGACCACGAAATCCCACTTCTTGACTGCTCAAAAATCAAAGCCAAAATAAGATCACCTTAAATACAATTTACAGATTACAAGAAAGGTGCAAAGCACAATCAACCTCAGCAATTAAACCAAGAAAGGTGATTAACTGAGATTAAAACACAGGTCTCACCAGAAGAGAAAACACTAAGCAGAACCTGGATGGGAGCTGGTGTACGGCACCAAAGGAAAAGACTGTGATGGGTGGGGGGGGAGAGTACAGGTCCTGGAAAAGGATGACAGAGGATCTAGTGGGGGTTGTATTGTTATGTGGAAAACTGAGATATGTCATGCATGTACAAACTATTGTATTTACTGTCGACTGTAAAACATTAATACCCCAATAAAGGAAAAAAAATCAATTAAAAAAAAACCACACAGGTCTCACCAGCACTGATAGAACAAGGTGTACCAACTCACATCTAAAAGATCAAAGCAACATGGTGATCTATTTAGGAGGTTTGGCTTTGAACTTCTTACAGAGGTGATCAAACATCTCTGAATATAGGACTAAACCACTTAAACATTTCTCTTAGTGTGATGAGAGGGCAAACATTTCAAAGGCTGTATAAAACCATGACTCTTTTGGAGGGGAGTAGAATTTGGCCAGGAACATGACTGTGAAGGTATTCAAAAGTCCAATTCCAGGGTGCAGGCAGTAGCAGCAGTGGGTTAAGTGCACATTGCATAAAGCCAAGGACAGAGAGTAAGGATCCCCTGTTGAGCCCCCCCCCACCTTGAGGGGGGTCACTTCAAAAGCAGTGAAGCAGGTCCACAGGTGTCCTTATTTCTTTCTTTTTAAAAAATATTTATTTATTTATTCCCTTTTTTTGTTTCCCTTGTTCTTTTATTGCTGTAGTTATTGTTGTTGTTACTGATATTGTCATTGTATAGGACAGACAGAAATGGAGAAAGGAGGGGAAGACAGAGAGGAGGAGAGAAAGATAGACACCTGCAGACCTGCTTCACCGCTTGTGAAGTGACACCCCTGCAGGTGGGGAGCTGGAGCTCGAACCCTGATATTTATGCCGGTCCTTGCGCTTTACGCCACCTGCGCTTAACCCACTGCACTTTACTGTCCAACTCCCTCTTTCTTTCTTCCTCTCTCTCTCTCTCTTTCTTTCTTTCACTTCCAGGGTTATCACTGGGACTCAGTGCCTGCACTACGAATCCACTGCACCTGGAGGCTTTTTTTTTCTTCCCCACTTTTGTTGCCTTTGTTATTGTTATTGCTGTTGGATAGGACAGAGAAAAATTGAGCGAAGAGGGGAAGACAGAGAGGGGGAGAGAAAGACAGACACCTGCACACCTGCCTCACCGCCTATGAAGCGACTCCCCTGCAGGTGCAGAGCAGGGGGCTCAAACCGAATCCTTGCATGGGTCTTTGCGCTTTGAGCTATGTGCGCTTAACCCGCTGCGGTACCTCGCCAACTCCACACTCTGAATTATTCCTTTTTTAAAAAACAGGATTTATTTATGTATTCATGAGAAAGTTAGGCAGAGAGAGAAAGAACCAGACATCACTCTGGTACATGTGCTGCCGGGGATTGAACTCGGGACCTCATGGTTGAGAATCAAGCGCTTTATTTATCCACTGGGCCACCTCCCGGACCACATGAATTCTTATTCTTAGCAGTAGAATACAAGCAGTTCTTGTTTTCCAATAATAGCATAATTATGTGAAATTAAAATAACACAACTTTCCTTTCCCTGAAAATTCCCAAGTGAAGGTTTACCTAAACCTGTTTAAGAATGACACTTACTTATTGCACCAAAGTAAAAGACTCTGGTGGGTGGGTGGGGAAAATACAGATCCAAGAAGGATGACAGAGGACCTAGTGGGGGTTGTATTGTTATATGGAAAACTGGGAAATGTTATGCATGTACAAACTATTGTATTTACTGTTGAATGTAAAACATTAATTCCCCAATAAAGAAATTTAAAAAAAAAAGAAGAATGACACTCATTAATCCAATGCACTCTGCTTTTTTAAACTGCTACTAGTTAAAAACATTAGGTAGACAGCACAGTGGTTATGTTAGAGAGCTGGGCAGTGATCTGGTTAAAAAATAAATAAGCGGTAGTAGTGCAATAGCGCAGCAGGTTAAGCGCACGTGGGGAGAAGCGCAAGGACCGGTGTAAGGATCCTGGGCCAAGCCCCTGGCTCCACACCTGTAGGGGAGTCACTTCACAATCAGTGAAGCAGGTCTGCAGGTGTCTATCTTTCTCTCCCTGTCTTTTCTCCATTTCTCTCTGTCCTGTCCGACGACATCAGTAACAATAACTACAACAATAAAAAAAAAACAAGGGCAACAAAAGGGAATGAATGAATAAATAAATAAATAAATAAGCAAGCAAGCAAGCAGGGGGTCAGGTGGTAGCACAGCAGGTTAAGCGCACGTGGCGCAAAGACCGGAGTAAGATCCTGGTTTGAGCCCCCTGGGGGTTGCTTCACAAGCAGTGAAACAGGTCTGCAGATATCTGTCTGTCTTTCCCTGTCTTCCCGTCCTCTCTCAATTTCTCTCTGTCCTATCCAACAACAACGATAAAACAACAAGGGCAACAAAAGGAAAAGAACAACAAAAAAAAAAGCAGCGGATTCATGGTGCAGGTACTGAACCCCAGCAATAACCCAGGAGGAAATAAAATAAAATAAAATAAAATAAAATAAAATGAATAAAATAAAATAGCAGCCCAAGAAGTGGTGTAGTGGGTGGCACATGAGGTCTCAAGTTTGAGCCCCAGCATCTCATGTGCCAACACACTGGTGTGTTCTCTCTCTCAACCTTGGCGGCGCACATGGCAAAGCAGGGCATTATCCAAGTGAGCTATTCCACTACCTCAAACAAATCAATAGTTTAAAAAAATCTGTTTCTCAGAAATCGGGCAGTAGCGCAAGGGGTTAAGCACAGGTGGCGCAAAGCTCAAGGACCGGTTAGAGCCCCCCAGCTCCCCACCTGCAGGGGAGTCTCTTCATAGGCGGTGAAGCAGGTCTGCAGGTGTCTATCTTTCTCTCCCCCTCTCTGTCTTCCCCTCCTCTCTCCATTTCTCTCTGTCCTATCCAACAACGACGACATCAGTAACAAGAACAATAATAACTACAACAATAAAACTAGGGCAACAAAAGGGAATAAATAAATAAATATTGAAAGGAGCCCGGTGGTGGCGCAGCGGTTAAGCGCACATAGAGCAAAGCGCAAAGACCAGCGTAAGGATCCCGGTTCAAGCCCCCCAGATTCCCACTTGTAAAGAGGTCCCATCAAAGGCAGTGAAGCAGGTCTGCAGGTGTCTATCTTCCTCTCCCCCTCTCTGTCTTCCCCTCCTCTCTCCATTTCTCTCTGTCCTATCCAACAACAACGACAGCAATAATAACAGTAATAACAATAATGATAAACAAGGGCAACAAAAGGGGATAAAAAGTTAAATTTATTTAAATAAATATAATGTCTTCGTTGTTGAATAGGACAGAAAGAAATGGAGAGAGGAGGGGAAGACAGAGGGGGAGAGAAAGACACCTGCAGACCTGCTTCACCACTTGTGAAGTGACTCCCCTGCAGGTGGGGAGCTGGGGACTCGAACTGGGATCCTTACACTGGTCCTTGACCTTTGCGCCACATGCGCTTAACCTGCTGCGCAACCTCCCGACTCCCGGAATAAATAAATATTTTAAAAATTAAAAAGAAAAAATACATATGACTGAGCCAGCAAAATAGCTCCCTTGAATAGTGTACTACTTTGCCTAGTGCCCAAGGTTCAAGGCCCTAGTCCCCATGCAGGTAACTCTCTCTCCCTCTTCCCTGTTTTTCCGTCTCTGTCCAATTAAAGAAAAAAAAAAAAACTAGCTTGGGGCGGTGGTGACACACCTGGTTCAAGCCCCTGCTCCCCACCTGCAAGGGAAAGCTTCCCAATTGGTATAGTAGGGCTGCAGGTGTCTCTCTGTCTCTTTCCCTCTCTATCCCCATCCCCCCCCTCCCCTCTTAACTTCTCTGTCTCTATCCAATGATAAATAAATAAAAAATAAATTTAAAAAATTACACTGAAGGAAACTTCGGTACAGTGGTCTCTCTCTCTCGTGATCTCTGCTTCTCTACCTCTAACAAAAAAAAATGTATATATATATATATATATATATATATATATATATATGTAATTAAATCTTCTCAGGCTAATTTCTCTAATAAAAATATGGATATACGTTCCAAAAATGCAGCTTTCCCTAATTCTTTTCTCTTATTCAAGGTCATTTTTTAATTAATTTTTATATTTATTTACTTATTTTCCTTTTTTGTTGCCCTTGTTAGTTTTTATTGTTGTTGTAGTTATTGTTGGATAGGACAGAGAGAAATGGAGAGAGGAGGGGAGGACAGAGAGGGGGAGAGAAAGATTGACACCTGCAGACCTGCTTCGCTGCTTGTAAAGTGACTCCCCTGCAGGTGGGGAGCCAGGGGCTCAAACCAGGATCCTTACACTGGTCCTTGTGCTTTGCGCCACCTGTGCTTAACCCGCTACACTACTGCCCAACTCCCATCCAAGGTTATTTTTTTAAAGCCCTAAAAAGATAAACTTAGAAGTCTATTTCTGTTCTATTTAATGTGGTAAATGCTAGGCATCACAGGTTATTTCCAGATATAAAGCAACCCAGGAGCCAAGTCCTCACTGAAAATGATAAAACAATGAACAATCTACCACTGTACCCAATTATAACACCCACAGGTGCAAAGAAGGCTTTCATAAAAACTTAAAAAGTAATGCAAAAGCAACTATAAATTAAATGTATGAAAATATTAAACAGAGATCAGGGAATAACCTCACCAAACATCACCTGACCTTGTCAATGGCAGTAAATCAGTGACGGTTCAAAATAGCGCCCTGGAAGACAGCCAGATCAACAATGAATGAGACAACGCTTTTTTTTTTTTCCATGACTCCACTCAGCGCAGAATCTGTCAAAATGGGTCAGGTGGCCAAAGAGGTGGTGCAGTGGATTAAACATTGGACCTGTAAACATGAGATCCTGAGTTTGATCCCAGCACTGCATTCGCCAGAATGTTGCTCTAGTTTGCTCTCCTTGTCCACCTCTTCCATAAATAAATTACATACACACACAAAAGGTTTCTAAAGAGCTGCTCACTTCACAATGCAAAGCAGCTGAGTGTCGGTGATAACAAGGCTTCTTCAGACTGTTTTACCTAATAATGGCCAGACATCCAAGAACTTCAAAGTAAGATACAACACTTCTTGGCCTCTACAACATTACTAAGACAGATAATATTTGGTTATTGACTACCAAGCCAGGATATCTGTAAAAATATTATTTCCAGCTGTTTTATAGACAAGCATCTTTCCTTTTCTTTTTTAAAAAATCTTATTAGTTTTATTTTTTTAATTTAATTTTTCTTTTATTATTTTATTTTATTTTATTTTATTCTCCCTTCTGTTGCCCTTGTTTTTCAATATCATTGTTGTTATTACTGTCGTTGTTGAATAGGACAGAGAAATGGAGAGGGGAGGGGAGACAGCGAGGGGAAGAGAAAGACAGACACCTGCAGACCTGCTTCACCGCCTGTGAGGCGACCCCCCTGCAGATGGGAGCTCGAACCTGGATTCTGATGCCGGTCCATGTGCTCTCCGCCATGTGCACTTAACCCTCTGTGCCACCGTCCAGATCCCTTCTTATTTATTATTATTTTTTAGCATCTTTTCTTAAAAATTTTTAATCACCTTTATTTTTTAAAAATATTTATTTCCTTTTGTTGCCCTTGTTTTATTGTTGTAGTTATGGTTGTTGTTGGATAGGACACAGAGAAATGGAGAGAGGAGGAGAAGACAGAGAGGGGGAGAGAAAGACAGACACCTGCAGACCTGCTTCACCACCTGTGAAGCGACTCCCCTGCAGATGGGGAACCAGGGGCTCGAACCAGGATCCTTATGCAGGTCCTTGCACTTTGTACCACCTGTGCTTAACCTGCTGTACTACTGTGTTATCTTTATTTTATTTATTGGATAGAGACAGCCAGAAATCTAGAGGGAAGGGGGTGATAGAGAGGGAGAGACAGAGAGACACCTGCGACACTGCTTCACCACTCGCAAAGCTTTCCCCCTGCAGGTGGGGACCGGGTGCTCGAACCTGGATCCTTGCTCACTGTAATATGGGAGCTCAACCAGGTGCGCCACCACCTGGCCCCTTGTTATTTTCTTAAAGATTATTTATTTCAGGGAGCCGGGTGGTGGCGCACCAAGTTAAGAACACACAGTATGAAGCATAAGCACTCGTGGAAGCCCCCGGCTCCCCACCTGCAGGGGGAAAGCTTTACAAGTGGTGAAGCAGGTCTGCAGGTGTCTTATCTTTCTATCTCCCCATCTTCCCCTCCCCTCTCAATTTCTCTCTTAAAAAAAAAAAAAAAAAGATTATTGTGGTCCGGGAGGTGGTGTAGTGATAAAGCTTTGGACTCTTAAGCATGAGGTCCTGAGTTCAATCCCTGGCAGCACATGTACCAGAGTGATGTCTGGTTCTTTCTCTCTCCTCCTATATTTCTCATAAATAAATAAAATCTTTAAAAAAAAAAAAGATTATTTCATATGAGATATAGGGTTTCACATGAGATAAAGTGCGGGGGGAGGGGGTGTGACAGAGAGACATCAGAGCATTCGGTACCAGGGATTCTGGTCTCAGGGATCAAATCTGCACTATTTCTCTCAGCCAGGGGTTTTCTTTTCTAGTGTAGGAATATATAATACGACAGTAGAATCTGTTCTTTCATGTCATCAAACTCAAAAACAAACACCAAATCACAGTACTTTAACACCTCCAAAAGTTATGCTGCATAAATCCAAGGAAGATAATTAGTACATGTTTTCTCAGCCTGACTCAATTTTTTTTGTCAAATGCAAAATTAACAGATTCCTGGATCTGATCAGAGAAATAATGCAGGAAGTGGCTCAATGTTCATAATCAGTATTATTCCTAACCCCACACACAGTCCAGGAACCAGTAAGTTCACTGAAGAATGGAACTGACTTAAAAAAAACAAACAAACAAAAAAAAACGGAGTTACACGAGGCCAAAGTTGTTATCAACAGTCAGCACCAGGGAAGAGTGGCATGAATCAGAGGAAGGACACATACTGTAATTTAGAAATTCAGCCCAAAGCTAGACAAATAAAGCACAGTCTGAATACAAAAATATAAGAGGAATCCTAGGAGTCTGGCAGAGAGACTGAAGATAGAAAAACAGGGTTTTAGAAGATCCCTCTGGGGGGCCAGGCGGTAGCGCAGCAGGTTAAGCGCACACCGCACGAAGCCCAATGACCGCCCCTGGCTCCCCACTTCACAAGTGGTGAAGCAGGTCTGCAGGTGTCTTTCTCTCCCGCTCCCTGTCTCCCCCTCCTTTCTCCATTTCTCTCTGTCCTATCCAACAACAATAACAGGGCAGAGGATTATGCAAACAGACTCTCATGCCTGAGGCTCCAAAATCCCAGGTTCAATCCCCTGCACCACCACAAGCCAGAGCAGAGCAGTGCTCTGGTAAAAAACAAACAAACAAAAAATAACGATAAACAACAAGGGCAACAAAAGAGGGAAAAAAAAAAAGATCCCTCTGAAACAAGGATTTCCCAAGACATATCCAAGGGCCTTTGTTTAAAACACAAACACACAAAAAGATTCCTTTGTTCAAATCAGAGATTTTTCTAGATTTGAGAATCTGTGTATTTAACAGCACCTTCGATGATACTTGGTGCTTTTCCTTCCTCTTTATGGGTGGGGGAGCTAGTGGATTACAGTACTGTTGCTGACACATGCGTACAATCCCCCATGTTCCTGTGACAAATCTATTAAAAAAAATAGCCACAACAGGGCCCAGTCAGTGGCACGCAGGGTTGAACACACAAAGCACTGGGTTTGGTGCTTGCTCCCCACCTGCAGGGGTAGTAGTGAAGCACTGAAGCTGTGCTGCCTGTGTGTTCTATAGCTGCTCCCTCTCTCAATTTTTCTGCCCTATTAAATAATATGGGGGTGGGGGGCAATGGCTGCCAGGAGTATGGATTAGTAGTGCTGGCACCAGGCCCCATCTACAATCCTGATGGATGGTGGCAAATAGCATAACAGTTATGCAAAGAGGCTGAGGCCTGAGGCTCCAAAGCCCCAGGTTCAATCCCCTGTATCATCATTAGCCAGAACTGATCAGTGTTGTCTTAATCCAAAACAAATAAATAAAAAATAAAAATACCAACAAACTTCATGAAATCATTACTGAAAACTAGAAGATCACAAAATAAGGCTTAAAGTTTCCCAAAGAAATATGATCTCCAGGGGCTGGTGGTCATACACCCAACTGACTGCACGTTACACTACAAAAGTACCTGGGTTCAAGCCCTTGGTCCCCACCCACAGGAGGAAAGCTTGCAAGTGTCTTTCTCTCTCTACCTCTCCCTTTCAAGTTCTCTGTTTCTATCCAATTAAATACATACATACACACACACACACATACACACACACACATACACACACACACACAATCTCCAACGTAACATTTTACATCTAGTTAAAACTACCAACCAGTATGCGGGCAGAAAAGAGATGATGGAACAACAATAATAATAACTACAACAATAAAGCAACAAGGGCAACAAAAGGGGATAGATAAATTAAAAAGAAAAGTGGTGCACCCGGTTAAGAACACATAATACTGCTCATAAGGATCCATGCAAGGATCCAGCTTCAAGCCCTCGGCTCCCCTCCTGCAGGGGGGATGTTTCACAAGCAAGTCTGCAGGTGTCTGTCTTTCTCTCCTCCTCTCCGTCTTCCCCATCTCCCTCAATTTCTCTCTGTCCTATCCAACAACAATAACAACAATGGGGGAAAAATATGGCCTCTAAGAGCAGTAGATTAGTAGAGGCCACAACCAGCCCCAGCAGTAATCCTGGAGGCAAAATTAAAAAATAACAGGGGGGAGGTGGTGGCACACCTTGTTGAACACACGTTACAGTGTGCAAGGCCCCAGGTTCAAGCCCCCAGTCCCTACCTGCAGGAAAGCTTCATGAATGCTGAAGCAGGTCTGGGAGGTATCTGTGTCTCTCTCTCTTCCTATCTCCCCCTTCCTTCTAGATATCTGTCTGTTGCTATCAAATAAAGATAATTTAAAACAAAAATTTTTTTCCCTCCAAAATTATTGCTGGAGCTCGGTGCCTGCACTACAAATCCACTGCTCCTGGAGGCTATTTTTTTCCTTTTGTTGACCTTGCTGTTTATCATTGTTGTAGTTATTGCTGTTGGATAGGACAGAGAGAAATTGAGAAAGGAAGGAATGAATGTCAAAGAAGGGGAGAGACACCTAGGGCAGACCTGCTTCACCGCGTGAAGCAACCCCCTTACAGGTGGGAGCTGGGGATTCAAACGATTCCTTACGCCAGTCCTTGGGCTTCACACCATGTGTGCTTAACACACTTGAGTTACCACCCAGTCCCTAAAAATTAAAAAAAAATATATATATATATTTGTCGTCTGGGAGGTGGTACAGTAGATAAAGCATTGGATTTTCAAGCATGAGGTCCAGAGTTCAATCCCTGGCAGCACATGTACAAGAGAGATGTCTGGTTCTTTCTCTCTCTCCTTCTATCTTCATGAATAAATAAATAAATAAAATCGTTAAAAAAAAATTATTTATGGGGAGTCGGGCTGTAGCGCAGCGGGTTAAGGGCAGGTGGCACATAGCACAAGGACAGGCATAAGGATCCAGGTTCGAACCCCGGCTCCCCACCTGCAGGGGAGTCGCTTCACAGGCGGTGAAGCAGGTCTGCAGGTGTCTATCTTTCTCTCCTCCTCTCTGTCTTCCCCTCCTCTCTCCATTTCTCTCTGTCCTATCCAACAACGACAACAACAATAATAGCTACAACAATAAAACAACAAGGGCAACAAAAGGGAATAAATAAATAAATATTTAAATATATATATATATAATTATTTATTTATTTATTCCCTTTTATTGCGCTTGTTTTATTGTAGTAGTTATTATTGTTGTTATTGATGTCATTGTTGTTGGATAGGACAGAGAGAAATGGAGAGGGGAGGGGAAGACAGAGGGGGAGAGAAAGATAGACACCCGAAGACCTGCTTCACTGCATGTGAAGCAATTCCCCTGCGGGTGGGGAGCTGGGGGCTTGAACCGGGGTCCTTTTGCTGGTCCTTGCTCTTTGCACCACCTGCACTTAACCTGCTGCACTACCAATTGAACATAGCGCCGCTATGTTCCATCGCTGGGGAGCCAGAGACGACCTGAATTGCCCCTGCGGCTACAGACAGACTATAACCCACATAGTCAATGACTGCCACCTCTCCAGATTCAAAGGACGTCTTGAAACTTTACATCAGGCTCAACCTGACGCTGTTGACTGGCTACGGAAGAAGGGCAAACACTAGAAGAAGAAGAAGAACCAATTGACTCTATAAAAAAAAAAAAAAATTAAGTTGGCCTAAAGGCCTTCTTAACAACAAAGTAAATCACTAAATAAATAAATAAATAACAGTAAATAAAAAATAAATCTTAAAGAAAAGTTAAACAGATACTCCATAAAGTGTATATCCAGACCTCACATGGAAAAGTGTCAAGTCGAGGGCAGGGGTAGCCTAATGGTTTGCATAGCCTAATGGTTATGCAAACAGACTCTCATGCCTGAGGCTCTGAAGTCCCAGGTTCAATCCCCAGAGCCAGAGTTGAGCAGCGCTCTGAAGTCCCAGAGCCAGAGCTGAGCAGTGCTCTGGTAAAAAAAAAAAAAAGTGTCAAGCTGGGGGTCGGTGGTGGCACACTGGGTTATACGCACATAGTATAAAGTGCTAGGACCTGTGCAAGGATCCCAGTTCAAGCCCCCCAGCTCCCTACCTGCAGAGGGGTCATTTTACAAGCAACAAGGTGTCTCCCCCATCTCCCCTTCCCCTCTCAATTTCTTTGTTCTATTCAATTAAAAAAAATGAAAAAATGAGAAGTGTGAAGCCTCATTGCAAAGATTACATATTATGTTCCAATTCACTACTGACAAATAAGAAAGCTGTGACTTTCACTGTTGAACAGTCGTCTCTTTCTTTAATATCCTTATGCCATCAGAAATACAAATTCTCCTTGCAGAAAAGCTATAAAAATTTGCACACTTTCAATCCTTGATTGCAAGTGATCAGCTGCAAAATCAAGAATCTACTTTTAAGTTTTAGGAATAAAGAAACTTACATAATTACAGAAAAAAACACACTAAATCAGGGCTGGGAGACAGCATAATGGTGAAGCAAAATAACTTTTATGTCTGAAGCCACAAAGGTTCCAGGTTTAATCACCAACATCACAAGAAGTGAGCAGCTCTGGTCTTTGTCTCTTTGTTTCTCTCCTTAAAATAAATAAATAAAGTGAAAATGAAATCCTTTCGAAATTTTAAAAAGATACTAAATAAAATAGGATGATCTAAACTTTGAGGAAGAATAATGATTTCTGGGGCATGATGGAAAGAATCCAGGTTGGAGGAGAGTATCTTGCAGATACCTATAAGGTTGTAGATCAGAGGTGGTACCTATGTATCAACAACTATACTCTAAGCCATTAACTCTCCAAGAAAATGAGAAAAAAGAGAGGAAGAAAATATACTGATTTCTTAACAAAATACATATATACTCAGATTTTTAAAAATGCTTTCAAGGACTGGGGAAACAGCATACAAGTGATGCAAACAACTTTGAAGCCTGAGGCTCTGAGCTCAAAGAAAGTGATTTCTTATCTTCAAGCTATAATGGTCCTTGGTAAATGGATTCATTTGCATGTCTAACTGTTTCTAACAAAACTTAGGTCTTATATTAAGAAGCAGGTCTACAGATAACTATCTTTCTCTCTCCCCATCTCCCCTCCTCTCAATTTCTCTCTGTATTATCCAATAAAATGGAAAAAATGGTCACCAGGAGGAGTGGATCCGTTGAGCCAGCACCTAGCCCCAACGATAACCCTGGAGGCAAAATAAAGATATAAAGCCTGCGGGGGTCGAGCGGTAGCACAGCGGGTTAAGCGCACAGGGTGCAAAGCGCAAGAACCAGCAGAAGTATCCTGGTTTGAGCCCACAGCTCCCCACCTGCAGGGAGGTCGCTTCACAGGCGGTGAAGCAGGTCTGCAGGTGTCTATCTATCTTTCTCTCCCTCTCTGTCTCCCCTCCTCTCTTGATTTCTCTCTATCCCATCCAACATAGACAGCAATAACAAAGAACAAACAACTATAAACAACAAGGGCAACAAAATGGGAAAAATGGCCTCCAGATCAGTGGATTAGTAGTGCAGTCACTGAGCCCCAGCAAGAACCCTGGAGGCAGAAAAACAAATAAATAAAAGATATAAGGCGTGGGGGCTAGGGAGGTAGCTCAGTGGTAAAGAGTATGCTTCCCAGCATTCAAAGGAAAGAAGGATGAGGGAGAGAGACAGAGCCAGCAAGGTGTCCCTCTTGGGATGCCTACTTTGTCATGCATATGACCCCATAAAAGGTGGAAAGCTTCACTGTTATGTAGTCTTTCTCTCCTTTCCCACCATGTCAGTTGGTGTCTTTACATCTGAAAAAAAACCAACCCAGAATAATGAAGTCCAGTAATAACATGCACACATACAAAGAGATAGTACATCATGAGTCAGACTAATGCTTTGGTTCTCTCTTCTAATATATAAATTACACACACACACACACACACACACACACACACACACACACACACACACACTTTATCCAGGGAACTTCTTATAGAAAACGTATTGATACCGGGGCCAGGTGGTGGCACACCTGGTTAAACACACACATTACAGTGTATAAGGGCCCAGGTTCAAGCCCCTGGTCTCTACCTGCAGGGGGAGAGCTTCATAAGTGGTGAAGAAAGACTACTGGTGTCTCTTTCCCTCTGCATCCTCCCTCCCCTCTCAAATTCTCTATCAATAATAAGTAAATAAAAATTAAAATGAAAAAAGAAAACAAACTAATATCTAAGTATCAAACTTCTTTATGACACTGATGCTTTCAATTCCAATTCTGATAAACTAGCAACTGTGGAAAGAACTTATGGGTGAAAAAAGTCTCTACATTAATGGCTGAGCTAAATATGCTATCTAGCTGCGGTGTTTTTTGTTTGTTTTTTTAAGAGCCTGAGCCTGTTGAAGCCTTGCCTACTACCTTTATGTTTCTCTTTTATTTATTTTTTATTTTTTGCCTCCAGGGTTATTGCTGGGGCTCAGTGCCTGCACTACAGATCCACTGCTCCTGGAGGATGGATAGGATGTGAGAAATGGAGAGAGGAGAGGAAAAGAGAGATGAGAGAAAGACAACTGCAGACCTGCTTCACTGCTTGTGATGTGACTCCCCCTGCAGGTGGGGAGCTGGGGGCTCAAACCAGGATTCTCACGCAGGTCCTCGCACTTTGCGCCATGTGCACTTAACCCACTGAACTACCACCCAGTCTTCACCTTTATGCTTCTTAATCTGCAAGCTCCAAGCTTGTCATGCCAGAACTCCCTTCACTTCCTCAAAATAATCATATTCCCTCTCTCCTCAAGCTTCCCTTCAGCCCTACCTCCAACTATAGTCATTTACACTCATTTTTAGCTTTCAACCTTACAGTCTACTCCTCAGAAGCCTTCCTTGTCTTCCCTCCTTGCCAGTCAACCTAAGTTAGGCTTCCCAGTCGCTGTGTCTCCACAGCATTTACAACAACAGTAATTATCTGTTTAGTGGATATCTTCCCAAAGTATCTCTAACATCTACTGAATAGTAATGTTTGGTACACCATAATAAGAGTTCAAAATTTTTTGTCGGGGGCTAGGTGGTAGTGCATTGTATTAAGGACCAGCATAAGGTTCTTGGTTTGAGACCCAGCTCCCCACCTGCAGGAGGGTCGCTTCACAAGCCATGAAGCAGTTCTTCAGTTGTCCATCTTGCTCTTCCCCTCTCTATGTTCCCTTCCTCTATGGATTTCTCTCTGTCCTATCCAACATCAGCAATAACAACAATAACAATAAACAACAACAAGGGTAACAAGAGCAACAAAATGGGAAAAATGGCCTCTAGGAGCAGTAGATTCATAATGCAGGCACCAAGCCCCAGTAATGACCCTGGAGGTACAAAAAAATGAACAAACCCAGGTGTCCAACAACAGATGAGTGGCTGAGCAAGCTGTGGTATATATACACAATGGAATACTACTCAAGCTATAAAAAATGGTGACTTCACCGTTTTCAGCCGATCTTGGATGGACCTTGAAAAATTCATGTTAAGTGAAATAAGTCAGAAACAGAAGGATGAATATGGGATGATCTCACTCTCAGGCAGAAGTTGAAATACAAGATCAAAAGAAAAAAAAAAAAAAAAACACAAGTAGAACCTGAAATGGAATTGATGTATCGCACCAAAGTAAAAGACTCTGGGGTAGGGGTGGGTGGGTGGGGAGAATACAGGTCCAAGAAGGATGACAGAGGACCTAGTGGGGGTTGTATTGTTAAATAGGAAACTGAGAAATGTTATGCATGTACAAACTATTGTATTTACTGTTGAATGTAAAACATTAATTCCCCAATAAAGAAATTTAAAAAATGAGCAAGAGAGTCAGAAAAACACCATTCTGTTCATGTTTTACTGGACAGATAAAATTACAAGCAGTGAAACAGGTCTACACATGTCTGTCATCTCTCCCTATATCCCCTCCTCTCTCAATTTCTCTGTTTCATCCAATACAATGGAAAAAAAAAAAAAGGAAGAGGGTGTGTGTAGACAGCATAATAGTTCATGCAAAGAGACTCTCATGCCTGAAGCTCCAAACTCCCAGATTCAATCCTCTGTACCACCATAAGCCAGAGCTGAGCAGTGCTCTGGTTTAAAAAAAAAAAAAAAAAAAAAAGGGTGGTCCTCGAGGTGGCACAGTAGATAAAACATTGAACTTTTGGGAGTCGGGCGGTAGCACAGCGGGTTAAGCACACATAGCGCAAAGCACAAGGACCTGCATAAGGATCCTGGTTCGAGCTCTCAGCTCCCCACCTGCAGGGGAGTCGCTTCACAGGTGGTGAAGCAGGTCTGCAGGTGTCTATCTTTCTCCCCTCCTCTCTGTATTCCCCATCTCTCTCCATTTCTCTCTGTCCTATCCAGCAACGACGACATCAATAACAACAACAACAATGAAAAACAAGGGCAACGAAACGGAAAATAAATATATAAAAAAACATTTAAAAAGAAAACTGGACTTTCAAGCACGAGGTTCTGAGTTCAACCCCTGGCAGCACATGTACCAGAGTGATATCTGGTTCTTTTTCTCTCTCTTTTCTTTCTCATTAATAAAACATTTTTTTTTAAAAAAAGGGGAAAAAAAGGTGGTTTGGGAGGTGGTACAGTGGATAAAGCACTAGATTCTCAACTGGATGAAGTTCAGGTTCAATCCCCAGCAGCACATGTACCAAAGTCATGTCTGGTTCTCTCTCTTTCCTATCTTTCTCATGAATAAATAATTTCTTTAAAACAAAAAAGAAAGAAAAGGAAAAAAATGGCCACTGGGAGAGGTGGGTTTACAGTGAGTCCCAGCAATAACCCTGGAGAAAAAAAAAAACTAAATTAAAAATGTTTTAATATTTTTATTGGGGGATTAATGGATTAAATAGTTGTTGGTTTATGTGTAAAATTTCTGTTTTCTGCAAAACACTCTCATCACCAGGCTAGTTCTTCCTCTGCCATCATGCACAAGGACTTGAAGGACTCCCTCCCCCCAAACAAAAACTTTAATGCAGATAGTGGTACCACAGAGATAGTTCACTGGGCAGGGTGCAAGCCCTGGGCTTTCAAAGCTAGACAAAAGAGGTGTGCTGGTGGTATAATGGTGAGCATAGTTACCTTCCAAAATTAGGTAAAGAAGAGCTGGGAGAATGAAGAAGTTAGCCTGAGGGGCTGGGCAGTGGTACACCCAGTTAAGTGTACATTGTAGGAAGTACAAGGATCCCAGTTCGAGGCCCCAGCTCCCCACCTGCAACGGGTATATTCATGGCAGTGAAGCAAGTCTGCAGGTGTCTTTCTCTCTCCCCCTCCTCTCTCAATTTCTCTGTCCTATCCAATAAAATGGAAAAAATGGCCACCAGGAGCACTGGATTTGTAGTACCAGCACTGAGCCCCAACAATAACCCTGGAACAAAAAAAAAAGAAGTTATCCTGGAGTGAATTTGGTACACACCGCCCTCCACCAAAAAAAAAAAAAAAAAAAAGCTTGACAGGCAATGATTTTGCATTTAATCACTGGATGAATAAGAAACAGCTTAATTCAGAAACAAGGAGTGTAAGATCACTCAGTATAGAGCACTGCCTCTATTTCTTTCCTTGCCAAACAGCTCTGAGGAGGTGCCAATGGACCTCACTTTGATATGGAATACCCCCATCTACCCTAATTCAGGGCATATCCCTCAAGAGACAGTCAGTCAATAGGAACTCTGCCAATTCTGCTTGGGAGTTGTGTGAAAAACAATAGCAACAAGAGCCCACTTTGAGAAGGGGATCAACAATCACACTCAAGAAAAAAAGAAGTTATTTGGCAAAGGGATGCATGCTGCCAAAACCGTTAGTCACAGCTTCAAGGTCCCAGTTTGTAACTCTGCAACTATTCTTTGCTTTGACAGAGTCCATTCTCTGGTCCAGGAAACCCAGTTAAGCTTCTGTCACCCTCCCCATTTGAGGCAGTAAAAAATCCTTTCAATTTGGTGGTATCATACTGTGACACAGACAAGATGTCCACCAGAGACTAGAGAGGAGGGGGGAATGTGTACTTTGCTGTTTTCCACTTAGCAATGGCTCAAGTGAAGCAGTGGAAGAACAGGAAATCACTATGCAGAAGAAGCAGGCTATGCCGAAAGTCTACCCACAATTCTGAGCCTGAACTTATTTCAAAAGTTATTTCTTTCTGTCATTATTAAAATTTCACAAATCTGGGCTGCTTTACCAAATAGAAAGAGACAGAGAGATGTGGCACAATGGACTAGGATGACTGGGGAGATACTGCAGTGACTATGCAAAAGACTTTCATGCCTGTGAAAACCTGGGTTTGAGGTCCCAGGTTCAATCCCTGGCAGCAGCATAATTCAGAGCTGAGCAACACTCTGGAAAAAAGTTAAATAGTGGTCCAGGAGGTGATGCAGTGGATAGGGCATTGGATTCTCAAGTATGAGGTCCTGAGTTTGATCCCCAGCAGCACATGTACCAGAGTGATGTCTGTTTTTTTTTTCCTCTCTCCCCTCCGATCTTTCTTATTAATAAATAAAATCTTTTTTAAAAAAGTTAAATAAATAAATGTAAACATATTTACCCTCATATGTCAGCAACTGTACTGTAAACCATTATGCCTGCCTCTAATAAAGTGATGCCAAAAAAAAAAAAAGCTTAACAATCAAGCATGAGTTAGGTGTGCACTCTACTGGCTGTCACCACCTGATCCCATGTCTACACTTCAATTTTCAGCCCTTTCTGAGCTTACAAAGAATATAGTTTGCCAAAGCAGCATGACTAGCAATGGCTTATATGTAATATTTTTATGTTTTATTTATTTATTCCTTTTTGTTGTCCTTGTTTTATTGTTGTTAATTATTATTGTTATCCTTGTTGTTGGATAGGACAGAGAAATGGAGAGAGGAGGGGAAGACAGAGGGGGAGAGAAAGATAGACACCTGCAGATCTGCTTCACCTCCTGTGAAGCGACTCCCCTGCAGGTGGGGAGCCGGGGGGGGGGGGGGGGGGGGGGCGGCTCGAACCAGGATCCTTACACCAGTCCTTGCACTTTCCGCCACGTGCTAAGGCTTAACCCACTGTGCTACTGCCCAACTCCCTGGCTTATATATTTAAAAATTACTTCAGAGTTATAGGAAAACAGACTCAAATACACCAGGTTACCTTTTTAATCAGAGTTCTGGAAGTCAAGAAAGAACTTTTGATGGGCCAGGTGGTGGCACACCTGGTTAAGCACATACACTGCAGTGCACACGGACATGGGTTCAAGTCCCTGTTCCCACCTGCAGGGGGAAGAGCTTCATGAGTGGTAAAGCAGGGCTGCAGGCGTCTGTCTCTTTCCCTCTCTATCTTTCCATCCTTTCGCAATTCCTGTCTCTATCTAATAATAAATAAATTTTAAAAAAAGAACATCTGACAATTTTATCTTCAAGAAGAACAGGATTCCTCTCTTCCCTTATTCTTGTAAAGATATACTTATTTTTATGAATAAGAGAGACACTAGAACACTGCTATATCATATATAACATCAGAGAACATCCAACTATGACACTATCTCCCCAGACAATAACCTGGGTCCACCTACATATTAGATGTCAGGCTCTGGCAAAAACTAGCCAAGTTACAGGCCCCTTGAAATATACCTAAAATAGACCTACGAGCTTTTTCCAAAATGGAGACCCTAAATCTCCAACTGCAATATTCTTGCCTTTAGGTTCACGATTAGTCAACAATTTGTTCTGCTTTATATCTTTAACTCCTTTTCAGTCACCAGCATCCAGATATCACGGTGCCAACCTGACTTCCCTGGACAGACAACCCCATCATGTCCTGGAGCCCCACCTCCCCAGATCCCCGCCCCACCAGGGAAAGAGACAGGCTGGGAGTATGAATCGACCTGCCACAATGTCCATGTTCAGGAGAAACAATTACAAAAGCCAGACCTTCCACCTTCTGTACCCCATAATGATCCTGGGTCCATACTCCCTGAGGGATAAAGAATAGGAAAGCTAGGGGGCTGGGTGGTAGCGCAGCAGATTAAACGCACATGGCACAAAGCACAAGAGCCAGCATAAGGATCCCGGTTCAAGCCCCAGCTCCCCACCTGCAGGGGGTGGGGGTCACTTCACAAGCGGGGAAGCAGGTCTGCAGGTGTCTATCTTTCTCTCCTCCTCTCTCGATTTCTCTGTCCTATCCAACAACAACAGATATGACAACAATAACTACAATAAGGGCAACAAAAGGGAAAAACAGCCTCCAAGACCAGTGGATTCATAGTGCAGGCACCCAGCCCTAGCAATAACCCTGAAGGAAAACAAAAATAGGGAAGCTATCAAGGGAGGGGATTAGATATGCAGCTCCGGGGGGTGGGTGCTATGTAGATATGCACCTCTTATCCTATAGTCTTGTCAATATTCCCATTTTATAAATAAAAATAATATCAGAGAACAAGTCTGGGTCTCCACTCATGCAAGTCTTGTGCTCTCAGGATGGCCTCTCTTCCCTTCTAAAGAAAGAAGCTCTTGGGAGTCAGGCGGTAGCACAGCGGGTTAAGCGCAGGTGGTGCAAAGTGCAAGGACCGGGGTAAGGATCCTGGTTCAAACCCCTGGCTCCCCACCTGCAGGGGAGTCACTTCACAAGTGATGAAGCAGATCTGGAGGTGTCTATCTTTCTCTCCCCCCCTCTGTCTTTCCCTCCTCTCTCCATTTCTCTCTGTCCTATCCAACAATGACAACATAAATAAGAACAACAATAATAACTACAACAATAAAAGAACAAGGGCAACAAAATGGAATAAATAAAAAAAAAAGAATTCATCTTAAAAAAAAGAAAGAGCCTCCACACATATGGACATCTAGTCTTTGACAAAGGGGCCCAGACAAATGGGGAAAGGAGAGAGGAGGAGAAGACAGAGAGGGGAAGAGAAAGACAGACACCTGTAGACCTGCTTCACCACCTATGAAGTGACTCCCCGCAGGTGGGGAGCTGGGGGCTCGAACTGGGATCCTTCTACCGGTCCCTGTGCTTTGTGCCACGTGTACCTAACCCGCTGCGCTACAGCCTGACTCCCACCTTCCCCTTTATTATTTTTTTAATTTTTAAAAAATATTTATTTTCCCTTTTTTTGCCCTTGTTGTTTTTATTGTTGCAGTTATTATTGTTATTGATGTCGTTGTAGTTGGATAGGACAGAGAGAAATGGAGAGGGGAAGACAGAGAGGGGGAGAGAAAGACACCTGCAGGCCTGCTTCACCGCTTGTGAAGCAAAACCCTGCAGGTGGGGAGCCGGGGGCTTGAACCAGGATCCTTATGCTGGTCCTTGTGCTTTGCGCCACGTGCACTTAACCCGCTGCGCTACTGCCCGACTCCCCACCTTCCCCTTTCAAATGCATTCTGTTGCTGTGCTGACATCATATAACTTATCAACACCAACTATAAGGTCAACCCTAGTCTGATACCAAGTGTGAGAGAAATGCCAAATTTTTTTTTTAATATTTATTTTATTTATTTATTCCCTTTTGCTGCCCTTGTTGTTTTATTGTTGTAGTTATTGATGTCATTGTTGGATAGGACAGAGAGAAATGGAGAGAGGAGGGGAAGACAGAGAGGAGGAGAGAAAGATAGACACCTGCAGACCCGCTTCACCGCCTGTGAAGTGACTCCCCTGCAGGTGGGGAGCGGGGGTTCGAACCGGGATCCTTATGCCGGTCCTTGTGCTTTGCCCCACCTGCGCTTAACCCGCTGCGCTACAGCCCGACTCCCGAAATGCCAAATTTTTAAGGAACACTCCATCCTCTTCTTCAAAAACTTTTTTTTGTTTTGTTTTTTTACTAACACAAGAATGAAGAAAAGGAGAAAGAACCAGAGCATTACCCTGGCACATGCAATGCCAGGAAGCAAACTCAGGATTTCATTCTTTTAAACCCAATGCTCTTGCCACCAGGCCACCTCGCCAGTCACTATGGAACATTTCTTTTATTTATTTATTGCCTTTTGTTGTCCTTGTTGTTTTGTTGTTGTGGCCATCACTGTTGTTGTCACTGATGTCATTGTTGCTGGATAGGACAGAGAGAAATGGAGAGAGGAGGGGAAGACAGAGAAGGGGAGAGAAAGATAGACACCTGCAGACCTGCTTTACCACCTGTGAAGCGACCTCCCCACGTGGGGAGCCAGGGGCTCGAACCAGGATCCTTCTGCTGGTCCCTGTGCTTTGCTCCAAGTGCGCTTAACCCACTGAGCCACAGGAACATTTCTAAGTGAAAGAAGTTCATCTAACTGCAGAGTGTTTATAGAGTAGCTATACAAAAAGAAAAAGAACAGTCTATATTTAAAAAAAAAATCATAAAAAAAGAAGCTAAGATTATCCCTACACACACTGGCACCCACCAATTAGCAAACCAAAGCACAAATCAACTGTCTGAAATACTACTTTTCAGCGAATAACTAAAAAGTTCATTAAAAAAAAAGAAGAAGAAAGAAACAGTTTGCAGAGGGGAAGACAGAAAAAAAAAAGAAAAAGAAAAAGAAACAGTTTTCTGGTGTACTGCACCAAAGTAAAAGACTGGGGTGAATGGGGGGGGGGGAGGGGAAGTACAGGTCCTGGAAAAGGATGACAGAGGACCTAGTGGGGGTTGTATTGTATTATTATATGGAAAACTGAGAAATGTTATGCATGTACAAACTACTGTATTTACTGCCAAATGTAAAACATTAATTCCCTAATAAAGGGAAAAAAAAAAAAAAAACAACAAGGGCAACAAAAGGGAATAAATATTTTAAAAAGTTAAAAAAAATAAATTAAAAAGAAAAAAAAAAAGAAAAAGAAATTTTGCCAAGAGTAAAATACTCTGGTGGTAGGAAAATAAAATGAGTCGGGCGGCAGCGCAGTGGGTTAAGCACAGGTGGCGCAAAGCACAAGGACCGGTGTAAGGATCCCGGTTTGAGCCCCTGCTCCCCACCTGCAGGGGGGTCTCTTCACAAGAGGTGAAGCAGGTCTGCAGGTGTCTTTCTCTCCCCTTATCTGTCTTCTCCTCCTCTCTCCATTTCTCTCTGTCCTATCCAACAATGATGACATCAATAACAATAATAATAACTACAACAATGAAACAAAAAGGGCAACAAAAGGGAATATTAAAAAAAAAAAAAATACATGCTCTAGAAACCCTCAATCAACCTCATTCATCCCAACTCTTTCATATCTCCAACTTGATAGCAGTTAACACACACAATGTAGCACAGTAATAAGTTATTTTTTGGCTACTGAAAGTTGACTGAGAAAAGCTTAAACCTAAGCATCTATCAAAACCAGTTCTTTGGGGAGTGGGAGGTGGAGAAGTAGCAATGCTTTAAGGATCTGAAAAAGATGTCTTCTAAATATCTCAATCTTATTTCAGATTACTTCTTTGCCACTACTGTAAAGATCCAATTTGGTTGCACAATCCTTTAGAGACAGAGAAGAAACCAAATCTATATATTTTTGTTGCTGGGGCCAGGTGGTGGCACACCTGGATGAGTGCACCTACTACAATTTTTTCGTTGTTGTTTTCAGAGAGAGGCAAAAACTGAAAGAAGTTTCCTTCAAAGTGGTGGGACTCGGGGATGGATGGACGGTAGCACAGCGAGCTAAGTGCACATGGCCTGAAGCGCTAGGACCAGAGTGAGGATCCCAGTTCAAGCCTCCGGCTCTCCACCTGCAGGGGATCGCTTCATAAGCGGTGAAACAGGTCTGCAGGTATCTATCTTTCTCTCCCCATCTTCCCCTCCTCTCTCCATTTCTCTCTCTCTCCTCTGCCCTATCCAACAATAATGACAACCTTAATAGTAACAATGATGATAAAAACAAGGGCAACAGGGAGTCGGGCTGTAGCACAGCGGGTTAAGCGCAGGTGGCGCAAAGCACAAGGACCGGCATAAGGATCCCGGTTCGAACCCCGGCTCCCCACCTGCAGGGGAGTCGCTTCACAGGCGGTGAAGCAGGTCTGCAGGTGTCTGTCTTTCTCTCCTCCTCTCTGTCTTCCCCTCCTCTCTCCATTTCTCTCTGTCCTATCCAACAACGACAACAACAATAATAACTACAACAATAAAACAAGGGTAACAAAAGGGAATAAATTAAATAAATATTAAAAAAAACAAAACAAGGGCAACAAAAAGGGAAAAAAATGGCCTCCAGGAGCAGTGGATTCATAGTGAAGGCACTGAGCCCCAGTGATAACCCTGGAGGCAAAAAAAAAAAAAAAAAAGTGGTAGGACTCAAGCTTCAATAAGAGTTGTGCACATGGCAAAGCAGTACACTATCCAAGTGAGCTCTTCCACCAGCCCCCAATATATAGCTTATCTTTTCTTTTCTTAACCAAAAATCCAAACTTTTAAAAAATTTTTAATTATATTTATGTATTGGATAAAGACAGCCAGAAACTGGAGCTCCAGTTGCACAATCGGTTAGCACGCAGTACTTATACAGAGACAGCCAGAAATTAAGAGGAAGGGGGAGATAGAGGGAGAGACAGAGAGACACGTGCAGCAGTGCCTCACCATCTGTGAAGCTTTCCCCTTACAAGTGGGGACCAGAAACTTGAACTTGGATCCTTGTGCATTGTAATATGTGTGCTCAACCAGGTGCACCACCATCCAGCCCCTTTCCTTTCTTTCTTTCTTTTTCTTTTTTTTAAAGATTTTCATGCTTGGCACTACAAAGGTTTTTTTTTAAATTATTATTTTAATTTTATTTGTTTATTTATTAGAGACAGAAAAACTGAGGGGGGGGGAAGGATAAGAGAGGGAGAGACATAGAGACACCTGCAGCCCTGCTTCACCACTCCTGAAGCTTTCCCTCTGCAGGTGGGGACTGGGGTATTAAACTCGGGTCCTTGCACACTGTATGTAATGTGTGTGCTTACCCAGGTGCACCACCGCCTGGCCCCATATATAGCTTTTTTTTTTTTTCTTTCCCTCCAGGGTTATTGCTGGGCTCGGTGCCTGCACCATGAATCCACTGCTCCTGGAGGCCATTTTTTCCCCCCTTTTGTTGCCCTTGTTGTTGTAGCCTCCTTGTGGTTATTATTATTGCCATTGTTGATGTTGTTCGTTGTTGGACAGGACAGAGAGAAGGGGAAGACAGAGAAGGGGAGAGAAAGAGACACCTGCAGACCTGCTTCACTGCCTGTGAAGGAACCCCCCCCCCCCCACCTGCAGGTGGGGAGCCCGGGGCTCGAACCAGGATCCTTACGCTGGTCCTTGCGCTTTGCACCACATTGGCTTAACCCACTGCGCCACCAAGCAACCCCCCATATATAGCTTTTCTAAAGGTTCATTTACTTTATGAGAAATCAGAGCAAAACTCTGGCATATGCCCTAGGGAGGACAAACAACCCAGGGCCGCGGGCATGGAAGTAATGGCCTCCACCTGCTGAGCCACTTCCCTGCTGGCTGCCAAAGCCTCTATCTCAAAGGTGGGAGGGGAAGGGGGATGAGAGTTTAAGATTTGCTCCAAAGTTATTTAGTAAATTCACAAAGCAGTCTTTATTCCCTATAGTTCTCCTTTGGTTTGTAAAGGGAGTTAACAACCAATAAAGATGATAATGATTCTTTGAAGAAGAAAAAATAGGAAAAAAAAAAAAAGTCACCAAAAGCATTTTGTAATTCATCCAGAAACAAACTCCATGGCAAAACTAACAAAGTGAAATAGGAGGTGGATGCTAGGACATCCCAGAGCAGTAATAATTATCCAAATCCCTTTAAAATATCAATTCCTGTGGCCTGGAGGAGGTGTCAAAGTACATAAAGACTTGGACTGCAAGTTCAATCCCCAGCACTGCATGTGCCAAGATGTTGCTCTGGTTGGTTCTTTCTCCAGGCTCATTAAATAAATCTTTAAAAAGTAAGTAAATACACCAGCTGGAGTGATAGCATAATGGTTATGTAAACAGACTTCCATGCCGAGGCACCAAAAGTCCCAAATTCAATCCCCAGCACTACTGGAAGTCACAGCTGAGTTGTGCTCTTGGAAAAAAAAAAAAAAAAAAGTAAATATTATATACCAATTCCTGTACTTGGGCGGGGGTAGACAGCATAATGTTATAATGGTTATGCAAAGAAACTCTCATGCCTGAGGCTCCGAAGTCCCAGGTTCAATCTCCCCCACAACCATAAACCAGAGCTGATCAGTGCTCTGGTGTTTCTGTGTCTTTCTCTGCATCTGTCTCAAAATAAAAATAAATAAAATACCAATTCTTGTACTCACCGGCTTCTTCTATTTTCTCACGCTTTTCAGAAAACCTTCCTTCCTGATCAATAACTCAACGACACACACACCCCACTCACATTTAACTCAAGCTTTCCGCCTTCTCTTCTTCCTTTCACACCACGGTCCAACCTGAACCCTCGACTCAGTCCAATGTTTCATTCAAGTGCAATTCCTTCTCAACTAACACTCAGTATCCCCTCTAGCGTGAGCAGTTTCCCGAGTCATCCCCTTAACCAGTTTTTTTTCACTCAATTCAGTTCCCCCCAAATGTCACAGCGCCGCCGCCTCAGCCCCCCCCGCCCCGCCCCGCACGCAGAGCATCCTGCTAATTACTTGTTCCCAACAGGTCCCCCTCCGATCTCCCTCGCTCCGCACCGGTGCTGCTCACCTCACCCAAGCCTTCAGGATCCCTTATTTCCCGACTGTAACCTTCCTGTTTTCCTAGTCCAAGCCGGTCTGGCCCCCGACACTCCTCTCGCGCTTTCCTGCGCCCCCTCTTCTCGCAGGGTCCTCAGACGCCTGCCCGCAGCCCCCTCCCCGAGTCCCTCGGGCCCCGCCCCCAGGACCCCTCCGCAGGCCCCTCCCCCACCCCTGCAAGCCCCGCCCAGCCCGTCTCCCCCAGGCCCTGCCTCCCACTCAGGTCCGCAGGTCATCGCAGCGACCAGCCCAGCCTCGCCGGCCTCTTTCCGACCTGGCCGCGGCTGCTCCGGGAACGAATCCTCCCGCCACCTCTGCTCTGGCTTCGGCGCGTCCAGCTCGCCCCCCAGCAAGCTCCCTTTCTCGCCGCCGCCGCCGCCGCCGCCGCCCCTTTTGCCAACCCGGAAATGGATCTGCTCCCACCGTCCCCAGCGTTCGCGAACAAAATGGAGGCGGGGGGGAAAGGAGGAGGGAGCGGGGAGCGAAGAGACGGTACACGCAGGCGCCCTGGGAGAGCCCGCCCCCTGCCGCCGCACGTCGACGCGGAAGCGGAGGTGGGGCTGCCATCTTGAGAAGGTCGCCAAAATCCGCTTGTCAGCCAGAGCCAGGTTGCCCACTTGGCCTGGAATAGGGATCACTTGGAAAGATTTCATCACTTATGCTCGATTGCCACTCCTGGGGACTCTTATTTTAAATTGGTCTGGAGTACGGCCCAGGCATGGGGACTCTTAAAATTGCGTAAGATGATTGTAACAAATTTGCCGAGATGTAGAGTCATTGGGCTAAACGGGGTCCTCTTTCTCCCTCTCCCGCTCCCCTCCCCATAGACATGGACATACGTCACAGATGTCCTTCCCAATTTTAGTTCATGGAGAACCTGCAGCAGTCAGCCTTCAAAGACCGGGTAGCCAAGCTCTGGTTGTCATAGCAACAAAGACAGGACCCTACATAGAAGTCCTGTTGACTTCAGATCAGCGTAGCCAAGCACTTGTGCTACATGGGGGGGGGGTCCCCAGCTTTCAGGTCTGCGGACTACTCCAATAGCTTGGAGCAGAGACGGAATCCTGTGCCCTCCCTAGCGGGGCTGATCACTCTGGTCCAGCTAATTCACCCACAAAAGTCCTTGTCCGGGGGTCGGGCGGTAACACAGCGGGGTTAAACGCACATAGTGCCAAGCACAAGGACCGGCGTAAGGATCCCGGTTCGAGCCCCCAGCTCCCCACCTGCAGGGGAGCCACTTCACAGGTGGTGAAGCAGGTCTGTAGGTGACTGTCTTTCTCTCCCCCCTGTCTTCCCCTCCACTTTCAATTTCTATCTGTCCTATTCAACAACGATGACATCAATAACAACAGTAATAACTACAACAACAATAAAACAACAAGGGCAACAAAAGGGGGGAAAAAGTCGTTTTCCACTGCAGCCAACCCCACTGTCATAGTCTCAAAATGTGCTTTAGGTCTCAAGAAGAAGAAAGAAAATACACGTATCCAGTGCTTGAAACAGGGTCCTTGTGCACTGTAGCTTGGGTTCAACCCTGTGCCCCTAGGTCTCTCCTTATTGTCTCCACGCAATGACATCAAAAGATGGGGGGAAAATGGGAATGTAGTTCCTACCACTACTTAACCAACTAGGCCTCAACCACATTGTGTATAATATGGGGTTAATAGTGAATGTCCCAACTGTTTCTTCTCTCTATATATATATATATATATTTATTTATTTATTTTCCCTTTTGTTGCCCTTGTTTTTTATGATTGCTGATGTCATAACTGTTAGGACAGAGAGAAATGGAGAGAGGAGGGGAAGACAGAGAGGGGGAGAGAAAGACACCTGCAGACCTGCTTCACCGCCTGTGAAGCGACCCCCTTGCAGGTGGGGAGCGGGACGCTAGAACCGGGATCCTTATGCCAGTCTTTGCGCTTGGAACCACGTACACTTAACCCGCTGCACTACCGCCGAACTCCCGCGTCCCAACTGTTTCATAGGGGTGTTGGGAGGTTCGAATCAGGCGGTGATTTTGAGCATAACAAAGCACGTGATACCATGGGGTTTTTTTTGTTGTTGTTCGTGGTGTTTTCCTGTCTTAAGTAGTACTCCACACCACCCACTAATCAAGCATATGTCACAACATTCACTGGCTACCTACTGTGAGCAAGGCACTGGGCTAGGCACCAGAAAATGGCTTCAGAGGTGACTAAGACAGAGCCACAGCCTTCTGGGAACTCACTGTGTGGTGGGCAGACTGGCATGTAAATAGCTCGCTAAGATATAAATCACCATGTGACTAGTTCCATGGGGACATATGGGATGTCAGACTAGGGAGTGATTAATTCCTGCTAAAGAATAGAAGAAGGTTTCGTAAACAGCTTTAAACTGGGTCTTGAAGGATGAGTAGATTTTTTTTAACCAGTCAGGGAGTGCAGGGAGCACATTCCAGGCATAGGGATCAGTGGGTGCAAAGGTAAAGCTTTTTAAAAGGTATGTAGTTCTGCATGCCTGAAGGCAGGTTGACTGGGCCAAGGAGATGGTGGATCTTTATTCCCAGTTGTTCTCAGATCTTAACTCCCAGCTTCTCCATTCTGTCCCTTCCTTGCTCACTTTACACTCAGATCTGCCTTCTTCTTCCTTTTCCCTACCAGGACATTACTAGGACTTTGTGCCTGTATGATCCTCCTACTACTGGCAAGCTTTTTTTTTTAAATTTTTTAAAATTATCTTTATTTGATAAAGACAGCCAGAAATCGAGGAGGTGGGGACCGGGGTCTGCAGGTGGGGACCGGGGGCTCGAACCTGCGTCCTTGCACACTATAATGTGTGTGCTTAACCAGGTGCATCACTGTCTGGCCCCAGCTTTTTTTTTTCTTCCAGATAGAGGCTGAGAGACAGAGGAGAGATACCATAACATTGCTCCACTGCTAATGAAGCATCCACTATAATGCTCTCATGTGGGGGATGGCAACTCAAACTGGGGGGTCCTTGCACACAGTGAAATGGCTCTAGTAGGTGTTCTACCTCCTGGCCCACAAACCCACTTTCTTCTTCTTCTTTTTTTTTTTTAATATTTATTCCCTTTTGTTACCTTTGTTGTTTTATTGTAGTAGTTATTTTTTTAATCTGTATTTTAAAGAATTTATTTATTCATGAGAAAGGTAGGAGGAGAGAAAGAACCAGCCATCACTCTGGTACATGTGCTGCCAGGGATCGAACTCAGGACCTCATGCTTGAGAGTCTAGTGCCTTAGCCACTGCGCCACCTCCCGTACCAGTGTTGTAGTTATTATTGTTCTTGTTATTGATGTCCTTGTTGTTGGATAGGACAAGAGAAATGGAGATAGGAGGGGAAGACAGAGCAGAGGGGAGAAAGATAGACACCTGCAGACCTGCTTCACCACCTGTGAAGCGACTCCCCTGCAGGTGGGGAGCTGGGGCTCGAACCAGGATCCTTACGCAGGTCCTTGCGCTTTGCACCATGTGCGCTTAACCCACTGCGCTACCGCCGGACTCCCACAAAACTACTTTCTATTGCTTGGATATAGCAGGCAGTTAGTTCCTTGAAGCCTTTAAACTCTTTCCTTGTCCTCATTTCTCAGAGCTTAGCTCAAATATCCTCTTCTCAAAGGCATTTGCTGTCTACTGCAGCTAATGTAAGCTCCCCCATTTTCTGTGACATCACTCTATGATAAGGGTAACTACAGGGGTAGAATACTGGGGCATTTTATCCATATTTGGAGAGATGGGTATGAACTTCATGAAAAATATAACATCTGTGGTCCGGGAGGTGGCGCAGTGGATAAGGCTTTGGACTCTCAAGCATGAGATCCCAAGTTCAATCCCCTGCAGCACATGTACCAGAGTGAAGTCTGGTTCTTTCTCTCTCCTATCACTTCTCATGAATAAATAAATAAAATTTTTAAAAAAGAAAGAAAAGAAAAATATAGCATCTAAGTGAGACTGGGGGGCGCACACCTGGGGACTGGGAAGACAGTATATTGGCTATGCACAAGCCTTTCAAGCCTGAGGTCCCAGTTTCAATCCCCAGCACCATAAGCCAAAACTAAACAGTGTTCTCGTCTCTTTCTCTCTCTTGGTATCTTTCCCTCTGTATCTGCTGTTTCTCATTAAAATAAAATAACTGGGGGTCGGGCGGTGGCGCAGTGGGTTAAGTGCATGTGGCGCAAAGCGCAGGGACCGGCGTAAGGATCCCCGTTCGAGCCCCCGGCTCCCCACCTGCAGGGGAGTCGCTTCACAGGCGGTGAAGCAGGTCTGCAGGTGTCTATCTTTCTCTCCCCTCTCTGTCTTCCCCTCCTCTCTCCATTTCTCTCTGTCCTATCCAACAACGAATTGTGTCAAGAAGGGCAATAATAATAACCACAACGAAGCTACAACAAGGGCAACAAAAGGGGGAAAAAATGGCCTCCAGGAGCGGTGGATTCATGGTGCAGGCACCGAGCCCAGCAATAACCCTGGAGGAGGAAAAAATAAAAAATAAAAAAATAAAATAACTAAAAATATTTTTTTTTAAAGAACTGGAGGGAGTCGGGCGGTGGCGCAAAGCACAAGGACTGGCCTAAGGATCTCTGGAGCCCCACAAGCAGTGAAGCAGGTCTGCAGGTATCTTTCTTTCTCTCCTCCTCTCTGTCTTCCCCTCCTCTCTCCATTTCTCTCTGTCCTATCCAACAACGACGGCATTAATAACAACAACAATAATAACTATAACAATAAAACAAGGGCAACAAAAGGGAATAAATTAAAAAAAAAAACTGGAAGGGGTGGGGAAGATAGCATAATGGTAATGCAAACAGACTCTCATGCCTAAGGCTCCATCAAGTCCCAGGTCCAATCCCCCACACCACCATAAGCCAGAGCTGAGCAGTGCTCTGGTTAAAAGAAAAAAAAAAAAACTGGAACATAGGGGAGAGGTAAAAAATTAGGTCAAAAGAATTAATAATGGGGTCGGGCGGTAGCGCAGGCGGCTGGTTAAGCGCACATGGCGCAAAGCACAAGGACTGGCTTAAAAATTCTGGTTAGAGCCCCTGGCTCCCCACCTGCAGGGGAGTCGCTTCACAGGCAGTGAAGCAGGTCTGCAGGTGTCTGTCTTTCTCTCCCCCTCTCTGTCTTCCCCTCCTCTCTCCATTTCTCTCTGTCCTATCCAATAACAAACAATAACTACAACAAGGCTACAACAAGGCCAACAAAAGGGGAAAAAAATGGCCTCCAGGAGCAGTAGATTCATGGTGCAGGCACTGAGCCCCAGCAATAATCCTGGAGGAAAAAAAAACCAAAACTAATAACAGCTGAAACTTCTTCTTTTAGCGTTTGCTCTTCTTCCGTAGCCAGTCAACAGCGTCAGGTTGAAAGCTGTCAGGAGCTGCTTGTTGCTGGCTTTGAAAGTGACTGGGATCCATGTGGATTCAGTCGGCTAGGAAGGATTGTCAGTTTCCCCAATGAATGGGTACTCACGGGATGCACCACGAGAAGGTCGATCCAATGCATCCCATAACGTCACATGTCCTCATTTTATTTTATTTATTTATTTATTTATTTATTTATTTATTGCCTGCAGGGTTATTTGCTGGAGTTCGGTGCCTGCACTACGAATCCACTATTCCTAGATGCTATTTTTTTCCCCTTTTTTGTTGCTCATGTTGTTTATTGTTATTATTGCTATTGTCGTTATTGCTGTCATTGTTGTTGGATAGGACAGAGATAAATCAAGAGAGGAGAAGACAGAGAGGAGGAGAGAAAGATAAACAACTGCAGACCTGCTTTACTGCCTGTGAAGCGATTCCCCTACAGGTAGGGAGCTGGGGGCTCGAACCCGGATTCTTACACTAGTCCTCGTGCTTTGTGCCACCGGCGCTTAACCCACTGCGCTACCAACCGACTCCCTAAAAAAACTTTTTAAGTTGGCCTAAAGGGGCAAGGCCTTATCAACAAGAAAGTAAATCACTAAAAAAATTTAAATTAAAAAAAGTAAGTGGAGGGGGTCGGGCGGTGGCGCAGTGCGTTAGGCGCATGTGGCGCAAAGCGCAGGGACCGGCGTAAGGATCCTGGTTTGAGCCCCCGGCTCCCCACCTGCAGGGGAGTCGCTTCACAGGCGTTGAAGCAGGTCTGCAGGTGTCTCTTTCTCTCCCCCTCTCTGTCTTCCCCTCCTCTCTCCATTTCTTTCTGTCCTATCCAACAACGAACAACGTCAACGATGGCAATAATGATAACCACAATGAGGCTGCAACAACAAGGGCAACAAAAGGGGGTAAAAATGGCCTCCAGGAGCGGTGGATTCATGGTGTAGTCACCGAGCCCAGCAATAACCCTGGAGAAAAAAAATAATAATAATTGGGTGGTCCGGGAGATGGTGCAGTGGTAGAGCTTTGGACTCTCAAGCATGAGGTCCGGAGTTTGATCTCAGGCAGCACATGTGCCAGAGTGATGTCTGGTTCTTTCTCTCTCCTCCTATCTTTATCATAAATAAAAATAAAATCTTTAAAAAAAAAATTAGGGTGTCGGGCGGTAGCTCAGTGGATTAAGCACAAGTGGTGCAAAGCGCAAGGACCTGAGTAAGGATCCGGTTTTGAGCCACTGGCTCCCCACCTACAGGGGAGTCGCTTCACAGGCAGTGAAGCAGGTCTGCAGGTATCTATCTTTCTCTCCCCTTCTCTGTCTTCCCCTCCTCCATTTCTCTCTGTCCTACCCAACAACTAACGACATCAACAACAGCAATAATAAATAATAACCACAACAAGGCTACAACAACAAGGGCAATAGAAGTGGGAAAAATGGCCTCTAGGAGCAGTCGACTCACGGTGCAGGCACTTCTTCTAGCGTTTGCCCTTCTTCCGTAGCCAGTCAACAGCGTCAGGTTGAAAGCTGTCAGAAGCTGCTTGTTGCTGGCTTTGAAAGTGACTGGGATCCATGTGGATTCAGTCTGCTAGGAAGGATTGTCAGGAAGGATTGTCAGACACTGAGGCCCCGGCAATAACCCTGGAGGCAAAAAACAAATAAAAATAAATTTAAAAATAAATAACAGTAAATAAAAAAAATAAATCTTGGGAGCTGGGCAGTAGCTCAGCAGGTTAAGCCCGCGTGGCGCAAAGCACAAGGACCGGCATAAGGATCCCGGGTTTGAGCCCTGGCTCCCCACCTGCAAGGGGGTTGCTTCACAGTTGGTGAAGCAGGTCTGCAGGTGTCTATCTTTCTCTCTCCCTCTCTGTCTTCCCCTTCTCTCTCCATTTCTCTCTGTCCTATCCCACAACGACGACATCAATAACAACAGTAATAACTACAACAATAAAACAAGGGCAACAAAAAGCATATAAATATTTTTTTTAAAAAGTGTCAAATTGGGGGTCAGGTGGTGGCACACCGGGTTATACACACATAGTACAAAGTGCTAGGACCTGTGCAAGGATCCCAGTTCAAGCCCCCCAGCTCCCTACCTGCAGAGGGGTCACTTTATAAGCGACAAGGTGTCCCCCCCATCTCCTCCTCCCCTCTCAATTTCTTTGTTCTAATCAATTAAAAAAATGAGAAGTGTGAAGCCTCATTTCAAAGATTGCATATTATGTTCCAATTCACTACTGACAATCTAATAAGAAAGCTGTGGGAAGTGGTCCGGGAGGTGGCGCAGTGGATAAGGCACTGGACTCTCAAGCATGAGGTCCTGATTGCAATCCCCAGCTGCACATGTACCAGAGTGATATCTGGTTGGTTCTTTCTCTCTCTTCCTATCTTTCTCATGAATAAATAAGTAAAATATTTTTTAAAAAAGAAAGCTGTGGGAGTTGGGTGGTAGTGCAGAGGGATAAGCGCATGTGGCAAAAAGCACAAGGACCAGCATAAGGATACCAGTTGGAGCCCCCGGCTCCCCACCTGCAGGGAAGTCACTTCACAGGGAGTGAAGCAGGTCTGCGGGTGTCTATCTTTCTCTACCCCTTTCTGTCTTCCCCTCCTCTCTCCATTACTCTCTGTCCTATCCAACAACGATGACATCAATAATAACTACAACAATAAAACAACAAGGGCAACAAAAGGGAACAAATATATATATATGAAACACTGACAAAAACCGTAGGATAAGAGGGGTACAACTCCACACAATTCCTGCCACCAGAAGTCCGTATCCTATCCCCTCCCCTGATAGCTTTCCTATTCTTTATCCTTCTGGGAGTATGGACCCAGGGTCATTATGGGATGCTGAAGGTGGAAGGTCTGGCTTCTATAATTGCTTCTCTGCTGAAGATGGGCATTGGCAGATTGTTCCATATTCCCAGCTTGTCTTTCTCTTTCCTGGTGGGGTGGGTTCTGGGGAAGTGAGATTCCAGGACACATTGGTGGGGACATAAACTAAATTTAATTTAAAAAATAAAGAGAGGGGAGTCGGGTGGTAGCGCAGCGGTTAAGCGCATGTGGTGCAAAGCGCAAGGACCTGCTTAAAGATCCTGGTTTGAGCCCCTGGCTCCCCACCTGCAGGGGTGTTGCTTCACAGGCAGTGAAGCAGGTCTGCAGGTGTCTATCTTTCTCTCGCCCTCTCTGTCTTCCTCTCTCTCCATTACTCTCTGTCCTACCCAACAATGATGACATCAATAATAACAACAATAATAACTACAACAATTATAAAACAAGGGCAACAAAAGGGAAAATAAAGAGATGGAGCCTGGCAGTGGCATAGTGGATTAAGTGCACGTGATGCAAAGCCCAAGGACCCACGTAAGGATCCTGGTTCGAGCCCCTGGCTCCTCACCTGTAGGGGGGTCGCTTCATAAGCAGTGAAGCAGGTCTGTAGGTGTCTTTCTCCCCCCCTCTGTCTTCCCCTCCTCTCTTGATTTCTCTCTGTCCTATCCAACAACTATGATAACAATAATAATAACAATGAACAACAAAATGGGAAAAATATCCTTCAAGAGCAGTAGATTTGTAGTGCAGGCACCAAGCCCCAGCGATAACCCCGCAGGCAAATAAATAAATAAATAAATAAATAAATAGAAAGAGGTTGGAAGGGAGAGCAAACCAACCAGAGCATCACTCTGATACATGTGATGCTGGGGACTGAACTTGAAACTTGAGAGTCCAACTCTTTATCCACTGGGCCATTATTAATTAATTTTATTATTATTTTTATGTGGTTCTGAGGAATGAAGGAATGAACTCAGGGCCTCATACTTGTGCAATACTGCTGAGCAGTCAGCCTTTCAGGGTTTGTCGTTTTTCTTTTTGCTTTTAGAGAGGGCTAAGAAAATAGCTCACTTGGATAGTGCTCCTGCTTTTCCATGTGCAAGAACCAGATCTGAACCCAGCTCCTACTATATTGTTATCGGATTGTTTGGAAGTTTCTTTTTAAATTTTATTTATTAATTTATTGACTACAGACTAAGTTAAAGTGAAAGAGGAGGGGGAGATAGTGAGGGAGTGAGAAAGAGAAACACCTGTAGCCCTGCTTTACTGATTGTAAAGCTTCCCCCACCCCTCCTGTAGGTGGGGACCAGGAGCTAGAACTTGGATCTTTGTGCATTGTAACCTGCACACTGAACTGGGAACTCCACCACCTGGCCTTTAAATTTATTATTATTATTATTATTAATTTATTGGGCAGAGACAGAGTGAAACTGGGATGGAAGGGGAAGATAGGGAGAGAGAGAGAGAGAAAGAGAGATACTAGGGAAAGATAGAAACACTCTGGGGTATGGATCAACCTACCAATGCCCATGTCCAGAGGAGAAGCAATTACAGAAACAATTAAATCAATCAATAAATAAAATTTAAAAAATAAAATAAATAATAATAATGGAGGTGAGTAGTAGCATACCAGATTAAGTACACACAGTATGAAGCACAAAGACCCCGGTTCAAACCCCCCTCCCCATCTGCAGGGGAGTCACTTCACAAGTGGTGAAGCAGGTCTGCAGGTGTCTTTCTCTCCCCCTCTGTCTTCCCCGCCTCTCTCCATTTCTCTCTGTCCTATCCAACAACGATGACATCGGTGGCAACAACAATAATAACTACAACAATAAAAAACAAGGGCAACAAAAGGGAATAAATAAATATTTTTTAAAAAACAAGTGGTGAAGTTGGTTTGCAAGTGTCTTTCTATGTCTCCTCCTCTCTGTCTTCCCCTTCTTTCTCAATTTCTCTCTGTCTTATCCAACAACAGCAACAACAACAACAGCAACAACAATAGAAGGAAGGAGGGAAAAAAGGAAGGGAATGAGAGGGGGAGGGTGGGAAGGAGGGGCTAAAGGCATTAAAATAGCTTACTTGGATAGTGTGTTGTTTTGCCATATGCAAGACTCAGGTTTGAGCCTGGCCCCCACATTTAAGGAAGCTTCAATACTGTTCTCTTTCACTTTCTCTGCCTTCTGTTTCTTTCTTTCTTTCTTTCTTTCTTTCTTTCTTTCTTTCTTTCTTTCTTTCTTTCTTTCTTTTTTAATTTTGTTTATTCATTCATGAAGAAGAGAGAAGAGAAAGAGAACCAGACAGCACTCTGGTACATGTGCTTCCAGGGCTTAAAGTCAGGACCTCATGCTTGAGAGTGCAATGCTTTATCCACTGCTACACCTCCCAGACCACTCTTTCCAAAAAAAAAAAAAAAAAAACTAAGAAAGTCTATACACAGACTCACACCCTTGCCCAACCAATGCCTCCTCTCTATCCCCAAGGTAGTGAGAAAGCTATCTTGGTGGTGACACCTTGTGGATTAAAAGGGCACAGCTTAGTCTTGTCATTTCTTGTATATACTCCACCAAGAGGGTAATTATGTAATTATGCAGTTATACTGGTGTTCTAGCCTCCCCAAATTCTTTTTATCCTTTTGTTCACTGCTAGATGAGCCTAGGAGGAGCAGACCTACTAAGTCAGCCCCTCTTCTCGCCCACAGCCTGCAGCACCCTTTGGCTACTGCCCATGCCTGTCAGCACACAAACAGAACACAAGTAGGGTGGAGGAAAGGACCGGAGAGGATAGCACTCCCACTCCAGCTATACTCAGCTGACCTCTCTAAACTGGTGAGCACAAAGTGGCAGTACCTTGATTATTTAAGCTCGTGAGATTGTGAAAACTTTAGTGTTTTGGAGTCAGAATAACTAGGTCTAAATGCTTGTTAGCTGAGACAAGAGCTTGGCCACTCTGAATCTCCTGAAAAATCTCAAAAACAAACAAATGGAAAAAAAAAAACAAAAAAAACCCTCCAATTCTCTTTTGGAAAGTGGAGCTGGTGGAAGCAGTAACCTTGGTTTGTCGGGAAGAGTAAATGAGAGGACACAGGGCTAAAGAGAAAGCTCACTGCCTTGCCTGCATGGCCATGTGCATAAACAAGTTTCTAGCCCTCACACTACATGCCACGTGTTATGGTATGCTGTTGGCGCCTTTCTCTCTCTCTCTTTTTTTTTTTTGCCTCCAGGGTTATCATTTGGGATCAGTGCCTGCACTATGAATCTACTGCTCCTGGAGGTCATTTCCATATTTTTTGTTGCTCTTGTTGTTATTACTGGATAGGACAGAGAGAAATGGAGAGGGGGGAGACAGAAGGAGAGAAAGACAGACATCTGCAGACTTGCTTCATCACCTGTGAAGCAATCCCCCTGCAGGTGGGGAGCCGGGGGCTTGAACCAGGATACTTATGCCAGTCCTTGTGCTTTGTGCCACATGCTCTTAACCTGATACACTACCGCCCAGCCCCCTCTCTCTTCCTTTATATTTGAATAGATAAAAGAGGCTGGAGCAGTGAAGTCATGCATATGTGAGGCCCCAGTTCCACCAAAAATAAATACATAAATTTATTTTATTTTATTTTTTGTTATCTTTATTTATTGGATATAGATAGTAAGAAATTGAGAGGGAAGGGGAAGACAGGAAGAGAGAGAGACTCCTGCAGCCCTGCTTCACCACTCACAAAGCTCTCCCCCTGCAGGCGGGGACAGGGGGCTTGAACCTGGGTCCTTGTGCTTTGTAACATATGTGTTCAACCAGGTGCATCACCAGCCGACTCCTATAAATCAAGTTATAAATGAGAAGATGCGCGTAAAGTCAAGGATAGTGAGTGCAGTGCTCTGGAAGATGGTACAGTGAATAAAGCATTGGGGTCCCAGACACAAGGTTCTAAATTCTTTTTTTTTTTTTTTTTTAAAGATTTTATGTATTTATGTGGTCCGGGAGGTGGTGCAGTAGATAGGGCATTGGGCTCTGGAGCATGAGGTCCTGAGTTCAATCCCCTGCAGCACATGTACCAGGGTGATATTGGGTTCTTTCTCTCTCCTATGTTTCTCATCAATCAATAAATAAAATCTTTAAAAAAAGATTTTATTTTTTATTTATGATAAAGATTGGAGGAGAGAGAAAGAACCAGACATCACTCTGGCACATGTGTTGCCAGGGATCAAACTCGCAACCTCATGCTTGAGAATCCAAAGCTTTACCACTGCGCCACCTCCTGGGCCACAAGGTTCTAAGTTCTATCCCTTGCATTTCATGTACCAGAATAATGCTCTATTCTCTCTCCCACTCCCTCTTATAGGCTAATAAATTATATATATATATAATATTATATATATTATGGGTAATAATATATATATTAGAGGTGAAGAGGGGAGATAGCATAATGGTTATTACAATGGTTTTGCAAAAGACTTTCATGTCTGAGTACCTGAAGTCCCAAGTTCAATCTCCTGCACCACCATAAGCCAGAGCTGAGCAGTGCTTGGGTTAAGCAAACATGATGCAAAGCGCCAAGGACAGGTTTAAGGACTCCACCTGCAGGGGGTCACTTCACAACCAGCTAAGTAGGTCTGTAGGTGTCTATCTTTCTCTCCCCTTTGCTGTCTTCCCCTCCTCTCTTGATTTCTCTCTGTCTTATCCAGCAGCAACAACAATAGCAGCAACAAGGGCAACAAAAAATGGACAGGAAAAAAAAAAAAAAGGCCTCCAGGAGCAGTGGATTGTAGTGCAGGCAACAGCAATAATCCTGGAGGCAAAAAAAAAAAAAAAAGTAAATAAGGGCCAGATGGTGACACACCCATTAGAACAGAACACATATGTTACAATGCATAAAGACCCTAGTTCAAGCCCCCAATCCCCACCTGCAAGGGGGAAAGCTTCATGAGTGGTGAAGCAGTGCTGCAGGTATCTCTCTTTTTTAAATATTTATTTATTTATTTTTAATTTTATTTTATTTTTTGAGAGAAATGCAGAGAAGACACACAGAGAGAGAAACACCAGAGCACTGCTCAGCTCTGGTATATGGTGGTGCAGGGGATTGAATCTGGGATTTAGGAGCCTCAGGCATGAAAGTCTGTTTGCATAACCATCACGCTGTTCCCCACTTCTTCTTCTAGTGTTTGCCCTTCTTCCGTAGCCAGTCAACAGCGTCAGGTTGAGCCTGATGTAAAGTTTCGAGACCTCCTTTGAATCTGGAGAGGTGGCAGTCATTGACTATGTGGGTCATAGTCTGTCTGGAGCCACAGGGGCAGTTCGGGTCGTCTCTGGCTCCCCAGAGATGGAACATAGCGGCGCACCGGCCATGGCCTGTTCCATAGCGACTGAGGAGGGCCCAATCATAACGTGCTAGGTCAAAGCCGGGTTGACGCCTGCAGGGGTCTGTGATGAGGTGTTTGTTCTTTACCTCAGCTGACTGCCAACTCTGTTTCCAAGAGACTGGAACAGAGAAGATTAGTGTAGGCATAGGGGACCAGATTGGGTGACGAGACATCAAGCGTTGGACAGGGTGGGCGAAGATATCCGTGTATATTGGCAGGTCCGGTCGAGCGTAGACGTGGGAAATGAACTTAGATGATGCCGCATCCCGACGAATATCTGGCGGGGCGATGTTGCTAAGAACTGGCAGCCATGGAACCGGGGTGGAACGGATGGTTCCAGAAATTATCCTCATGGAGGAATATAATTTGGAATCGACCAAGTGGACATGGGGGCTACGGAACCATACTGGGGCACAGTATTCTGCAGTGGAATAGCATAATGCCAGAGATGATGATCGTAGTGTGGAAGCGCTCGCGCCCCATGAGGAGCTGGCCAGTCTTGCAATGATGTGATTCCTCGCGTCCACCTTTGCTGCAGTTTTTATGAGATGTTCGTGAAATGACAGGGTGCGATCGAGAGTAACGCCAAGATAGACTGGCTGGGCTTCATGCCGGATTCTCGTATCGCCAAGCTGCACATTAAGCTCACGCAAGGCCGAGGCATGGTGTAGATGGAAAACAGATGATACCGTTTTTACAGTGCTAGGGATTAGTCGCCATTTTTTACAGTAATCAGATATCAGAGACATGTCTTCCGTGAGTGTTTCCTCGAGGATGTCGAACTTGGATGCCTGAGTTGCACAGCAGATGTCATCGGCGTAGATGAACTTCCTTGAAGAAGTTTCTGGGAGGTCATTGATGTAAATATTAAATAGCGTAGGAGCCAGAACAGAGCCCTGGGGGAGGCCACTTGAGACAGGTCTCCATCTGCTAGACTTGTCACCCAGATGCACCCGGAATCTTCTGTTTTGGAGAAGAAACGATATAGTGTTCCCCACCATTTTTATTTAACAATTTTTTTTGAAACCAGAGAACCACTCAGCGCTGGCTGGTGGTGGTACAGAGGGTTGAACTTGGAGCCTCAGGCATGAGAGTCTCTTTGTATAACCATCATGTTATCTACCCCTCCCTTCTCTCTCAATTTCTCTATTTAAAAAAAAACAAAAAAACAGAAGCAGTGGATTCATTATGTAGGCACAGAGTCCTACTGACAACCCTGGTAGCAAAAAAAAAAAAAAAATTGGGGGTTCGGGTTGTAGTGCAGTGGGTTAAGCGCACGTGGCGCAAAGCGCAAGGACCAGGCGTAAAGATCCCGGTTCAAGCCCCTGGCTCCCCATCTGCAGGGGAGTCACTTCACAGGCGGTGAAGCAGATCTGCAGGTATCTGTCTTTCTCTCCCTCTCTCTGTCTTCCCCTCCTCTCTCGATTTCTCTCTGTCCTATCCAACAGTGAACGACATCAACAACGACAATAATAATCACAACAAGGTTACAACAACAAGGGCAACAAAATGGGGGGGGGAAATGGCCTCCAGGAGCAGGTGCAGGCACTGAGTCCCAGCAATAACCCTGGAGGCCAAAAAAATAATAAAATAAAATTAATAAAAAACAGTGAGAATAGTAACACTTTCTCAAATGTCAGTCTTTTCTTATCACTCCTGAAATGGAGCAGAGGGATCAGGAGACAGCCCACCCTGTAGAGCATATACTTTACCTAGACCTTATTAGTGTAAGGTCCCAAGTTCAGTCCCCAGCACAGCATGTCCCAGAGTGACACTCCAGTTCTGTCTTTCCTCCCGTGCCCTCACCCCCGTTTTTTTAAGGAAAGAAAAAGAAAAGAGGGAGGATTTTGGTGCTAGAGATACAGCTCAGTAGCAGAGGACATGCTTCACCTGTATGAGGCCCTGTGTTCAATTCTCAGTACAATTCCCCAGTAACCCCCTTCCCAGACTTAAGAACAAGGATTTTCTGTTTGTTTGTTTGTTCTGTGTGACACAGGGAATCAAACCCTGAGCTTTCTTTATATGTGATACCATTGAACACATCCCCAGTCCAATTTTTTTTCTTTTTATTTATTTTCCCTTTTTTTGCCCTTGTGTTTTAATTTTTGTTGTAGTTATTATTGTTGTAGTTATTGATGTCATCGTTGTTAGATAGGACAGAGAGAAATGGAGAGAGGAGAGGAAGACAGAGAGGGGGGAGGTGGGGAGCCGGGGGCTCAAACGGGGATCCTTAAGCCAGCTTTGCACTTTGTGCCACATGCGCTTAAACCACTGCGCTACCGCCTGACTCCCCAGTTTTTTTTCTTCTTTTTGAAGAGGGAGAGACACCAAAGCAACCCCACTATTCACGGAGCTCTACCCATGTTTGTCTTTGGTGTACTTATGTGGTACCAGGGATTAAACCCAGGGCCTCATGCATGGAAAATACAAGTTCTATTCACTGAGATTCTAAGTCCAGAATTTTAATTTTTAAAAATTTTTTTATCATCTTTATTTATTGGCTAGAAACAGTCAGAAATTGAGGGGAGGGAGATAGACAGGAAGAGAGACAGAGAGACACCTGCAGCCCTCCTTCACCACTCACAAAGCTTTCTCCTTGCAGTTGGGGACCAAGGGCTTGAACCTGGGTCCTTGTGAATTATAACATGTGCACTCAACCAGGTGCACCACCACCCAGCTCCCAAAATTATGATTTTCAATTGTGTTACAAAAAATGAGGGATGGTGGGGGCAGAGCAGTGGCACACCAGGTTAAGCACACATAGTAGGAAGCACAAGGGCTTGAGCAAGAAATCCGGTTTGAGCCCCAGGCTCCCTACCTGCAGGAGGGTCACCCCACAAATAGTGAAGTAGGTCTGCAGGTGTCTGTCTTTCTCTCTTCCTCTCTATCTTCCCCTCCCCTCTCAATTTCTCTCTGTCCTAGCAAAAAATAAAAATAAATGATAATGATGAGGGGGTTGGGCGGTAGCGCAGTGGGTTAAGCACACATGGTGTGAAGCTCAAAGACTGGCGGAAGGATCCCGGTTCAAGCCCCGGCTCCCCACCTGCAAGGGGAGTGTTTCACAGGCGGTGAAGCAGGTCTGCAGTTGTCTATCTTTCTCTCCCCCTCTGTTTTCTCTTCTCTCCATTTCTCTGGGTCTTACCCAACAACAACATCAATAACAACAACAATAATAACCACAACAATGATTAAAAAACCAACAAGGGCAACAAAAGGGGAAAAAAAAATGACCATAGGAGCAGTGGATTCATAGTGCCAGCACAGAGCCCCAGCAATAACCCTTGATTAATAAAATAAAATAAAATAAATAGTGGTGTTGGTTGGGGAGGTGGTGCAATAAATAAAGCATTGGACTCTCAAGCATGAGGTCCTGAGTTCAATCCTTGGCAGCACATGTACCAGAGTGATGTCTGGCTCTTTCCTTCTTTTCTCTTAACTTTCTCATTAATATATATATATATATTTTGCCTCCAGGGTTATTGCTGGGGCTGGGTGCTGGCACCATGCATCCACTGCTCCTGGTGGCCATCTTTTTCCCATTGTTGGTGTTATTACTATTGTTGTTGGACAGGACAGAGAAAAATTGAGAGGGGAGGGGAAGACAGAGAGAGGGAAAGAAATATAGACACCTGCTTTACCCCTGCAGGTGGGGAGCCGAGGACTCTAAGCAGGATCCTTATGCCAGCCCTGGCACTTCATACTATGTGCACTTGACGCAGTGTGCTACCTCCCAGACCCCTGCTGTATGTCTTTTTGTGAACATGAGCATAATTTCTCTTGGGTATTCTTTTAGTAGACACTGTCAAACAGTGTTCCTAAGTGGTTACATCAGTTTACACTCCCGCCAGCATATTTTAGTTGCTCCACTTTCTCCCTTATAGTTTTGCCACTGATTGTTTGTTTTTGTCATACATGATCTTATTTGGGGGCAGAGAAACAGTTCATCTGGTAAAATATACACTTTGCAGTGTGCAAGGACCTACATTAAAGCCCCCGAATTGAACAGAATGCAAAATGAGCAATGCTGCAGTAGTGTCACACTACCTCCCATTCTTCGTGTGTTCTTTCTCTCTCCTTTGTCTCTCATCTTCTATTAAAAAAAAAAAAAAAAAGTCTGCCGGGAGAAGCAGAATTATGCAATTGTGGATCCCCAGGGTGGTAGCAGTAAAAGATAAACAATCTGGGTTAGGTTTTGAAATGAGTACACTGGTTGTAGTATGCTGAACCAGTTGGTGGAACTAGAAGTGGGTTGGAGAAAGGAAGTCAACAGGCCAGGTATGAGAATAGTGTTATCATCTAAAGAAAGACATCAAATTGATTTGGACTAGATGGTAACAGAAATTATAGAGAAATGGACCTACCCATAGTATGTTCTGAAAGTACAACCCATTGGGACCAACTGATGAACTAGTGAGGGGTGGAAGAGGTATCAAGAGTGAGTCCTGGATTCTGGCCTTTAAAGTTTAGATGTTGGTGAGTACCTCTTTATTTATTTTTAAAATTTTATTTTTTTATCAGGTAAGTGCTCAGCTCTGGCTTATGGTGATGCTGGGGATTGAACCTGGGACTCTTGCTGCCTCAGGTACTAAAGTGTTGTTTTCTTTGTTTGTTTGTTTTAATTTTTTTTTTTTTTTTTTTTTTACCAGAGCACTGCTCAGCTCTAGTTTATGGTGATGGTGGTGGGGACTGAATTTGGGACTTTGGAACTTCAGGCATGAGAATCTCTGCATAACCATTATGGTGTCTCCTCAGCCCAGATGATTTTCTGAACTACAGCTTGAGGGAATAACAAATGTAGGACCAGTCAAATGTTCATGTGCTGCTGAGTATGTTATATCTCCCAAGTTTCTTTTCTTTTGTTGTCTTTATTCATTGGATAAAGAAATTGAGAAGGAAGGGGGTGGTAGAGAAGGAAAAAGACACCTCCAACACTGTTTCATCACTCTCAACTTTCCCTCTGCAAGTGAGGACTGGGGTCCTGAACCTAGGTACTTGAACACTGTAACATGTGCACTCAACTAGGTATGTCACTACCCAGCCCCCAGGAGTTTAGTTTCTCATTTGAGCTGACATTAAGCTGTGGATGCTCTACATCTTAGTGCGCTGTGTGTCTGCCAGATTCTGCCCCCTTTGCTTACCCCCTAGTTAGACTTGTCCTTGGACTTCTCAGTCTCCATCCACCACCTTATAGCATTAAAACTAAGAGAGGAAACCGGCAAAATAGCTCACTTGGCTGGTGCACTGCATTCCCGTGTGTGTCCCAGGTTCAAGTCTAGATCTCACCACTTTGAAGAAAGCTTTTGTGTTGTGGTTTCTTTTACTGTCTATTTAAAATGATGTTGATGATGATGATGAAAATAATAGTAATGTAAAAGAGGGGCTGGGGGAGTCGGGTGGTAGCGCAGCGTGTTAAGCGCAGCTGTCGCAAAGTCCAAGGACTGACATAAAGATCCCAGTTCGAGCTGCCGGCTCCCCACCTGCAGAGGAGTCGCTTTACAAGCAGTGAAGCAGGTCTGCAGGTGTCTGTCTTTCTCTCCCCCTCTCTACCTTCTCATCCTCTCTCCATTTCTCTCTGTCCTATGCTACAGTGATGACATCAATAACTACAACAATAATAACTACAACAACAATAAAAAAAATCAGAGGTCAGGCAGTAGTGCAGTGGGTTAAGCTCACATGGTGTGAAGCCTAAAGACCGGCTTAAGGATCCTGGTTCGAGCCCCCAGCTCTCTACCTGCACGTGATCACTTCACAAGCGGTGAAGCAGGTCTGCAGTTGTCTTTCTCTTCCCCTTCCTCTCTACATTTCTCTCTGTCCTATCCAACAACAACAACATCAGTAACAACAATAATAGTAACCACAACAATGATAAAAAAATCCACCCATGGTAGTGGGGTCGTGCATGCATAAAGCCTTAGCAGAAAAAAAAGAAAAGAAAGAGAGATCACATTAGACCTAACTCATTTATTCACCAAAGCTCCAGGTGTTATAGGATATATCTCATAAGGTTAGGATCTTTCCTCTCATCCACAATTTTTAAAAAATATTTATTTATTTATTTATTTATTTATTTATTTATTAGCAAGGGAAAGGAGAGAGAGAGAGAACCAGAGAATGACTCTGGCACATGCAATGCCAGTGATCAAACCTGGCAATCAAAGTTGAGATCTCATGCTTGAGAATCCAATGCTTTACCCTCTGTATTACCTCCTGGGCTGCTGTCATCCATATTTTCAAAGTCACTACAGTCCTGCCCTACTTAAGAAACCCAGAGCTCAGCCCTTCCCCAGTCTCAAAGAAACAGAATGGAGAGCAGCAGGAGGGTTGATTCATAGACTTTTATCAGATTTTTTTTCCTCCCTGGTGGTTTTTGTGATGAGAACTGAGCCTGTACAGCACACATGGTTTACTCTGTTAAAGCTGCAGGATGTGGGGAGGGGGCCTAGGGTCCTCTGGGAGGCAGCAGGGCAGGTGCCAAGACTGGACCAGTAGTGTCCAGTGTTAGGGCTGGAATGAGGGGTCAGGAGGAGTAAGATGCCTCAGCAGTTGCAGAAAGGAGGCAGGGAGCGGGGGTGGGGGGGTGGGTTGCCCATCTGTGTCTATGGGGTGGTGGTGAGTAGGCTGTTTTTTGGTAGCAGGAACAAAACAGACCATGTTATAAAAGGGACTGTACAACAGGACATATGATACAATCTTTACATATGATACAAGACTCTTTCCCTCTTTTGGTTTTAAAAAATAAATTTACAATTCCAGAGTTTTTGGTAAAAACATATATACACCCTCAGAGCTGGAGTGGCCACTGCTCTTTGCTGCTGTGGCTGCGTCTTCAGAAGGGAAAGGGGTAGTTCCACAAAGGAGGGGGAGGATGTGTCAGGAAACCTCGCTCAGTAGCTGCCAAGAGCCCCTGCACCCCTCAAACCCTGGAGGCTAGTGATGGGAATGGGAGAGGAGACAAAGAGGGTAGTAAAGGCATCTTCCGGAGTCCAGTGTTGCCTTTATAGTCTCTGTCACCCCTCCCCCCTACTTTTGGGGGCTGCCTACCCCTGGTATATGGGGTTTAATCCCACCCCAGCATTGATGGTTGATGGGGAGGACAAAAAGAGAATCAAGACAGGGAGGAGAGAAGGTACCATGTAGTTGGTGTCAAGACACAAGAGCCAGAAGGGGGTGACAACTCACTCCCTTCTCAGCAGTGAGACACTTCAGAAAGCAGGACTATGAGCAGCAGGCACCCCAACTCATGAGACTGCCTCCCTGCCCCCACCTCACTGCACTGCAGCAGGAGGGTCTTGGAGGCAACTGAGGCCTGTGTTTCCCTGAGCAACTTTTACCCTCTTGATGAAGCCTACCTAAGGACTTTGGGGGGCCTGAGGGGGCGGGGGACTTGCAAGGGCTGACAGGTAACCCCTCCCACCTACTGCTGCTCCCTGCCCCTGCCAGCAACTTCACCCACAAGCCTGGACATGTAGGGCAGTAGGGAGCAGTGGGGGTGAGGAGAGCACCCTGCAATGTCCCAGGGTAGAGAAGACAAGGGTAGCACCAAACAGAAGGACGTCTGTGCACACACACAGTATACACAACACCCTCCCTCAATTACCACAGCACTTACTCCTTATAAGTACACACACACACACACATACACACACACAACATAATTTTCTAGGGGGTACATCCAAGGGAGGTCAGACCAGGGAGAAGTCAGACAGGTGGTAGACAGGAAGGGTGCCAGTCTCTCCCACAATTCTGATCGGTGAGCTGAGGGTGGGCAACTTTCCTTCCTGCTCCTGAAAAAGTGGCTGTAAACTCCATCTCTGGAACACAACTCAAAGCAAGGGGACAAAGGGAGGAGCTCTCAACCCCCTTTCCCACTTGAGGGCAGGAACCAGCTGGGGTTTGGACTTGAAGGAGAGCAAGGGGCAGACTTCAGAGAGATGAATAGGGCATAAGCCCAGGGATGAATTCACCCAACAGTTTCCTTGGTGGATGGGAAGTTGCTCCAGGGAAGAGGTAAGACGTGGGTTGGGACATCGTTCAAAGTGCTTGAGTGCCAGGTGTCCAAGGACCCTGTGGAGGGGTGAGCAGTACCCCCAGTTCTCACTGACTATTAGCCTCCAGCTTGTAGGAGAGCTCAAAGAGGAGGTTCTGGTTGTCGATGACCTGGAACTGGCGCACATAAGCCTTGGTCTGCAGGTGGTGGGGGGATGCCTCCATCTCCAAGCCTGGAGGGGAAGGGAGAAGAAGTTGTTAGGTCTCAGCCTCCCTTCTTCCTCTACACACACATAAGCCAAAGGAGAAGGGACGCTGGGACAGGTGTTGGGCAAGAGGGCCACAGAGAGAATGGAGAAGCAACAAGTTTCAAGAAGTAAACATCTGAAAAGGGCACATTGTCCCGAGAATCCTCTCACTCAAAGCTTTAACTGCAGTGCTCCTAGAACTCCAGGTACTCACAAAGGGGCCGGCTGCGGTATCTGCGGATTGTCCTCACTTTTTCGGCCACTGAATGCTGAGGGATAACAAGGGATGAGCCCTGGAAAGGGCACAGAAAAATTCCCTCCCGTTCCCCACTCCCCATGCACTCCCTCTCCTCCAACTCAGTTTCTGATTCTGGATGGTCTCTGAAGGACCATAGAAGGGGGTGTAGCGGGGCACCAAGTAAGGGGGAGGTAGAGTCACCCCATCCAGCTGCCTGTCAGCACTGCCACCCGTGGGTGGGTTGCCACAGTGATGCCACCAGGGAAACAGCCCTGAATTTGTTAAACAAGCTGGGCACCAGAGAGCAAGGCTGCTATCTACATGGAGGTGCCAGGAGAGGGGAGATGCCAATCTCCCATTCATGGGGCTAGGGGTTGGCAGTGCCACTCACCAGCTTCTCAATGTTCACCAAACCATCTACCAGGGTCTTACTCCCCTCATGCAGGAAAGTCAGGTCTAGGGAATGGAGAGAGAATCACATGTGAGGAAGGAGTCGAGAGAGGCCCGAAGGCTTCTCTCCTGCAGAACCCATGCAATCTGGAGGCGCCCCTCCAAGTAGGCACTGAGTTCAGAGGGGACTAGAAATCAGAAGTGAGAAAGGAGGTCCTAGTAGCTTGAGAAGCACAAATTCGGGGGACTCACCTTTGAGGATGAGAGGCACAAAAGGAATCACGGGTGGTTTCATCTTGGAAATCACTTCTCGGTAGCTTTTGTGATTCCTGCAGGGGTCCTGGCATTCCACAGAAGTGAGGTAAGAGGATGGATGTGCCCAGGGAACTCCTGAGATGTCTCCCTTCCCTCACCCCAGTGAGAGCTCTGGTCATGCAGGGGCGCAATGGATATCTATCTAACTGGGGTATGTGTACGGGAGGGGAGCTTGACTACTGCCCTCTCTCCTCCAGAGAAAAGAGGGGTGCAGTTCTACTCTGCCCTCAGCATGGGGCTGGAAAGAGATGCAAGGGTATGGGGTCTCAAGCACTAAAAATGTTGAAATGGACGCCTGAGGAAGAACTTCCATGGGGACAGAATTTCAGAGGTATAAGTCCAAGAGCAGATTAAAAAGCTAAACCCACTCACGGTCAGGTTCTCAAATTTGCGGAATAAGTTCTTGAATTTCCCTGGAAGCTTCTGCAGGATTAAAAAAGGGGAAGGAAGGTCAGAGGGCGGGTTCCTCGCGTTTGGTGGGAGCCTCTGGTTAATCCTGAGGTATGAGTGGCAAAGGGACCTGGATTTTACAGGGAGCTGGGAAGCTGGGGGTCCGGGTGGGGGTAGAGTAGAGAAATAGAGTCTGCCTTCGGTCTGCTCTGGGGAACTTGAAGCAACTTGGAGGAATGAATTATTCAGAGGAAGTGCTGGTGCACAAGTGGCAGGCAGAATGGTGCCTCCAGCTGTATTGGATGATACCCCAGAGCAGACCTGGCCTGGGCTACTGGGCCCCACTTAGGAGGATTCCCCTCTTTCTGCACAAGGACTGGGTCCTCTTAGCTAAACTGTGTGGCCTGGGGCCCTATATGACTTCTTTCTTTATGCAACTGGCATAAAGTCTCCGCAGAGGCTAGCAGCAATCTAGAGGAATCTCCCAGAGGCAGCCCAGTATGTCCAGACTGAGGATGGAAGCAAGGGCAGGCGCTGATAGGAGGAAAGCACAAAGGAGTGTGTGTATGTGTGTGTATGTGTTGGGGGGGGGGTGTTTGTCATCACCTCCCACGTGAGCCGCAAGCGGCTGACCGCAGCGTTGTCCAGTCCCATGACCACGGCATAGAAGGACAGCAGGTCCTGGTTCTGCTTGCAGCTGCGAGGGTGAAAAGGGGTGCTCAGTGGGGGCCCCTGTGGTGGTTCTGCACTGCCCCTCCTTGGGCTTCACTCACATGGCTGCGATCTTGATGAACTTCTTGAGCAGCTGTGCGCGCTTGCCAGGGGCCTCGCAGAGCAGCACTTCGGTGGCCACCCAGTGCGTGACCTCGCTGCAGCGCTGCAGCAGCAGCTCCAGGTTGGCGGTCTCCCGACGGCCGCGCTCCCCGTGGAACACATAGTCCACAAACTCCAGCTGCGCCCCACATTGCATGGGGGGGCGTGCGGATGCAGAGGTTGGGGGCGAGAGTAAGGGAGTAGGAAACAAAAGGGATGAAAAGGGACAGGATGCAACAGAGTTGAGAGGGGCAGGAAAAATAAACAAGGTGAGTAATATTCTTTTACCTACTGAGTACTTACTAGGTGCCAGGTACTTGCTAAAGGCTGACTAATCCTCAAGACAACCAGCTGATAGACATTATTGTCACAGCCTTATTTTATCTAAGAGTAAATATTATATTTTTCTCCTGTGCCCCATGTGACCACTGCCCTGGTGTCTTTCTAATAAAGTAAATATATATTTCTCACCAGGGTTATCACTGGGACTTCACACCAATATGAAACCTCTGTTCTTAGGGGACTTTTTCTCTTTCTCTTTTTTTTTTAAAGATAGAGAGATAAGGAGAGGTGGTGGCATACTTGCTTGATTGCACATATCACCGTGCACAGGGACTCGAGTTTGAGCTCCTGGCCCCCACTTGCACTGGGAATGATCTCTCTTGTTCTCCTCCTCTCGATCTCCCCCTTCCCTTTCGATTTCTGTCTGTGTCCCGTAAATAAATAAAGATAATAAAAAAAAAAGAAAGAAAAGAAAAGCTCTGGCTTTTCTTTCTTAAAAATAAAAGGCAGAGTGGGAGTCGAGCAGTAACACAGCGGGTTAAGCGCAAGTGGCACAAAGCGCAAGGACTAGTGTAAGGATCCCTGTTCTAGCCTCCAGCTCCCCACCTTCATGGGAGTCGCTTCAGAGGTGGTGAAGCAGGTCTGCAGGTGTCTGTCTTTCCCTCCCCCTCTGTCTTCCCCTCCCCTCTCCATTTCTCTCTGTCCTATCCAACGACGACGACATCAATAACAACAATAATAACTACAAAAATAAAACAATAAGGGCAACAAAAGGGAATAAATAAATATCAAAAAAATAAAATAGGGTGGGGGTAGATAGCATAATGGTTATGCAAACAAACTGTCATGCCTGAGGGTCCGAAGTCTCAGGTTCAATCCCCCACACCACCATAAGCCAGAGCTGAGCAGTGCTCTGGTTAATTAAAAAAAAAAAAAAAAAGTGTTAAAAATAAATAAATAAAATAAAATAGGGGGGCCAGGTGGTGGCACACCTGGTTGAGCGTACGTATTACAATGCGCAAGGACGCAGGTTCGAGCCACAGTCCCCACCTGCAGGGGGAAAGCTTTGTGAGTGGTGAAGCAGTGCTGCAGGTGTTTCTCTGTCTCTCTCTCCCTCTCTATCACACCCTTCCCTCTTGATTTCTGGCTGTCCTTATCCAATAAATAAAGATTTAAAAAAATAAAATAAAGGGGAGTCGGGCTGTAGCGCAGCGGGTTAAGCGCAGGTGGCGCAAAGCACAAGGACCGGCATAAGGATCCCAGTTCGAACCCCGGCTCCCCACCTGCAGGGGAGTCACTTCACAGGTGGTGAAGCAGGTCTGCAGGTGTCTATCTTTCTCTCCTCCTCTCTGTCTTCCCCTCCTCTCTCCATTTTTCTCTGTCCTATCCAACAATGACAACAATAATAACTACAACAATAAAACAACAAGGGCAACAAAAGGGAATAAATAAATAAATAATAAAATAAAATTAAAAATTTTAAATAAATAAATAAAAATAAAATAGGGGCCGGGTGGCACACCTGGTTGAGCTCACGTATTACAATGCACAAGGACCCAGGTTTGAGCCCCTGGTCCCCACTTGCAGGGGGAAAGCTCTGTGAGTGCTGAAGCAGTGATACAGGTATCTCTCTGTCTCTCCTCTATCACCCCCTTCCCTCTTGATTTCTGGCTGTCTCTATCCAATAAATAAAGATTAAAAAATTACTTTAAAAATAAAATTAAAAAAAAGGGACGGCTGGGGTAGATAGCATGATGGCTATGCAAAGAGACTTTCGAGCCAGAGGCCCCAAAGTCTCAGGTTCAATCCTCTTCACCACCATAAGTCAGAGCTGAGCAGCACACTGGTAATAAATAAATAAATAAATAAATAAATAAATAAATAAATAAAATAATAAATAAAAATAAGTGGTCCGGGAGGTGGCAAAGTGGATAAAGCACTGGACTCTCAAGCATGAAGTCCAGAGTTTGATCCGTGGCTGCACATGTACTAGAGTGATGTCTGGTTCTTTCTCTCTCTCTCTTCCTATCCCTTTCATTGATAAATAAATTATTAAAAAATTAAAAAATAAACGTAAAAGGGAGAGATACCACCACAGCACTGCTTCACTACTGGACTACTGGCAAGGCTTACCACATTCTAGTGCTCCCATGTAGTGACCAGGATCTCAAACCTGGGTTCCTGTGCATGGCAAAGCTTGTACTCTACTGGGTGAGCCATTTCCTGGTCCCTAAAATTTTTTTTCTAGAGTGAATTAAAAAAAATACTGTATTAACTATGAGTCAGGTTTTATGTAAGCAGCACTTTGCTAGGGGATCTTCCTATTTGCTTTTTTTTTTTTTTTTCTGTTTATGAGAGAGAGAGAGAGAGAGAACAGAGAATGCCTACATTTGCAATACTGAAGATGAAACCTAATTTAGGGGCCTCACACACTCAAGGAAATATGCTCTCTGGCTCTGCCACCTCCCTGAGCCTCCTCCCATTTCACTTTTTATTTCAGATGAGAGGACAAAGGGGGTTCTGGCCATGCACTGCCCCTGAACATATTGCAAGTGAGCATTCTAGCAGGGCAGTGAGCTACAGATACCGCCTTCTACCAGGTCCCACCAATGCCCTCGCCCCAGCCCCTGCATCACCTCATGTACACAGCGGAACAGCTCCCAGTGGAAGGCAGTAAGGTGGTTGGCAACATCCTCTGGCTCTACTCGGTGGATCTCCGTGTCTCCAGGGGAGACCTGGATCTCCTCAGGAAGGGGTACCTGATGGCAGGCAGGAAGCACAAGGGGTGGGCTCCACTCTGGGTGTGAGTTTGACTCCCAGAACCTCTCCACTCCCTAGCCAAGGTCCTGTGAAGGAGTTCTTACCAGGGTCTCATAGCTGTCCTGGGTGCAAGCAAACAGGTGACTGTTGATTCCCAGTGTGGTAAAGACACAGTCTTCAGTTGGCTGGAGAAGGACCTTCTCTGCAGAACAAACAGTCGCTTTGTCACAGCCCAACCACTTACACCCTCATCTACCCCAGTCATTACTGTTTTGCTGCCCAGAAACTCTTGACCCCATACAGGTTCATTCTAGACCCCTGGTATTTAGGCTACTGCCTGTTTATGCCATGTCTCTCTGGAAACGTTCAAATAGTGATTTATTTTCCATTTATAACATCTTTTTATTATCACTTCCCATATTTTCATTCTGTCTCATTCTGTCATCCTTGTGACACTGAAAAAGCAGGAACTTTTCTTCATCTTAGAGATAAATAAGACACTTTTCAGGCCTACACAACTGCCTACAGCAGTTGGCTTAGCCAGTCGTGTGAGGACCTAGGTTCAAGCCCCTAAGCTACCCCATGGGAGCATCTGCAAAGGGGAGCTTTACAAGTGGTAAAGCAGTGCTGTAGTAGCTCTCCTTTCTCTCTCTCTCTCTCCTTTTCTATCTCTTTTTGCCTCTCACCTTCTATCTAGAGGAAAGAAGAAGAAGGAGAAGAAGGAGGAGGAGGAGGAGGAGAAGAAGGAGGAGGAGGAGGAGAAGACAGGAATGATTGATGAGAGTCACGTAGACACTGAGCTCCAATGATACCCATGTTGGAGAAAAGAAAAAAAAAGTAACATCCATAGGTACTTGAGGAGGTAGAAGGACCAGAAAAACAATTCCAAGGTGAGAGGCAAAGCACCCAGATCAGAACTCAAATGTCCAGGAAAGTGTCCCCCAAACTTTACTGCGTACCTGGGGGTCTTATTGACATGTACATGTGACTCAGTAGGTCTGGGCTGGGGCCATTAAAAAATTTTTTTTTGCCCCCCACCTGCAGGAGAGTCGCTTCACAGGCGGTGAAGCAGGTCTGCAGGTGTCGCTCTTTCTCTCTCCCTCTGTCTTCTCCTCCTCTCTTCATTTCTCTCTGTCCTAACAATGATGACATCAATAACAACAATAATAACTACAACAACAATGAAAAACAATAAGGGCAACAAAAGGGAGAATAAACAAATATAAAAAAATTAAAGGGAGTCAGGCAGTAAGTAGCACAGCAGGTTAAGCGCAGGTGGCACAAGCGCAAGGACCAGTGTAAGGATCCCGGTTCAAGCCCCCGGCTCTCCACCTGCAGTGGAGTCACTTCAAAAGCAGTGAAGCAGGTCTGCAGGTGTCTATCTTTCTCTCCCCGTTTTCCCCTCCTCTCTCCATTTCTCTCTGTCCTATCCAACAATGACACCATCAATAACAACAATAATAATAACTACAACAATAAACAAGGGCAACAAAAGGGAATAAGTAAAAAAAAAATAAAATAAAATTGTTTTTGCCATCAGGGATATTGCTAGGGCTTGCCTCTTACCTGCACCACTCCACTGTTCCCAGTGGTCACTATTTTTATTTCTTTTTTATAGAGGGTAAGATATGGGATAAAGAAGGAGGGGGCCAGGTGATGGTACACCTGCTAGAGCGCATGTATTACAATGAGCAAGGACCCAGGTTCGAGCCCCTGGTCCCCCACCTGCAGGAGGAAAGCTTTGCGAATGGTGAATCAGTGCTGCAGGTGTCTCTGTCTCTCTCCCTATCATCCCCTTCCCTCTTGATTTATGGTTGTCTCTATCCAATAAAGATAATAATTAAAAAAGAGAAAGAGAGAGAGAGATAAGGAAAGGGAAAAGAAGGGAGATATCCATAGCGCTGCTCTCTCTACCACTCCTGAAACTTAGCCCTGTAGATGGGGACATTTTTTAAAAATATCTTTATTTATTTACTTTTTTTTCTTTTTTTATTTCTTTATTGGGGAATTAATGTTTTACATACAATAGTAAATACAATAGTTTTTACATGCATAACATTCCCCAGTTTCCCATATAACAATACAACCCCCACTAGGTCCTCTGTCATCCTTCTTGGACCTGTATTCTCCCCACCCAGCCACCCCCACCCCAGAGTCTATTCCTTTGGTGAGATATGCCAATTCCATTTCAGGTTCTACTTTTTTTTTTTTTTTCTTCTGATCTTGTTTTTCAACTTCTGCCTGAGAGTGAGATCATCCCATATTCATCCTTCTGTTTCTGACTTATTTTATTTAACATGAATTTTTCAAGGTCCATTCAAGATTGGCTGAAAATGGTGAAGTCACCATTTTTTACAGCTGAGTAGTATTGCATTGTGTATATATACCACAACTTGCTCAGCCACTCTTCTGTTGTTGGACACCTGGGTTGCTTCCAGGTTTTGGCTATTACAAATTGTGCTGCTAAGAACATATGTGTACACAGATCTTTTTGGATGGATGTGTTGGGTTCCTTAGAATATAACCCCAGGAGAGGAATTGCAGGGTCATAGGGTAGGTCCATTTCTAGCCTTCTGAGAGTTCTCCAGACTGTTCTCCACAGAGGTTGGACCAATTGACATTCCCACCAGCAGTGCAGGAGGGTTCCTTTAACCCCACACCCTCTCCAGCATTTGCTGCTGTTACCTTTTCTGATGTATGACATCCTCACAGGAGTGAAGTGGTATCTCATTGTTGTCTTTATTTGCATTTCTCTGACAATCAGAGACTTGGAGCATTTTTTCATGTGTTTCTCGAGATGGGGACATTTTAAACAAGCTCCCAGGTGACATGCATGTGGTTGCATGTAGCCACAAGTGTCTTTGTGTAACTAAGGCTGCAGTTCTAGCTGGGACCTAGAAGCCAATCTTGGTCCCTGCCCAGTGTCTCCTGCTCCCTGCCCCTGCCCAGCCCAGCTCTCCCTGATACTCACCTCCAGAAGAGGCCACAGCAACTAGGATGAGGGAATCCTCACGTTCTGCAGGCTCTTCGGAGTACTGAAGTTTCTCAGTCACTGAGCCCAGAATGTCCTGCACAGATGCTGAGAGGCGGCTACGTATGGTCACATAAGAGTGGTCAGGCATGTAGACCCGGCAGAAGACTACACAGGAACAGGAAGGCAGCTTTTCACCACAGGGCACATGGCAGCACAGGCACCGTTCCCTCTGGGGTACATCTTTCCCTAACTCACCCTACCCCAGCCCTAAATTGGATAGCCCCTAAAAAAGAGGTTGTGAAAAGGCCTGGTTCTACCACATAGGGAAAGCCTACAGAGGGTGAACTTCCCCTCCCCCAGAGTCCCTCAGGGAACCCAGTCCCTCTTACTGCCCACACTCACTCTCGTCAGAGCCCCGGAAGGCCACTCGGGTCTGAAGGCAGGAGTCTATCCGGCGGAAGTGTCGGAAAAGTGGCTTCACCTGCTTGCTTGGTGGCTGGCTCTCCTCTGGGATCCTGGCATGGACACAGTTGGCATCAGGGAGCCAGGCCAAGAATATGGAGTGCCAATAGGCAGCATTAAGCAGGGATGGAAAAGTGAAGTCATGGATGCCTTGGCACCAGGTTCAGGGAGAAGCGAGGGGGTCAGAAGAGATGACAATGGCCAATACAGGACAATTGTCCAAGTGACCCAAATCAAATACCAGCTCTTCTCTCCCCCCTTATTTCTTTTTATTGATAGGACAGGGAGAAATTGAGAGGGCAAGGGGATATAAATAAGGAGAGAGAGTTTCTGAAACTTCTCCCCTGCAGGTGGAGAGAAAGGACTTGAACCCTGGTCTTTGTGCATGGTAATGTGTGTGTTCAACAGGATACACCACCACCCAGAGCCCTTCATATGCCAGCTCTTTCATAAATTTTTCTTTGCTCTACTCATGCACCAGAAAGTTTTATTTTATTATTATTTTTTTGCCTTAACTACTGTAGAACATTGGGTTAATGTTTATGTTCATGTCGTATTCTACAAAATTAAAAGTTTTTTTGGGGGGTTGGGTCGTTACTGAAAAAAATTTTTTTGGTAATATATTCTAGGCCTGACATACTGCTTGGCACATGGTAGGTGTAGATTATCAGCTGTTTGCTGAAATTTGCCAAGGATCTGTCAGTCTGGGAGGGAGATAGACGTACACAGAGCTTCTTCTAACACCAGGCAAGAGGTGTTGAGTGATACCACAAAGATACAGGGCGTTGGCATGGGGAAGGGATAAAGCTACTTCTAGTGGTCCAGGAGGCGGCGCAGTGGCTAAGGCACTAGACTCTCAAGCATGAGGTCCTGCGTTCAATCCCTGGCAGCACATGTACCAGAGTGATGTCTGGTTCTTTCTCTCTCTCTCTCCCCTATCTTTCTCATTAATAAATAAAATCTTAAAAAAAAAAAAAAAGGCTACTTCTAAAAGTATTAAGAAGCTTTCATTGAGAAGATGACATCTGGGTTGGGGAGACAGCATAATGGTTATGCAATAAGAAGACATTAATTCCTGAAAACCCCCCACCCCAAGTTCCCAGGTTCAATCATCCCCAACAGCACCATAAGCCAATGCTGAGCAGTGCTCTGGTAAATAAATAGATAAATGGCTTCTGACCTGGGCCTTGAGGAACAATAGGAAGAGAAAGGGTAGGAGGAGGCATTCTAAAGTGGACCTAATAAATGACAACAGAGAACTGGAAACACAACAGGGGTTTGGGAGTGATGGGGTATAACAGGAAGTGTCATGGGTGGATGGGAATGTGGGAAGTGAGGCGGGAAGGATCAACAGAGTAGGAAGGGACGGGTGTTGAGTGCAGTGCTAAGATGTTACCACTGGGTATATAGGCAATGGGGAGTTGTAGATATTTAAAAGTAGCTTGAGGGGCCGGGTGGTGTTTCATCTGGTTGAGTGCACATGTTACAGTGCTCAAGGACCTGGGTTCAACCCCCAGTCCCCACCTGCAGGGGGAAAGCTTTACAGATGGTGAAGCAGTACTGCAGGTATCTCTCTGTCTCTCTTCCTCTCTATCTCTTCCTTCCCTCTCAATTTCTGGCTGTCTTTATCAAATAAATAAAGGTAATAAATAAAATTTAAAAACAAAAGTTTAAAAAATAAAAGTAGCTTGATAAAAGAACAAGGCTCAAAGGAAAAAAAAAAGTAGCTGATGAGTCCAGCAAAATACCTCACTTGGCTAGTGGACTGGACTGTTTTTGACTATTTTGTCATGTGTGCAACCTAATTTTGAGACTGACCCTCACAGTGTTAAAGGAAGGTTTGGTGTTATGGAGTCTCAGTCCCCCTCTCTCTCTGCCTCTCTGTCTCTTTCCATATACATGTTTCATATACATGGAAAGCCCCAATGATGACAAAAAATAAATAAGAAAAATAAGTAGTGGTCTGGGGGGTAGCGCAGTGGATAAAGCATTGGACTCTCAAGCATGAGGTCCTGAGTTTGATCCCTGGCAACACATATACCAGACTGATGTCTGGTTCTCTCTCTCTTCCTATCTTTCTCATTAATAAATAAAATATCAAAAAAAAAAAAAAAAAGGCAGACCAGGAAGTGGCACTGTGGATAAAGCACTGAATGTTCAAGCATGAGGTCCTGAGTTCAGTCCCCAGCAGGACATGTACCAGAGCGATATCTGTCTGGTTCTTACTCTCTCTTCCTATCTTTCTCATTAATAAATAAATAAAATTTTTAAAAAAGTAAAGAAAGGGGAGTCGGCGGTAGTGCAGTGGGTTAAGCGCACATGGCGCAAAGCGCAAGGACTGGCTTAAGGATCCCGGTTCGAGCCCCCGGCTCCCCACCTGCAGGGGGGTCGATTCACAGGTGGTAAAGCAGGTCTGCAGGTGTCTATCTTTCTCTCCCCCTCTCTGTCCTATCCAGCAACAACAATAGCAATGACAACAACAATAATAACACCAACAACAAGGGTAACAACAAGGGCAACAAAATGGGAAAAATGGCATCCAGGAGCAGTGGATTTGTAGTGCAGGCACTGAGCCCCAGCGATAACCCTGGAGGCAAAAAAAAAAAAAAAAAAAGTAAAGAAAGAGGTCTGGGAGGTATCAAGGTAGATTAAGCATAGGATTCTCAACCATGAGGTCCTGAGTTCGATCCCCAACAGCACATGTACCAGAGTGATGTCTGGTTCTTTCTCTCCTCCTATTTTTCTCATGAATAAATAAATAAATTCTTTTTAAAAAAAAGTAAAAGACCTGCAGGGGAGTCACTTCACAGGTGGTGAAGCAGGTGTCTATCTTTCTCTCCCCCTGTCTACCCCTCCTCTCTCCATTTCTCTCTGTCCTATCCAACAACGACGACATCAACAATAATAACTACTACAACAATAAAAACAACAAGGGCAACAAAAAGGGAATAAATAAATATATAAAAAAAAATCTACCTCTCCCAGTGGTAGATTTTAAAATGATAACCTAGTGGTCAAAAAAGAAACTTAACCTGATGTCATTAAGATCAAAAGATCTGGGGGTCAGATGGTGGTGCACTGGGTTAAGTATACGTAGTATTAAGTGCAAGGTCCTGAGCAAATATCCCGGTTGGAGCCCCTGGCTCCCCATCTGCAGGTGGGAAACACTTCATAAGAGATGAAGCAGGTTTGCAGGTGTCTATCTTTCTCTCCCCCTCTCCATCTTCCTTCCCCTTTAGCCAATAAAAATGGGGGAAAAGGCTGCCAGAAGCAGTGGATTTGTGGTGCTGACACCAAGCCCTAACAATAATCCTGGAGGCAAAAAAAAAAAAAAAATCAAAAGATCTTGGGTAGGGGTAGACAGCATAATGGTTATACAAAGAGACGCTCATACCTGAGGCTCCAAAGTTCCAGGTTCAATCCCCTGCACCACCATAAGCCAGGGCTGAGTGGTGCTCTGGTAAATAAATAAATAAATAAATAAGTAAGATCAACAGATCTTTTCTGTGTCAACATAAAGGGAGAGAAGAACACATGACCATAAGATGAAGCTCTAAAAGGAGACTGTGGCACTGTCCAGTCTGAGAAATGAGATTCTGAAGCCTCAGTGAGGGCTATAGTGGTGAGAATAGAGAATAAAGAAGTTGAAAGGACTGAAGGGAGGAAGGATGTATGTATGTAGTGTTGCACTGAAGGTTGTTCATATTGGCTCATGAATATGGGAAACGTGGCCAACTGACTTAAACACAGTGATAAAAAAAGAAAAGGAGGAAGTTGGGCGGTAGCGCAGCGGGTTAAGCGCAGGTGGCGCAAAGCGCAAGGACCGGCGTAAGGATCCCGGTTTGAGCCCCCGGCTCCCCACTTGCAGGGAAGTCGCTTCACAAGCGGTGAAGCAGGTCTGCAGGTGTCTCTCTTTCTCTCCCTCTCTGTCTTCCCCTCCTCTTTCTATTTATCTCTGTCCTATCCTACAACAACGACATCAATAATAATTACTACAACAATAAAACAACAAGGGCAACAAAAGGGAATACATAAATAAATATTAAAAAAAAAAAAAAAAGGAGCTGGGCAGTGGCACCCCTGGTCGAGCACATAGGCTATAATGTGCAAGAACCCAGGTTCAAGCACCTGGTCCTCATCTTAGGGGGAAGCTTCATAGAGTGGTGAAAGAGTGTAGCAATTATCTCTTCTTCTCCCTGACTCCCTTTTCTTTTCAATTTCCCTCTGTCTCTATCCAATAAACAAACTATAGGGGACCGGGTGGTAGTGTAGTGGGTTAAGTACACATGGTGTAAAGCACAAAGACCTGAGTAAGGATCCAGGTTCAAGCCCTTGGTTCCCCACCTGCAGGGGAGTTGCTTCGCAAGTGGTGAAGCAGGTCTGCAAGTGTCTTTCTCTCCCCTTCTCAAGTCTTCCCCTCCTCTCTTAATTTTTCTCTGTCCTATCTGGCAACAACAACAACAGTAATAACAATAATAACAACAAAAACAAGGGCAATGAAAATGGGAAAAATAGCCTCCAGGAACAGTGGATTTGTAGTGCAGGCACTGAGCCCCATAACTCTGGAGGCAATAAATAAACAAACAGGGCAGGGGTAGATAGCATAATGGTATGCAAAGAGACTCTCCAGCCAGAGGCTCTAAAGTCCCAGGTTCAATCCCCTGCACCACCATATATCAGAGCTGAGCAGTGTTCTGGTAAAAAAAAATAAAAATAAAAAATAAACAAACAAACAAACTATAAAGTGTCATAAATTCACAGCCAAAAGTTGTTTCCTAATTGTTTTTAATATTATCTACACGTTGGTTTATTATTAGTATTGGTTTAATATCTATAAATTGGTTAAAAACTCTATGTAATTGTAGCCTGGGAGGTGTCACAGTGAGTGAATTGTGGATCCCTTGCATTGCATGTGTCAGAGTGGTGCCCTAGTTCTCTCTCTCTCATTAATTAATAAACAAATTCAAAAAGCCACTTGGAAACAGTGATTTGTACTACCCTCCAGTAAGAGAAATGGACTGAAATGAAGTCATGCTACAGCCAACAGACCAGAGGCAGCCCCTATAAGAGAGGATAATGGTGGTGGCGATTTCTTTCCTGTCCTCTCCTCCAGCCCACTCCCCTCACTTTAGCTCTACTGTTTCCACAAGTTGGTGTAGCCTCAGTGTATCCTCTCGGAGGTCCTGGTAAAGGGACTCATCCTTCATAATCAGCAGGTACAGGTCCTAGGGAGTAGAGGAGGAAGATAATGAGGGCAGGGTTTTATTCGAAGTAATGCTCTCTCAAGGGCCTCCATGACTTCAAATTGAGAACCATATAAGTAAAGACCCACCAGCAGATTTGCCTTTCAGATACCCAGCATGAGAATCATGCTCCTCCAAAGGCGCCCCCTTGCAGAAACAACAGTCTATTCATTTACCTTCTCTTCCCAGACCCACCTTGATGATCCGGCCAGCCCCTTCTTCTTCCTGCAGGAGCCCCTGATAGGTGTCCAAAAAATGAAGGAGCAAGGCCAGACAGGCCTGCTTCCGGCCCAGCCCCTCAGGGCCTTCCATACCTCCTGCCCAAACAAAGCTGACCCCTAAGTTAAGGAAAAAGTCAGACAGACCTGGGGAGACTGAGAAAGGAAATGGAAGGCTAAACCACCCCCAAATAGTCCATAGATTTGGGGTGAGGGAGGAAAGAGGTCCAGGAAGCCAAGCCTTCTTAGGCTCTGACCTAGGCTTTTGCACAAATTAGTTAGGGATGGCACCTATTTAACCACATCCATCTCCATCCCATTTGAATCTCACTTGAGGGAAACCTTGCTTGGACCTATGTATCCTATGAGTAGCTCTTAGCCTAGAGCTTACAGTGTGCTGATAAAGGTCAACTGGGGGAGGGTTGAGTGGTGGCATACCTGGTTGAACACACATGTGCAAAAACCCAGGTTTGAGCTCCCAGTCCCCAACTGCAGGGGGAAAATTTTGTGAGTGGTGAAGCAGTGCTGCACCACTCTGTCTCTCTTCTCTCTCTCTCTCTACCAGTGCACTGTTCAGCTCTGGCTTATAATGCTGTAGGGGCTTGAACCTGGGACTTTGGAGCCTCAGGCATGCGAGTCTGTTTGCATAAGCAGTCTGCTATCTACCCTCTGTCCTTTTTAAAAAATTTTTAAAATTTATTTATTTTCCCTTTTGTTGCCCTTATTTTATTGTTGTTATAGTTATTATTGTTGTTATTGACATCGTCATTGTGGATAGGGCAGAGAGAAATGGAGAGAAAAGGGGAAGACAGAGAGGGGACAGAAAGATAGACACCTGCAGACCCGCTTCACTGCCCGTGAAGCGACCCCCCTGCAGGTGGGGAGCCGGGGGCTTCGTGCCACATGCACTTAACCCGATGTGCTACCACCTGACTGCCCCCCCTTTTTTTAACCACAGTACTGCTCTGGTTTATGGTGGTGGGGGGGTTTGAACCTGGGACTTTGGAGCCTCAGGCATAAGAGTCTCTTTGCATAACCATTATGCTATCTACCCTCTCTTCCTTTCTATCTACTCCTTCCATCTTGATTTCTGGCTGTCTCTATCCAATAAACAAATAAAGATTTTTAAAAAGTCAACCATGCTTACCACAAACCAGACAATACCTTAAACTCTGATGTTTGTTGTTTCTTTTTTAAAATAATTTTTATTATTTTTAATTTTTTATTATCTTTATTTATTTATTGGACAGAGACAGCCAGATGTTGAGAGGAAAGGGGGGACAGAGAGGGAGAGACAGAGAGACACCTGCAGCACTGCTTCACCACTTGTAAAGCATTCCCCCTTCAGGTAGGGGCTGGGGGCTCAAACCCGGGTCCTTGAGCACTGTAACATGTGTGCTCAACCAGGTGCACCACCACCCGGCCCCTCTTTTTCTTTTCCTTTTTTTTCTTTTTTTTTTTTTTTTCACCACCAGGGCTTCACTGGGAGCTAACTGCCCAATGCAATTCTACCACTCTTGGAAGATTTTCTTTCTTTCTTTTTTTTTTTTTTTTTCAAATAAAGGGTGATAGACAGAAAAGGAGAGAGAGGAGAGAACCACAGCACCACTTCATTACTCATGATGCTTTCCCTTTGCATAATGCTCCCATGTGTTGCTAGGGGCTTGAACCCACATCCTCATGCCATGGTAAAGTACTCTACTGGGTGAGCAATCCCCCAGGCCCAACCTAAGAGAGCATATGATAGTTTACCCAGTGGCCTGGCATGTACAATTAGGTCCTAAAATAGCTCAGGGAGAGGCCCAATGCTTACAGGAGACCCTATGAATAGTCCAGCCAGTGGCTGATCTTTAGCAGACCCTTTTAAAGCTCAGTCATGACCTGGTGTTTACCTCAGACCCTGTAATAACTCACTGGGCAACCAGATGTTTACAGCGATAATTCAGCAGGGAGAGAGGCAGTCTTAATGGAATAATAACACCTTACATTTGTACAGGACTCTACAGTCTCCAAAGCACTCCCACACCTGCCACCAGATTGCTATTCACAGCAACCCTGTAGGTTGACAGGGTAGGTGCTATTTACCCCCATTTTTCAGAAGAGGAAACTGAGGTCCCAGGAGGTTAGGTGATCTGTCCAAGACCACAAGCTGGTGAGAAGAAAAACAAGGAGGACTGAAACCCAAGTGAATTTTCTAGGAGAAAATTTAGGGCCTGCCTAAAAAAAAAAAAATTGGGGTGGGGTGGGGTGGGAGAGTGACTCCTTCCTGACCCTCCCCTCTTTTTACAAGCTCCACAAAAGGATATTACTGGTGTAGCTCTTGCAGGAATTTCTCCGTGGGAAGGAAGAGAGAATGTGTAAGGACAATGTCATCCAGCAGAATATCTGTGGAGAGCAATTGGCATCGCAGATGTTAGGAGGCCACCACTTCCAGGATCTGACAGGACACTCACTGTTCATCCCCTGCCCCAACCCACCTCTGAGGGTAAGTTCTGATTAGCCACCTGCCCTGTCACGCTCTGCACACTTGAGCACACAGACACACATGTATGAAGGTTTTGGGCAGCCGCTGCGGGGGTGGGGGTGGCAGCTGCCAAGGCAGCTGGAGGGAAGGAGGGGGTGTGCCCCTTCGGTGGCCACGCCCACTTTCTCTTCAATGTGTGGGAAGCTTGGCCACATGATACATCAAGTCAGAGATCTAGCCACCTCCCTCCCCTCAGTTAAAAAAAAAAGGGGGGGGTGGGGGAGACAGCATAATGGTTATGCAAAAAAGGGGGGGGGTTAGACCATGAAAGTCTCTAGAACAAGAACTTCCACACACAGAGGTGAGGGTCAACAGTGCATGTTTATTTGTCTGTGTGTCTCACCTCCCTTTTCCACTCCCTACCTAACAGCTTTGAGTTCCAACTATGCAGGTGAGAGCCAGCCTCGTTAAAGGCAGAGGGAGTAAGTGCCATCTCTTTGATCCAAAGACTTTAAATAGAAACCCTGGTTTCTGGATGCCCAGAGAGGGAAGGGTTAATAGTGGAATGGTGATGGGGAGTGGCTCTTCTCACCACCCCTGCTCCTCCACACTCCATTTGGGCCTGGCTCAGCCAGTCAGCCAGGTACAAGGTCGCCCTGACTTGCAGCCAGCCCTGGGGTGGGGCAGGGCAGCCTGGCACAGACAGGCAGGGCACAGGGAGGGAGCCAGGTGTCTTCACCAGGACAGGTTAGGGCCAGGTCCCCAGGCACTGCCCCAAGACAAAAACCAAAGTTTCTGAAGGTCCTTAGCTCACCATTCCCTGGTCTCCAATTATAACCATAAAAGTAGAGGTGAACCAACACAAAATTCTTCTTTTCTACTACTTCATTTTCACAAAAGAGAAACTGAGGTCCAGATCTGGGAGAGACTTGGCTGGAGTTGGAATAAGGACCCAGCCTTTGAGTCGAGTCGTAGTGTTTTTCTCAATGGGCCTGAAGTAAGCAGAGTGTTGGAGACATGAATGAGATGGGGTTAGACATTTGGGAATTGGCTAGTTTGAGGTAACTTCTGTACAGCCCTACTGTTCCCACACACTTTGGGAGGGGGTCAAGATGGTTTGACAACACTGATTATATAGGATACTACCAGAGTGGCAGGTTAAACTGATACTCATTCACTCTAGCACTGGTTTGGGGCACGGTTGGTTCCCCAAACCAGTTAGTCTAGGGATCCAGTCTGCCAGGTCAGATAATATGCATGCCAGTCAATTTTGGAGTCCTTTCCCAAGGACTGTGGAACCAGGCAGCTGTGGAAGGGGAAAGATAGTTTCTCTCTATCCAGATATCCTACTATATTCTTACAGTGAGGAAGCTCCAACTCCAGGGATGGGTACTCAGAATCAGGATGGCTAACATCTTCCTTAGACTCTCATTTCACAGGAGCACTGAGCCAGAGCAAAGAAAGAGGAACATGGGGCAGAGTGGGGGAGATGCTGTTATGGGGGCTACAGTTTGGCATCTGCCTCTTCCAAGGCAGGCTCTGGTCCAATGCATAGCTCCCCAAGGGAATGTGTCATAGAGACACAGGGTGTGTGGTGTAGGCGGGAAATTATGGTTAGGAGAGCTGTGTCTGTCTGATATTTTTCTAATTAAATCCAAAAGGTGTCAGTTCCCCAGGGCAACTACAGCCTGAGCCAAGAAGAGGTCCCAGGTCTGAAGAAAAATGTAGGGGAGTGGAGCCCCATTCCACACACCTAGACTAGGGCTCTCAGCAGAGATTTGAGAATCAAGTGTGCAGTTCCCATCTCCAGCCCCTCACTAGGGCTCCCGATGCTCAGACCCTGCAGGGCCTGGTGAAATGCCGAGTGCTACACTTAAAAACACAGATCTCCTGCTACAGCCCCTAAGTGACAGGTAATTTGAGGCCTCAGTTTCCTCAAGTCAGGTGCTGGTGGTGAGTGTTGAAACAGATTCATCATTTTGGGAATAAACCTCTCAGGGTGTGGTTATTATTTTTTAAGAGGCCTTGTGCTGAGGCCCGTGACTGGAAGGGCAGGAGTTCCAACCCCTGGATGCTATAGGCCCTGCTGTCTGCCCAGCCACCTCTCCCCCCAACAAACACCTTCTGAGTCAGTCCCCAACTAGAACACCCCCTCTCCACCCTAAGTGCTAAGCACAGTGCATCCATCCCTTTACCAAAAGGCAGCTTGGGAGGTGCGCCTGTTTGGCCTTCCCCTCTGAATGGGCTAAGCCTGTGCTCTGAGATTTTAAACACAATCAGGGACTCTTGGGTCGTCCTCCCCAGCTTGGGCTCCTCTACTGGGGTGGTACAGGCTGCTCTGGACAGGTTCCATCTTAGTGTGTCAGGCCCTAATTTGGGCCACAGAAGGAGGCAGTCAACATCAGGGACCCAGGAGAGTCTGTGGATAAAATGTCCAGGGAAGGGTGGCTTAAGGAGAGAACGGTTCAGCATCTTGTTTAGCTGGGTGAGGCTGCTACTGGGAGGAAGATGGGTGTTGTCACTTCTCTCCTGCAGAAGGGTCTGCTGCTTGGACAGACCCCTACTCCTCTTCAGCTGACCACTCAACCCCACCCGAGGGTCTACATGGCCCCTGTTGTCCAAGGGCAAGAAAGAGGAACCAGGTGGCCTCCCCCACTCCTTACCTGAGGCGACGCTATCCCTGGTGACCCCTCCGGCCAGTCTCTCCAGAACCCGGTTCAGAAGATGCTCGGGCTGCTCGGGGGCGCCCAGGGGAGCCCAGGGCGGTGAAGTCAGGGGCTCGCCTGGGGACAGCTCATCCGAGGAGTACGAGGAAGGGGAGCGCAGGGGTCCCCCTCCCCCGAGCGACCCGGGTCCTGGAGGCACCTCCTCTAGCTGCAGCCAACAGGGCCCCCCGCTGCCTAGCTCCTCCGCGACCCCCGCGGGTTCTTCCCCTTCTTCCTCGGGGGGCGGCTCCAGCCCGGGCTCGGCGGGGGGCTCCCGGAGGAAAGCGGGGAGCAGCAGACGAGACACGCTCTGCCGTCGCTGCAGAGGCCGCGGCGCTCCCGCTGGACCCCCGCCCCCGCCAGGTCCGCCGCCCCCTCCAGGCCCGCTGCAGCCCCCGGGGCCCCCGCCGGGACCTGCTGCCACCGTTCGCCCCGCCAGCTGCGACGTCTGCTTCTTTAAAAATTTCTCCAGCGGCTTCATGCCCCCCCCCCGCCCGCCCCTTTCCTAGGGGCCGCCGGGGGACCCAGGTGTCCCGGGCGCGGGCGGGGAGGGCGGGGGACACGATGCTCAGAGACGGAGGGCAGAGCGCAGGGCCGTGCCACGCGCAGGACTGGTGGCCAGAGGTGGCCGAGGCTCGCTGGCAGGAGTCCAGTGGCCAGTGGCCGGGAGAGGCGTCAGAGGGGAGGAGTGGCGGCTCTCAGCAGCCCCCCATGCCCACTGCAGTCGGCACGCGGCCCGGAAGGTGCGGAGATGCCGGGCCAGCGCTCCCCGCTTGGCGCTCGCGGCCGGGCTGCGGCGGCGGGCGGAGCGCTGGGCTGAGAGGACTCGGCGGCGGCTGCGCTCCTGGCCGGGGGGGGGGGGGGGGGGGGGGAGGGGGGGGGAAGGTGGCAGGACTGAGACCACGCCCCCTCCCCAGTCCCCGCCCCGATCCTTCCTGGGGCCGCCCCCCGGCGCGCGAGGCTTGAACTTGGCCGCTGGGGGTGGCCGCGGGGAAAACAGTAAGAGCTGAATGGGATTGAGTTCAGAACACACGTAAAAATGAAGGGCAGGGGGGAAACAGTGGGCCTACCAAAGGAGAGGGATTCCTGCTTACACAGACTCAGGATCATTTTAAAGAAAAGGGGCAGATCTGTGGCCTTCCTTGACTCATTTACATGTATCCAGGTATGGGCTACAAAGGTTACTGATTGGGGTGCATCACACTCAACCCCCATAGTGTCTTACAAGTGCTCTTTATGTCCCTTCCGTGAGAAGAACGGGAAGGCCTCTTGGGTGCATTGGCATTGGTGTTGGGGGCGGTAGTCATTTGCCCTTTCTGCCAGGGTGCAATAGGTGGTGAGCTTCTGGCATATGAGAGGCAGGTACTGGCAGGCAGGTAGGAGCCAGGCAGGGAACAGCAGGTTGTGGCAGGTCTGGTTGGGGTGAGGAGAAGACTGTAGGCAGTTGGGAAGAGACCCAGAGCATAAGGGCACTTGAGCCCTGATGGCAGCAGGAGGAAGCAGGGAGATGAGTGCCAAGTTCCAGAATTGCCAGCCCAATCATCAGAATACTCTCCCCCCAAGAGTCCACAGCCATGGAATGGATAAGGTGGTAGCATGTTTACATTCCAAATAATCCCCATTGCTAATGTTTATGGCCAGGAAAATTTTGTTCATAAGGGTGCATTGCTCCTGGATGAGAGGATAGTAGAGACAGTCTCACATAAGACACCAAGGGTCAGGTAACAAGGTAGAGGAGTGGCATCAAGTTCCAGATGGGCTGAGGCTCCTTAGACAACGCCACACCCCTGTTTACTGTGTGCCAGGCAGGGACAGGAATGTTAGAGGTTGGGAGTGGTAAAATTGAACGGGGTGTATACTACACATGTGTCACTGTGTGTATGTGTGTGTGTGTATCTGGTCCTATGTGATAGAGCATGTGTTCACAGAAAGAAAGCTTTGCACACCCATCTGTGAATTTAGAGAAGGAACAGTGAGAAAGAAGACAGCACAATTTTGGCTAAGAAGCTGAACCAGAGATCTAAGTATTCCAGGTTATCTTTATTGGACACCCCAAGATTCCAGGGGTTAAGAAGAAAAAACTGGATAGGGTTGCTTAGACCTTCCCAGGCATTTTATGAACCGAATGGGAAGAGGGGAGGGCTCCACTTCCAGCACATGCCACTGTTACCAGATTAAGCTGGTTGCCTTGGTAACCTTCTCTTTGGACAGGATTTGGGATTGTTGGTTAGGAAGGGGGAAGAATTGGGGAGTGTGGAGGGTGTGGGGGCTGGAAATAGAAAGGGCAGAGAGACTTCTGGAAACTGGAAGCCTGAGAAGTAGCATTCTTCCAAGTACTCAGGGATATCAGGTAGCTACTAAGTACAAGACCATTTTCTTTTCTTTTCTTTTTTTTAATTTTTCAAAATTTATTTAAAAAAGGACACATTGGGGGTCGGGCGGTGACGCAGTGGGTTAAGTGCATGTGGTGCAAAGTGCAAGGACCAGACGTAAGGATCCCGGTTCGAGCCCCTGGCTCCCCACCTGCAGGGGAGTCGCTTCACAGGCGGTGAAGCAGGTCTGCAGGTGTCTATCTTTCTCTCCCCCTCTGTCTTCCCCTCCTCTCTCCATTTCTCTCTGTCCTGTCCAACAACGAACAGCATCAACAATGGCAATGATAATAACCACGAGGCTGCAACAACAAGGGCAACAAAAGGGGGAAAATGGCCTCCAGGAGCGGTGGATTCATGGTGCAGGCACCAAGCCCAGCAATAACCCTGGAGGGAAAAAAAAAAAGGAGACATTAACAAAATCATAGAATAAGAGGCGTACAACTCCACACCATTCCCAGCACCAGATCTCCGTATCCCATCCCCTCCCCTGATAGCTTTCCTATTCTTTATCCCTCTGGGAGTATGAACCCAAGGTCATTGTGGGATGCAGAAGGTAGAAGGTAACTGCTTCCCCACTGAACATGGGCATTGACTGGTTGATCCATACTCCCAGCCTGCCTTCTCTCTTTCCCTAGTAAGGTGAGGCTCTGGGGAAGTGGAGCTCCAGAACACATTGGTGGGGTTGTCTGTCCAGGGAAGTCTGGTCAGCATCATGCTAGCATCTGGAACCTGGTGGCTGAAAAGAGAGTTAACATACAAAGCCAAACAAATTGTTGAACTTTTTTTTTTCTACCAGAGCACCGCTCACCTTTGGCATATGGTGGTGTGAGGACTGAACCTGGGACTTCGGAGCCTCATGCATGAGCGTCTCTCTCTCTCTCTTTTTTTTTTTTTGATAGTTCTTTTAAGTATTTTTTAGAGAAATGCAGAGAAAGACAAACACCAGAGCACTGCACAGCTCTGGCTTATGGTGGTGTGGAGGATTGAACCTGGGACTTTGGAGCCTCAGGCATGAGAGTCTCTTTACATAACCATTACACTATCTACCCCCAGCCAAGAGTGTCTGCATAACCATTACCCTGCCCCCATTTAAAAAAATATTATTTATTTTCCCTTTTGTTGCCTTTGTTGTCTTTTTTGGTTGTAGTTGTTATTGTTATTGATGTCATCGTTGTTAGATAGGACAAAGAGAAATGGAGAGAGGAGAGGAAGACAGAGAAGGGGAGAGAAAGATAAGACACCTGCAGACCAGCTTCACCGCCTGTGAAGCGACTCCCCTGCAGGTGGGGAGCCGGGGGCTCGAACCGGGATCCTTACACTGGTCGTTGCACTTTGCGCCACATGCACTTAACCTGCTGTGCTACCGCCCAACTCCCCATTTTTTTTTAATAGATGGAGACAGACACCTGCAGTCTTATTCCAACACTTGTAAAATGGGGATGGGGGCTTGAACCCTGGGTCATTAAGCATGGTAAAATGTGACTATACTGGGTGTACCAGTACTCAGCCTTGTGGGGAGCCACATGTGCCCTCAAGGTTGCTACTGGCATGACCACAGTCTTTGTTCACAGACAGCCTTGCTTAAAAGTTAAGTTCCTGCTTCTTTACACCTTAGAGTCTTTGTTCACAGATAAGTTCCTGTCTCCCAATTCTAAACCCCCCATGAATCACCCAGGACCTTCCAGATAATGCTGATTACCATGACAACACACCACTTCAATCAACAGCCCCCAGCTGCTAACTCCCCCCTTGTCCTGGCCTTAAAAACAGCATCTTTGGTGCTAATAAACAGACTTGATCAGAATCTTGACTTGTCTCATTTCTCTCGCGTGTCTTGTCCTCTTCCCTCACCCCTTTCCTTGTCATTTCTCTCACGTGTCTTGTCCCCTTCCCTCTCCCTTCTTTCCTTGTCCTCACTCCCTCTCCTAGGTTAACCCACGTTGAAGGTCCCGCGGGACGGGACACAGCCTCTCAGTTCAAGGCCTTTCAATTGAAGAGGAAAGCTAGCAGCACTTTCAACTTGACTGCACATTGTCATTGAGGGGAAAATACTGATACCCAGGGCACACTCCAAATCAACTAAATCAGATCTGAAGTGAGGTCAAAGTTTATCCCCAATTGATTCAAATGACCAAGACTATTTGAAAATCACTGCTTTAGTGGCCTAGGAGGTGGCGCAGCAGGTAAAGTGTTTGAGTGTCAAAGCATTTGACAGCATTGCATGTGCCAGAGAGATGCTGTGGTTATCTCTAGTCAATCAATCTGGGGGCTGAGTGGTGGTGTACCCTAGCTGATTGCACATGCTAGCTACCATGTACCAAGACTCAGGCTTAAGCCCCCAGTCTCTGCTGCAGGGGGTAAGCTTTGTAAGCTGTGAAGATTGCTGCAAGTGTTTTTCTCCATCACTATGTCTCCTTCCCTCATTTCTCTGTATCTATTAAATACATATTTTAAAAAGACAAGAAAAAAAAACTGTTTTAGAGAATAACCCAACTGGGCTGCAGATGCTGGAAGATGACCTTGGGATTCTGAGTCCTCACTGTTATATTATTATTATTATTGTCTTTATTGGATAGACAGCCAGAAATCAAGAGGGTAGAGGGAAGATAGAGAGGGGGCCGGGTAGTAGTGCAGCGGGTTAAGCGCACGTGGTGCAAAGCACAAGGACCAGCATAAGGACCCCGGTTCGAGCTCCCGGATCCCCACCTGCAGGGGAGTCGCTTCACAAGCGGTGAAGCAGGTCTGCAGGTGTCTATCTTTCTCTCCCCCTCTCTCCATTTCTCTCTGTCCTATCCTACAACAAGGACAACAATAATATTAACAACAATGATAAGACAACAAGGGCAAGAAAAGGGAAAAGCCTCTAGGAGCAGTGGATTCGTGGTGCAGGCACTGAGTCCCAGCAATAACCCTGGAGGCAAAAAAAAAAAAGAGAGAGACAGAGAGACACCTGCAGCCTTGCTTTATCACTCACAGCCCCCCGCCAACCCCCACCCCATAGGTGAGGACTGGGAACTCAAAACCAGTCCTTATGCATTGCTACATGTGTACTCAACCAGGTGTACCACCATCCAGCCTTCACTGTTCTTAACTACCCACAAAGTAGCAGAGGGTGTGGTCATCCTGCAAGTGGGAGGAATTGAGAAAGGGGAGAGATAGGAGTAACTGGGAGATGGGACTAACAGCTTTAACTGAGTACCCACACCCACGAACCAGAGACTGGGCAGAGCCGCCCAGAGCTGGCCCTGACATTCCCCTTCAACATGCCCACTGAAGGTAGGAGGCAAAGAGAACTTGGTGGCTTTGCTGAGCTTGAGTTTCTTCTAAGATGGTTACCAGGGCAACACAGAACGAGCAATGGGATCTAACTGTAGGACTGGGGAAACAAGAAGCAGGGGTGAGGGGAACATCTTTAACATGCTTATCTCCCCTGCCAGAAGTCCCTTCTCCCCTTTGCTGTCCCCATTGACTGACATTCTTTGCATGACCCCAAGGAGACCAGGCCCATAGTTATATACTGACATGACTTGAAAAGCAATTGAGATGTGTGTGTCAGAAGTCATGTTCTTCCAACTGTTATCAAGAGATGAGCATGAAGCCCTGGCTGTCATTTATTTTTATTCTTCTTTTACTAGAGCACTATTCAGCTCAGTGGTAGTTCCACGGATTGAACCTGGAGTCTTGGAGCACCAGGCATAAAAGCCACCTGTCATAAGATATCCCTGGGACCGGGTGGCGGCGCACCTGGTTGAGTGCACATGTTACAGTGCTCAAGGACCTGGGTTCGAGCCCCCAGTCCCCACCTGCAGAGGGAAAGCTTTGCAAGTGGGGAAGCAGGGCTGCAGGTGCCTCTCTTTCTCTTTCCCTATCTATCTCCCCTACCCTCTCGATTTCTGGTTGTCTCTATCCAATAAATAAAGGTAATAAATTTTAAAAAAGGGTGGAGGTATAGCATAATGGTTATGCAAAGAGACTTTCATGCCTGAGGCTCTCAAGTCCCAGATTGAATCCCCAACACCCGTTATAAGCCAGAGATAAGCAGTGGTCTGGTTAAAAAAAAAAAAAAGTCCCTTATAGCCCATGATCGCAATGTACAAAGATATGTAGAACCCTAGCAGATACTGCCAGCTCCCCATTAAATTCAATGTTCTCCCAAACAGGGTACAATCTCTGCAGTGAAAAACATTCCATTCAGGACCTGGAGGAATAAACAGTCTACTCAACTGCCGTGTGCTCACCAGAAGTCATGTGGCCTAGATAACCAGCAGCATGAGTCACAGATGGTGGCCTTTTAATTGCTGCTCCTTTTCACTTGTTGTAAGGGTAATTGCAGCTTCTCAGACTGCAGTTCTTGTTATTTCAGTGCCAGTGTGTCTACCTAAGAAAGCCAGCTACTTTGTCTCCTCTTTCATTCAAGGCCTGGTAGTTGTATTGACACTTGACCCACTAAGCTGAGAAACTACTTGCCAAACACAAAGGTAGGATAAGAGATACTAGGTGTTTATGTAGGTAAGCAGTTATCTCACTAGTTCTATCACTGCAACTTCCACTTTTTTTTTTGCCTCCAGGGTTATTGCTAGGGCTTGGTGCCTGCACTATGAAACCACTGCTCCTGGAGGCTATTTTTCCCCATTTTGTTGCCCTTGTTGTTGTGCTTATAGTTGTTGTCATAGCTGTTGTGGGATAGACAGAGAAATGGAGGGAGGAGGGGAAGACAGAGAGGAGGAGAGAAAGATAGACACCTATAGACCTGCTTCACTGCTTGCGAAGCGACTTCCTGCAGGTGGGGAGCTGGGGCTCGATCTGGGATCCTTATGCTGGCCCTTGCGCTTTGTGCCGTGTGTTTAACCTGCTGCGCTACTGCCCAACTTCCGCAACTTCCACTCTTAAGAAACTATGTTGAGCCGGGTGGTACCACAACGGGTTAAACGCACATAGTACGAAGTTCAAGGGTCTGTGCAAAGATCCTGGTTCAAGTCCCTGGTTTACCCACCTGCAGAGGGGTCGCTTCACAAGTGGTGAAGCAGGTGTACAGATGTCTCTCTGTATCTTCTTCTCCCCTCTCAATTTCTCTCTGTTCTATCTAATAAAAATGAAAAATGGCTGCCAGGAGCAGTGGATTCATAGTGGAGGCACCAAGTCCCAGCGATACCCTGGAGGCAAAAAATAAAAAGAAACTACATGATGTTGTTTGGTGTGTAATATGGCAATTAAATAATGTAATGTGTGCGCTTAACCAAGTGTGTCACCACCTGGCCCCTTAAGCAATTAAATAATGTATGGAGATTGTTATATGGAAAACTGGGAAATGTTATGCATGTACAAACTACTGTATTTACTGTTGAATGTAAAGCATTAATTCCCCAATAAAGAAATTAAAAAAAAAATGTATGGAGAGTGCAAACATACTTTTGGGCTCACTACCTCTCTGGGCTTCCACTTTAACAAATCTGAGCTGGCTGGAGTTGTGACTGACTTTGGAGAACCAGAGAGTTCTCTTCCTTCCCTCCCAAGTCAAGACAAAACAAACAAAAAAGGTAGTAAGAGTCAAGTCTACAGTTCAAATTTTATTACCGCCAAGTCACAATGCTGGTCACAAATAAACACCCTTCAAAACAGTAACAACAACAACAACAACAACACACTAAAAGTTCTTACAACAAAACAGTGGACCACAGAGACAACTGTCACAGTGTCTTTAAGGTCTGGGAATCTGGGCATGCTGCCCACAGGCTTGAGGAGACATCTTCGGGTTTAAGGCAAAGGGAAAAGCCTACAAAAGGCACAATCACCTGCTACCCCTGGAAGAATCTCTTGGTTATTTCCTCCTGGGGTTATAATTTAAGTGCCTTTTCCCTCTTCCCACCCCAAATGTGAGACTCAAGAATAGGTGAGCTGCTAGAGAAGCAACAGAAATAGACAGTGACTTTAATTGGGGAGAGACACAACCACCACATTCTCTCTCAAATTCTATCAAAAGACAGAAATAGTGGTCAACTTACCCCTAGCAGATAAACATGTTGCAATAGTAAGAATCTTTTCTGCAGAGGCAGCAGTAGGGTGGTTCAGTGTCATGGATGGGGGATAAAAGAGGGGAAGAGCCCTTGTTACAAGTGGCTGGGCTTAGATCTGAAGTATTTCTTCATACTTAAGTACAGTATTTCTTCTGCTTGCAAGGACAGAAGCAGAATTTGGGGGAAATAAGGTAGTTAACATCTAAAACACTAAGTTATCAGGAAAGATATGGAGAAGAGCAACTGGAAAGAACAGAGTAAACTGCTTGCTCTTGAGGAACATATTGGTCCACAGCAACTGGAAAGGGGGTGTGGCAGGAGAAGGGAGAAAGAGAAGCAGGACCCTCAAATCCCACTTTACTAAGCCCAAGGACTATGTAAACACATATCCCCCTAAGCAGCAAAGGCTCTTATTCCATCCTCCCTTTCTCATAAAAGGATCTGGTCTGCCATCTCATCTTGCTGTAGATTTTTCCCTCAGCAGAGGACTGAAGCCTACCAGAGTACAGGGGGACAGGAAAGGCTTCAATTCTGTTTTTCTCCTCATTCTGCACATTATGTAGAGGATGGGGTTTGAGACATTTACTCTGTTCAGAAAGTCATGTTTTCAAAGTGTCAGAAGCACTAAGAGGCCCCAAATATACAATAAAGACCAACTCTTTGTAGACTTGGTGGGGACACTAGCTGGTACACTGTCAATTATCTCAGATGCAGCAAAGAGCCAAAAGGGAAACCAGAGAAGCAAACAAGCCAGAAGAATGAACTTGTCTCATTTAAAGGCATAGAGAGAGAGAGAAACAAAATTAACACTACTTTAAGAATAGCAAGCCAAGCTTAAAAAATTAACATCTTAGAAAATAAGCGATTAGCAAGGAGCTTCCCTAGAAACAGAAGAGAAGAACCATAGAGTCATGGGCTTCTAGATGTAAACTCAGGAGCCCAGGCTCTCTGGATATGTGCTCCTCTGAGCACATGCAACTCAGGTAGGGTGGAGATGGGAAGTCCACTTATCTCCCTTTCTCCAACAGAGACTGTCCTCAGAGGAAGGCAGGGAGGCTCCTCATTCAACTGCTTGCTGGTAGGAGTCACCTATCTTTGAAGACTTCCTGGTAGCAGAGAGCCAGCTGTATGTCTCTCCCAGGTTCTCACCTCCGCTGTTCTGACAGGGATGGAGAAAAGGAAATAATCACCAAAGTATTAATGGAACTTCTGGGCATTTACAAATTGCTTCTAAAAAGTCTCATTTCCGAACAATGTATATTAATGTTCCAAAACCAAAACATCTATGGTCTTCCCCCTCCATGACATTTATATAGTCATTGCCAGGGCTTCTTAGCTCTGTGTCAACTTTTTCAGACAGAGATCAAGGGAGAGATGTTAAAGCTACCACATCACTGGAACTTCCTCCAGTGTGGCAGCAGCTGGGTTCATACCTGGGTAATGTGTATGACAAAGCAGGCACACCATCCAGGTAAGCTATCTACAGACAGAAATTCAGAGGGGAGGGGAGATACAGATGAGAGCAAAAAGCAAGACAGCTACAGACCTGCATCCCCCTGCAGGTGGGCAGCAGGAACTCAAACCAAGGCCCATCTGCATGGTATTGTGGAAATGCGCTCAGACGGGCCTGCCATCGCCCAACCCCCGAGGTGAGCTATCTTGATGGTCCTACTTTTATGTTTTTAACCACTGAACTATTTATTTATCCATCAAAAAAATTTATTATCTTTATTAATTTATTGGATAGCCATAAATTGAGAGGAAGGGGGAGATAGAGAAGAAGAGAGCAGAGACACGTACAGCTCTGCCTCACCACTTGTGAAGCTTTCCCCCTGCAGGTGGGGACAAGTGGCTTGAACACCGATCCGTTACGTTGTAACATGTTCGTTCAATCAGTTGAACCACCACCTGGCCCCCTTATTTATTCATTTTCTTTGTTTTAAAGATCAAAAATTTTTAAAAGAATGTATTTATTTATTCATGAGAAAGATAGGAGGAGAGAAAGAACCAGCCATCACTGTGGTACATGTGCTGCCAGGATCGAACTCAGGACATCATGCTTGACAGTCTAGTGCTTTAGCCACTGCGCCACCTCACAGGCCACTAAAGATCAATTTTTTTTTTTTTTTTTTTATTTTGCAGAACTCTGCTGCCTCTCCGCCCCCCCCCCACTCTCTCCAACTCTGGAACTCTGGCCCTCTCTCGGGGTTCCTTGGGGCGGGGCCAAGCAGGCCCGCAAAACTAGCAGGACTGATCCAATTCTCTTGGTGGGGGAGAGCTAGGACAAACCAATGTAAAGCATACAACAGTAAGGATCCTGGTTTGAGCACCCAACTCCCCACCTGCAGGGGAGTCGCTTCACAGGTGGTGAAGCAGGTCTGCAGGTGTCTATCTTTCTCTCCCCCTTTCTGTCTCCCCCTCTTCTCTCCATTTCTGTCTGTCCTATCCAATAATGAACAACATCAACATTGGTAATAATAATAACCTCAACAAGGCTACGGCAACAAGGGCAACAAAAGGGGGAAAAATGGCCTCCAGGAGCGGTGTTGTTGTGTGCCGCGGAGAAGAGAGAGGAGGTCCGGAGCAAAGAGGGAGCATAAATCTTTATTTGTGCAGGCACCTCAGATTTGGGTGCGAGATAAGCAGGTTGGGCCACGTGGAGGTAGCAAAAATGGCCGCCTCAGGCAGCAACCTTTCCTGCGTCTGAACACCAAAGTGGAGCGCTGGCAAGAGTAAAGATCAATTTTTTAAAATATTTATTTATACCCCCCAACACTTTATCTCCACTATTCCATCCTTTGGGTCCATGATTCTTCAACAATTTGTTTGGCTTTTTATGTTAACTCTCTTTTCAGCCTCCAGGTTCCAGATGCCATCAGGATGCCGGCCAGGCTTCCCTGGACTGAAGACCCCACCAATGCGTCCTGGAGCTCCGCTTCCCCAGAGACTCACCCTACTAGGGAAAGAGAGAGGCAGACTGGGAGTATGGATAGACCAGTCAACACCCATGTTCAGTGGGGAAGCAATTACAGAAGCCAGACCTTCCACCTTCTGCAACCCACAACGACCCTGGGTCCATGCTCCCAGAGGGATAGAGAATAGGAAAGCTAGTGGGAAGGGGACGGGATATAGATTGGGTGGCGGGAATTGTGTGGAGCTGTACCCCTCTTATCCTATGATTTTGTTAATGTCTCCTTTCTTAAAAAAATATATATATATATTTATTTATAACCTTTTGTTGCTCTCGTTTTACTGTTGTAGTTATTACTGTTGCTGTTATTGATGTCGTTATTATTGGATAGGAGAGAGAAATGGAGAGAGGAGGGGGAGACAGGACAGAAAGATAGATACCTGCATCACTGCTTGTGAAGCAACTCCCCTGCAGGTGGGGAGTCGGGGGCTTGACCCAGGATCCTTACACTGGTCCTTGTGCTTTGCGCTATGTAAACTTAAACCCACTGCACCCCCGCCCGACAACCTCATTTTTTTTTTAATGACAAATTCACTTTTTAAAAAATGATTTTTTAAAATTTATTTATTTAGTCTCCAGGGTTATCTCTGGGGCTCAGTGCCTGCACTATGAATCCACTGCTCCTGGAGGCTATTTTTTTCCCGTTTGTTGACCTTGTTTATCATTGTTATTGTTATTATTATTGTTGTTACTGCTGTCATTGTTGGATAGGACAGAGAGAAATGAAGAGAGGGGAAGACGGAGAAGAGGAGAGAAAGATAGACATCTGCAGACCTGTTTCATCACCTGTGAAGTGACTCCTCTGTAGGTGGGCAGCTGTGGGCTCGAACTGGGATCCTTGTACCAATCTGTGCGCTTTGCGCCATGTGCGCTTAACCTGCTGCACTACTACCCAGCACCCTGTTTATTCATTTTAAAGGTTAATTTTATGTATTACATAGGGGAGATATAGATTGGCTGACTGATTCACATGGCAGAGAGAGAGAGAAGCTAGAGAACCACTCTGGCACACGAGGTACCTGGAATTAAACAGGTAACCTCAGGCATTCCAGTCCAGTGTTGTACCAACTGAATCACCTCCGCATCTACTCATTTTTTAAAAAGAATTTATTTATTGTGGTCTGGGAGGTGGCACAATGGATAAAGCACTGGATTTTTTTTTTTATTCTCTTTTGTTGCCTTTGTTGTTTTATTGTTGTAGTTACTATTGTTGTTGTTATTGATGCTGTCGCTGTTGGACAGGACAGAGAGAAATGGAGAGAGGAGGGGAAGACAGAGGGGGAGAGAAAGAGAGATACCTGCAGACCTGCTTCACCGCCTATGAAGCGACTCCCCTGCAGGTGGGGACCCAGGGGCTCGAACCGAGATCCTTACACAGGTCCTTGCACTTTGTGCCGCCTGTGCTTAACCCACTGTGCTACCGCCCAACTCTCAGCACTGGATTCTTAACCGTGAAGTCCCGAGTTTAATCCCCAGCAGTACATGTACCAGAGTGATAGCTGATTCTTTCTCTCTCTTCCTATCTTTCTCATTAATAAATAAAATCTTTTTAAAATGTATTTATTTATTTTTCCCTTTTGTTGCCCTTGTTTTCCATTGTTGTTGTAGTTGTCGTTGTTGGATAGGACAGAGAGAAATGGAGAGAGGAGGGGAAGACAGAGAGGGGGAGAGAAAGACACCTGCAGACATGCTTCACCACCCGTGAAGTAACTCCCCTGCAGGTGGGGAGCCAGGGACTTGAACCAGGATCCTTATGCTTTGTGCCACATGCACTTAACTCACTGAGCTATTGCCCGACCCTCAAGTAAAATCTTAAAAAAAAAGAATATTCTTCACACATGGTCAGGGAAGTGGCTCAGTGGAAAGTACAAGTCTTGCAACCATAAAGTTGTGAGGTCAATCCCAGGAACAAGAATGATGTTCCGGCTCCCTCATTAAACAAAAACAAAAACAAATAAACAACAAAAGAAACTGCCAAGTTAAAGATGATTTCTAATTCAACACTGTTCAATACATTCACATAAAAAAAAAAAAAGCAAATTTCTTGAAACACTCTCCCCCAAGGTATACATGACTACAATTTAAAGCAGTAAGATTTTATTAAGCAAGAAGTAACAATAATTTGTGCACTTACTTTTATATGTTAGAGTTAAAATATTCAGAAACTCCTATTAACTGGAACCCCTGCTTACAACCTGAAATAATCAAATTGGAATTAGTTAAACACAAAGAAGACAAAGAAAAAGAAAATCAAAACACTTTCTGTAGAAACATGTGCTTAGAAAACTAAAGAAATTCTAGGGAAAAAGGGAAGCCCACTGACAAAGAATGTGCCCTCTGTATAGAAAGTCACTCTCGTACCTCAGGTGGTGGGGGCTTGATGGTAACTGGCTGGGAAGTTCTCCGCGGTGGGGAAGGTTTTGGCTGCACCTGTTGCTGGGCGGGGTTATAGTAGGTCACTCCTCCATACACCTGTGATGGGGCCTGTGACCCCGGTAAACCAGGAGAAAAAAGTGAGGAATCAATCCAAACAATATGACCAGGAAAACATCTTCTTAGCTAAAAATGTAAAAATACTAAGGGATATATACATATACATAGCGCACAAGGACCTGGATTCAAGTCCCTAGTGCCAACCAGCAGGCGTCTCGCTGTCTCTTTCCCTATCTCCTCCTTCCCTTTCAATTTCTTTTTTTTTTAATATTTATTTTATTTATTCCCTTTTGTTGCCCTTGTTGTTTTATTGTTGTAGTTATTATTGTTGTTGTCGTTGTTGGATAGGACAGAGAGAAATGGAGAGAGGAGGGGAAGACAGAGAGGGGGAGAGAAAGATAGACACCTGCAGACCTGCTTCACCACCTGTGAAGCGACTCCCCTGCAGGTGGGGAGCCGGGGTTCGAACCGGGATCCTTATGCCGGTCCTTGTGCTTTGCGCCACCTGCGCTTAACCTGCTGCGCTACAGCCCGACTCCCGCCTTTCAATTTCTGTCTCTAGACAATAATAATAAAAATATTTAACAAAAAAAGAGGGGGTTGAGCGGTAGCACAGTAGGTTAAGCGTACGTGGTGCAAAGCACAAGGACTGGCATAAGGATCCCAGTTCAAGCCCCCGGCTCCCCATCTGCAGGAGAGTTGCTTCACAAGTGGTGAAGCAGATCTGTAGGTGTCTTCTCTCTCTCCCCCCTCTCCATTTCTCTCTGTCCTATCCAACAACTTACGACATCAATAACAATAATAGCTACAACAAGAAGGGACACAAAAAGGGGAAAAAATGGCCCCCAGGAGCAGTGGATTCATGGTGCAGGCACTGAGCCCCAGCAATAACCCTGGAGGAAAAAAAAAAAAAAGAGGAAATGGAAGAGTAACAGATGAGCTGTTATTATAAGCTGCATTATTATAAGCTGCATTTCCTGCTACTGACCACCAAGAAGCATCCTAGCATGCAAATCATTCACAGCCTCAAATTTCTTGAGCAGGGTCCTCATACTATATTCCTGCAAGATTTAAAGGCTTTTGTACTTAGGTTTGAGCCTGGTGTCTACCGCTCTGAGAGAAACTTTAGTCCTGTGGTGTTTTTTTTTTTTTTATCTATCTCTGTCTTTATATCTGCAGGTATAAATGCTGGGCTGGAGCAGTGAAGCCCCAGTGATGACCAAAAACAAAAACAATAAAACAAACAGAAAAAAAGATTTGTATTTAGAAAAGTGTACTTGCTGGCCAATTTACCTGTGTATTAGGATACAGATGAGGCGGTGGTGGGGGAGGCAGTGTCCCTGGAGCATAAGGGTAACTGGGATTACCAAAGTTCATGACCCCCGGAGCAGAAAAATAAGTAGGAGCAAGCAACTGTTGAGGTGGTGGCTGTCCTGGAGACATGGACACCGGTGGGGGATAGAGGCCTGGATTGGTCAGAGATGCCGGTGTCTGATGGGGATGTAAACCTGTGTAAGGAAGAAAAAAGAAAAACAAAACAAAACTGAGACAGAAGAGACTATCACGTCCATGGGATAGCCTGGCTGGACTGCTCAGCAGAAACAGGATGGCCGTCCTCAGGATGGACCCAAGAGGAGTTCGTTGCCCCAGAGGGCAGAGTGGCCAACTTCACAGGCAAGCAGTATAAAAGTTCAGGAGGATCGAATTTGTGAAGTTTCCCACATATAGCCTCATGTACTGGAAGCAAGCAAGTAGTGAGACAAAGCTTACCTGGGTGGGGAAGGTGCATTTCGGGCTGCACAATCATGCCCTGAGGAGGCAGTGGAGCAGGGCTGTCACCATGGGTATAGATTGGTCCCTGGAACTGCACTGTAAGATATCACATTGGGACTCTCATAAAACCTCACTAATCGTATCACATAAGTAAGTCTCTGTTTCCCAAACCCTTTAAAAGATGTTCTCAATTTTTCCACATGAAGAAAACAGCAACCACATACTGTCCAATAGCCACTGTGAGCGGTCAAAAGATAAACTATAGTGGCAGAAGGCTGGTCTGTCTCCTGCCACTTTACACCTGTTCACTTCAGACAACCAAGCAAGTTACCCCAACAGTAAAACAACAACAAACAAACAAACAAAACAACTCACGTGGATCATAGTAATGCCCCTCCATGATACTGATATGAACAGGAGGGGCTGGGGGCTCTGGAACAGGTCTTTGCCTCTGGGATGAATAGCGTTTGGCTCGCCCACCCTGGACACCCTGAAAGAAAGTGGTCTGAGCAAGGTTTCAGAGGCTACTTCTTCTTTTTAAAAATGTATTTCCCCTTTTGTTGCCCTTGTTTTTTATTGTTCTTGTAGTTATTATTGTTGTCGTGGTTCGATAGGACAGAAATGGAGAGAGGAGGGGAAGACAGAGGGGGAGGGGAAGACAGAGAGGGGGAGAGAACGATAAGACACCTGTAGATCTGCTTCACCACCTGTGAAGTGACTCCCTACAGGTGGGGAGCTGGGGGCTCGAACCCGGATCCTTATGCCAGACCTTGCACTTTGCGCCATGTGCACTTAACCCACTGCACTACTGCCCAAATTCCTCAGAGGCTACTTCTCACATCAAGTCTAATCCTCCTTTACGTCCTGTGAAGTGTCTGCTTTATATATGGTAGTTTAATAACTATGTATGGCAGTATTAACAAAACACATTGAAAAACAAACTTAGAAACATTAGAAATTGTAGTTAAACTTTCTATCCTATGCTTCTGGAGATCCAAATTATAAGAACAATGAGTAGTAAATGGTAAAACTGGCTTCAATGCCTTAGTTCGGTTCAAACAGTGAACAAACTGCTACTTTCCCCATTCCATACCATTTCTTCCATCCGGTTAAACTGAGGAGGAGGTCCTGCTCCCATATGTATGTGGTTGGACATACCTGTAATAGAAAAAAAAAAAGTCTCTGATGGCAGTGCAGACAGATATGGGACTCAAAGATACTATCAATACTATAAACAATAGGACAGCTTTAAGACTCTAACATGGTGGTGGCCTAGGAGGCGATGCTCTGGATACAGGTTGGAATATATATCACCTTTGAACATGAGAGGAAAATAAAATTCAGTGAGAAAATTCAAGTTCAAATTTTTCCCACCAAAAACTTCCTTCTATATAATCCCCGGAAGATTATTAACGAGCACATTACATTATGAAAAAATATATTAAAAAAAATTTTTGGGAGTCGGGCTGTAGCACAGCGGGTTAAGCGCAGGTGGCGCAAAGCAAAAGGACCGGCATAAGGATCCCGGTTCGAACCCCGGCTCCCCACCTACAGGGGAGTTGCTTCACAGGAGGTGAAGCAGGTTTGCAGGTGTCTATCTCTCCTCCTCTCTCCATTTCTCTCTGTCCTATCCAGCAACGACAACAACAATAACTACAACAATAAAACAACAAGGGCAACAAAAAGGGAATAAATAAATTAAATAAATATTTAAAAAAATAGAAAAAAATTTTATATTTATTTTCCCTTTATGTTGCCTTTTTGTTCCCTTTTTTTTTACCATTCTCCCCCTCTTTCTTCCACATCTCTCTCCATTTCTCTGTCCTATCCAACAACGATGACATCAACAACAGTAATAACTACAATAATAAAACAACAAAAGGGAATAAATAAATAAATATTAAAAAAAAAAGAAAGAAAGAAACAAGTGGACAGAAGAGAGTTTGTCCATCTACCCAGATTATTTTTGGTCACAGAGGTCTAAGCTGGAAGTTTGGGAAAGAGTCTCCTCTAGGTGAAAATGACTCAGGAAAAAAAAAAAGTATAGAGATTATCTTCCAATGGAAGAATATCTTTAAGAAGGTATTCAACTGGGAGTCGGGTGGTAGCGCAGTGGGTTACGCTCACGTGGCGCAAAGCGCAAGGACCAGCATAAGGATGCAAGTTCGAGCCCCCGGCTCCCCACCTGCAGAGGAGTCACTTCACAAGCAGTGAAGCAGGTCTGCAGGTATCTGTCTCTCCCCCCCCACCTTCCCCTCCTCTCTCCATTTCTCTCTGTCCTAACCTATAACAACAACAAGAATAATAACTACAACAAGAAGACAACTAGGGTAACAAACAGGAATAAATAAATATTTTTAAAAAATGAAAGTATTCAACTCTAGTCAAAGATCAGCTGTAGATCTATTTTTAGATAACACTAGCTTTCAATGTTTAAAATAAATAAATAAATAATAAAATCTAATGGGTTGGGGAAACAGTATAATGGCTATGCAAACAGGCTCTCATGCCTGGGATCCAAAGTCCCAGGCTGAGTACTCCAACCATGGTAACTCAGAGGTGAGCCAGTCCTCTGGTAAGAAACAAAAAACATACCTATTGTCAAGGAGAGAACACAATGGTTATGCAAAAAAGACTTTCATGCCTGAGGCTCCAAGGTCCTTGGTTCAATCTCAGTCACCACCATAAGCCAGAACTAAGCATCAGTACAAAAAAAAAAAAAAAAAAAAAGGGACAGGGTAATGGTTCATCTGGTAGACCATACACATTACTCATGTTCATCTCTTTATCCCCTCCCCAAGGGGGAACTTCACCTGGGTGTCGGAGCACTGCTGAAAGCATCTGTCCTTCTATAAAAAACAAACAAACAAACAAACAAAAACTTGGATGTTAGACCACAAACTATCAGATACTTAGAGGAAAATATTGGCAGAACTCTTTTCCGCATAAATTTCAAAGACATCTTCAATGAAATGAATCCAGTTACAAAGAAGACTAAGGCAAGTATAAACCTATGGGACTACATCAAATTAAAAAGCTTCTTCACAGCAAAAGAAACCACTACCCAAACCAAGAGACCCCTCACAGAATGGGAGAAGATCTTTACATGCCATACATCAGACAAGAGTTTAATAACCAACATATATAAAGAGCTTGCCAAACTCAACAAGACAACAAATAACCCCATCCAAAAATGGGGGGAGGACATGGACAGAATATTCACCACAGGAGAGATCCAAAAGGCTGAGAAACACATGAAAAAATGCTCCAAGTCTCTGATTGTCAGAGAAATGAAAATAAAGACAACAAGAAGATACCACTTCACTCCTGTGAGGATGTCATACATCAGAAAAGGTAACAGCAGCAAATGCTGGAGAGGGTGTGGGGTCAAAGGAACCCTCCTGCACTGCTGGTGGGAATGTCAATTGGTCCAACCTCTGTGGAGAACAGTCTGGGTAACTCTCAGAAGGCTAGAAATGGACCTACCCTATGACCCTGCAATTCCTCTCCTGGGGATATATCCTAAGGAACCCAACATATCCATCCAAAAAGATCTGTGTACACATATGTTCTTGGCAGCACAATCTGTAATAGCCAAAACCTGGAAACAACCCAGGTGTCCAACAACAGATGAGTGGCTGAGCAAGTTGTGGTCTATATACACAATGGAATACTACTCAGCTGTTAAAAATGGTGGCTTCACCGTTTTCAGCCGATCTTGGATGGAACTTGAAAAAATCATGTTGAGTGAAATAAGTCAGAAACAGAAGGATGAATATGGGATGATGTCACTCTCAGGCAGAAGTTGAAAAACAAGATCAGAAAAGAAAACACAAGTAGAACCTGAAATGGAATTGGCATATTGCACCCAAGTAAAAGACTCTGGGGTGGGGGTGGGTGGGTGGGGAGAATTCAGGTCCAAGAAGGATGACAGAGGACCTAGTGGGGGTTGTATTGCTATATGGGAAACTGGGGAATGTTATGCATGTACAAACTATTGTACTTACTGTTGAATGTAAAACATTAATTCCCCCACCCCAAAAAAATAGTACTAAAAAAAAAATCAAAAAATGGAGGGGGGGAATGGCCACTGGGAATGGTAAAGTTGCAAATGGACAGAGACCTGATGTTAACTCTGGTGGCATTAAATAAATAAAAATCACATTCAGAACCAGGAAGATGGTTAAGTGGGTAAAGAAGGCATCTTCAATACATGAGGCTCTGGATTTGATACTCAGCAACAAATGATAAGAGAGGATAGAGACAAGGATAGAGACAAGGGGCCAGGTGGTGGCACACAGGGGTAAGCACATACATCACAGTGTGCAAGGACACAGGTTCAGCCCCTGGTCCCCACCTGCAGGGGGAAAGCTTCACAAGTGTTGAAGCAGGGCTGCAGGTGTGTTTCTCTGTCTCTCTCCCTCTCTCCCCTTCCCCTCCCTTCTCAATTTCTCTGTTTCTATCCAATAATAAATAAATAGTATAGATGAGTAAAATTCCAAATATCGCAGGGTGGTGGACTGATTATCTTCACATAAAACAGGCAGACACACTGGCAACAGAGTGCATGTGGGAGGTTCTGGATTCAATCCTTAACAACACATTAAAAAAAAAATCACAACCAGTCCAAATGAGGATTTCTAGTGTTTAAAGATAAAATAGATTTCAGACAAATGGGCGGGGTAGATAGCATAATGGTTCTGCCAAGGGACTCTCATGCCTGAGGTTCCAAAGTCCCAGGTTCAATCCCCTGCACCATAAGCCAGAGCTGAGCAGGGCTCTGGTAAAAAAAAAAAAAAAAAAAAAAAAAACTAGCAGATTTCAGACAAAGGAAGAGATCTCTTGACCTATTTGGTTAACCAAGACAATGAGTAAATGGAGGGGGGAAAAAAGAAAGAAAAAGAAATGGGTTAAGCGCAGGTGGCGCAAAGCTCAAGGACCAGTGGAAGGATCCCAGTTCGAGTCCCCGGCTCCCCATCTGCAGGGGAGTCACTTCACAGGCGGTGAAGCAGGTCTGCAGGTGTCTGTCTTTCTCTCCCCCTCTGTCTCCCCCTTCTCTGTCCTATCCAACAATGATGACAATAATAACAGCAACAATAACTACAACAACAATAAAAAACAAGGGCAACAAAAGGAAGAATAATTAAACAAATAAATATAAAAAGTTAAAAAAAAAAGAAATGGGTAAATGGTGAGTCCTAGTCTTTAATATTATGCTTTAAAATATAATATCCACTAGTTGTGTATAGCTACTTGATTTGAGGTCAAAACCCTGGTCCCTACTTGCAGGGAGCGGGGTTTTCATGAACTGTAGAGCAGTGATGCAGATGTTTCCTTTTCTTCTGTCTCAGCCTCTGTGTTAAAAAAGCTACCAGCGGGGCCAGGCGGTGGCGCACCTGGTTGAGCGCATGTTACAGTGCTCAAGGACCCAGGTTTGAGCCTCCAGTCCCCACCTGCAGGGGGAATGCTTTGCAAGTGATGAAGCAGTGTTGCAGGTGTCTCTCTCTCTCTCTATCACCCCCTTCTGTCTCAATTCTTGGCTGTCTATCCAGTAAATAAAATAAAGATAATAATTTTAAAAAAAGAAAAGCTACCGGGAAGAGTGCAGGCACTAAGCCCAAGCAATAATCCCGCTGGCAAGGAAAAAAAAAGTTTAATATATGTTATATATTTCATTTCCAACAGTGGAGAGCATAAGACTTTAACCAGGTTAACTAAAGATAGTTAGAATATCTGGGTTTATGGGAGAGGAAGATGACAGGTTGGTGGAGGGTGTAGTGTGTTGACATCTGTCATGGGGAGATATGAAACTATATATATATATATATATATATATATATATATATATATATATATATATATATATATATATATATATATGAAAACAACAAGGGCAACAAAAGGGAATCAATATTTTTTTAAAAGGAAACTATATATATGTTACAACAACAGTCTTATAAATCAAAACAATAAAATGTAGGGCCGGGTGGTGGAGCAACTGGTTGAGCGCACATGTTACAGTGCACAAGGACCCAGGTTCGAGGCCCTAGTCCCCACCTGCAGGGGGAAAGCTTCACGAGTGAAGCAGTGTTGCAGGTGTCTCTGGCTCTCTCTCTCTCTTCTCCATTTCTGCTGTCTATCCAATAAATAAATAAATAAATAAATAAAGGTAATAAAAATATTTTAAAAAACCAAACAATAAAAACCCACCCTTTTTTTCACCTTAAGGGTTATCATTTGGGGCTTGGCGCCTGCACTATGAATCTACTGCTCCTGGAGGCCACTTTTTCCATTTTGTTGCCCATGTTGTTGCTGTTAACTGCTGTTGTTGTTGGATAGGACAGAGAGAAATCGAGAGAGGAGGGGAAGACAGAGGGGGAGAGGGAGACACCTGCAGACCTGCTTCACCACTTGTGAATTGACCCCCCTGCAGGTGGGGGGCTATGGGCTCAAACCAGGATCCTTATGCCAGTCCTTGAACTTAGCGCCATGTGTGCTTAACCTGCTGCACTACCGCCTGGCCCCCAAGAAAATATCTTTGACTTCTACTTTTTCTTCAGAGTGGTAAAAGATCCTCTAATTCAGCAGTTCAAGATGAAGAGCAAGGCCCAAGAGATACCTCACTTGGTAGAGTGTGTGCTTTGCCATTCATGCATGAGGTCCTGGGTTCAAGTCCTGGTACGACATGAGTGCACTATGGACGACACTGAGGAAGTCCATAGATGGTAAGAGCAGTGCTATGATGTCTCTCCTCATTCTCTAAATGAAACATTAAGTTGAGTGGCTGGGAGGCAGCTCAAACATTACGTGCACACTTTACTATGGACAAGGACTCACCCTGAGTCCCTAGAACCACATGGGAAGACTACAGAGCACCAGAGGAAACTTCACGAGCAGTGAACAGTACTATGGTATCTCTTTTTCCTCTGCCTATCTCTCTAGAAGTGTGTGTATGTGTGTGTGTGTGTGTGTGTGTGTGTTTTCTACCAGAAGTGGTAGAATTACATAGGCACAAAGCCAAAGTAGCAAAAACAAAAACAAAAACAAAAAAACATGGAAGACAGATTAGTTAATAGTAGCAAAGGGGGAGTAGGGCGTTAGTGCAATGGGTTAAGTGCACGTGGCGCAAAGTGCAAGGACCGACATAAGGATCTCAATTCCAACCCCTGGCTCCCCACAGGCGGTGAAGCAGTTCTTCAGGTCCCCCCCCCACTCTGTCCTATCCAACGACAGCAGCAACAACAACAATAATAACAACAACAATGATAAAACAAGGGCAACAAAAGGGGCAAAAATGGTCTCCAGGAGCAGTGGATTCATGGTGCAGGCACCAAATCCTGGCAGTAACCCTGGAGGCAAAAAAAAAAAAGTAGCAAAGGGTAGTTGGCAGATAAAATTCCTCTGATCCATTTGTTTCTTGTAGTTAATGAAAGCAGGAGTATTTGTCAGATATTATAACTCTGAGAAACTTAAGTCCCAACAACCCTAAACTCAATAGAACAAGGGGGAAAAGCCAGTCACCAACCCTGAAGTACTTACCCCGAAGCTCACGGGGTTGCAAGAATGAAGGCTGCCCTGGACTCCAACTCTGTTCTGTTATGTTTAGTTGTGCCACGTCTTGCTCAAGTCCACCTGTAGTAGAATCTACTGGAGTCTCCCAGTTCCCAGTCTTAGCAGGTGGAGGAGGAGCAGTTTCTGTCACTAAAGGTGCTGATGTCAGCCCCTCAGGTGGAGGAGGCATCTCCTCTGCAACTTTAACTGCATCTCCAGCTTTGATTCTGGTTCTTCTTGCCCGTGAATATGATTTCTTTTCAATGGGTCTGTCAGGGGCTGGCGGGACAACATCTGGAGCAGGAGCTGGTATCTCTGAGGCTGATTCCTCCTTCTCAGGACTGTTGAGCACTTGAACATCTGCTTCTGGAGATGGATCCCGCATGGGAGTTTGTTCCAGGCGCCGTGATCGGTAGTTAGTCTCATGTTTAATAGCATCGCCAGACCGGCCACCATGCTGCCCGCCAGTCTCCATAGGTCTAAAACCACCACGGCCTTCCTTGAAGCCTCCAGATCGAGGGTAATTCCTGGGTGCAGACATTCGGCCAGTACCTGCAGCATTTCTGTTGATAAATGTCCTTGGTGGTAGGGTGCTCCCAGGACCTTGGTGACGATGAGACTTGTTTGGTCGATCACCAACCCAATTTGGATCTCTTTGTGGAGGACTTCCAAACCTGAATAAAAGGAACAAAGTTTTACAGAAAAACAAACAAACAAAAACAACTAAATTAATAAAGACCACTATAGGTGTAACATCAGAGAAACGTCCCATAATCCTTATTCATTCAATTCCAGGTTGGAATGGTATTTAGAAAGGCAGTTTTTCTGAAGATATTGATAGCCTTAATCCCCTCCCCCTTTTTAAAAATTTTATTTCTGCCAGGTTATTGCTGGGGCTCGGTGCTGGCACTATGAATCCACTGCTCCCAGAAGCTAGTTCCTCCTCCTACTTCATTTGTTTTTTTGCCTCCAGGGTTATTGTTGGGGCTCGGTGCCTGCACCATGCACGAATCCTGGATTCCTATCCACTGCTCCTGGAGGCCATTTTTTCCCTTTTGTTACCCTGGTTGTTTTTATTGTTGTGGTTATTATCATCGTTGCTATTGATGTTGTTGTTGGATAGGACAGACAGAAATGGAGAGAGGAGGGAAGACAGAGAGGGGGAGAGAAAGACAGACACCTGAAGACCTGCTTCACTGCCTGTGAAGCGACACCCCTGAAGGTGGGGAGCTGGGGGCTCCAACTTGGATCCTTATGCTGGTCCTTGCTCTTCGTGCCATGTGTGCTTAACCTACTGCGCTACCGCCCAGCCCCCCCCCCCACTTTTTTTAGATAGGATAGAAATTGAGAGAAGATGAGGAGACAGAGAGGAAGATGGAAAGACAGACATCTGCAGACCTGTTTAACTGCTCATGAAACAGATGCCCCGTAGGTAATATGTGCGCTTCACTGAATATGCCACCACCGGACCCAATGCCAAAATTTCTTCACCTGGGTTTTCTGATTCTTCGGGGTTTGATGTCATCAGGATTATGAGCTGAGCGAATGTCATAGCCATAAAGGGCAATGAGTTCTTGTCGGGACTTTGGAGCCTGTTCATCTTCCCGGAATTTGTCATGTTCCCAACGACCTTCATCCTTCCATAGCTTTCGCTGACGCCCCTTGGGTCTGGATAAAAACAAGGAAAAGTGTCTTCAGCTGGTAAAGCTACTATATGTCAATGAAACAGAGACGGGCAAAGAAACAGCAGGAGTGTAATGCAGTGTCTATATTCTTCCTGGGCAAAAAATACAAAACAGACCTTCCAACAACCAATAGTCAATCAGCACCTCTGGACCTGCTGGGCTCAAATGCAACAGGAATAGGAATGAGGAAAGATTTTACGTCAAACTACTCAGCACCTTGAAAATGTTTTTCTCCTTTAAGTACTTATGCAAGTACTTCATATCCCAAAGGCCTCTGTGCTTCAGGTTAAGGCAGGCAGTGGAAGTGTGTGTCTGGATTCAAGCTACTTCAAAAACAATCAATTACCAAATATTTTAAACTTTCTATTTTTCATTTGTATAGAAGATAAGCTTTGCGAATGGTGAAGCTGTCTCTCTTTCTCTCTCCCTCCACCTTCCTTCTCGATTTCTAGCTGTCTTTATTCAATCAATAAAGATAATTTAAAAAAAAATACTTTTAAGAAATATATATTCCAAAGGGCAAAAAAACAAGCTTACTGGGGTACGGCCTGTGTCTTGCCACACAGCACAGATTTAAGCCCCAGCAATACACGAGGGACACTACAATATTGGAGGATAGTTCAGTACTGTGGTGTCTCTGCCTCCCTCTATTTGAATTAAAAATGGCCTGGGAGTGGTGAATTGTACATGTGTGAAGCCCTACCTAGCTCTGAAAAAATAAAAGTAACTTTAGACCTCAAAAGCCTCAGGAATGACAATCTTTTGCATAACCATTATGCTATCTCCCAGTACTATTTATCTTTTTAATAAAATATTTGTTTATTCCCTTTTGTTACCCTTGTTTTATTGTTGTAGTAATTATTGTTGTTATTGATGTCATCATTGTTTGACAGGACAGAGAGAAATGGAGAGAGGAGGGGAAGACAGAGACGGGGAGAGAAGGAGAGACACCTGCAGACCTGCTTAACCGCCTGTGAAGCAACTCCCCTGCAGGTGGGGAGCTGGGGGCTCCAACTGGGATCTTTACGCCTATCCTTGCGCTTTGCGCCACCTAAGTTTATCCCAGCTGTGCTACTGCCTAACTCCCTTATTTATGTAATTTTTCTTAAAAGATTTTATTTATTTATTAATGAGAAAGGTAAGAGGAGAGAGAAAGAACCAGACATCACTCTGGCACATGTGCTGCTGGGGATCGAACTCAGGACCTCATGCTTGAGAGTCCAAAGCTTTATCACTGTACCACTTCCCAGACCACTTATTTATGTATTTTTAAAAAATACTTATTTCCTTTTTGTTGCCCTTGTTGTTCTGTTGTTGTTATTGATGTCGTTGTTGTTGGATAGGACAGAAAGAAATGGAGAGAGGAGGGGAAGACAGAGAAGAGGAAAGACATAGACACCTGCAGACCTACTTCACTGCCTGTGAAGAGACTCCCCTGGAGGTGGGGATCCGGGGGCTGGAACTGGGATCCTTATGTTGGTCCTTGCACTTTGTGCCACATGCGCTTAACCCGCTGCGCTACCACCCAACTTCATTTATCTTTTCGTTTATTTATTTTTAATATTTTATTTGTTTATGAGAAAGACAGAAAGAACCAGACATCACTCTGGCACATGTGCTGCTGGGGATTGAACTCAGGACCTCATGCTTGAGAGTCCAAAGCTTTATCACTGTGCCACCTGCTGGACCACTATTTATCTTTTTTTAAAGAATTATTTATGGTGGTCCAGGAGGGGGCACAGTAGATAAGGCTTTGGACTCTCAGCATGAAGTCCGTAGTTCAATCCCCAGCAGCACTTGGTTCTTTCTCTCCTATCATTTCTTATGAATAAATAAATAAAATATTTTTAAAAACCATTATTTATTAATAATAAACAGAGAGCCACAGTGTCTATCACACTGGTACATGCAATCAATGCTTGAGATTGAACATCAAGGCCTCATGCTTGAGACCAACAGTATGTCCACTGCACTACTCCTTGGCCTCTGAAAATAACTTAAAATACATACACAGATACTAAAATACTATCAGTAGTAAGTAACTCATTACCTGACTTCCTCCTCCTGAGTTTGCCCTCGAAGATCATGCTCAAAGAAGAGCCCTTTCCGGGGTATGTACGCTGGGTTCTTCCGATCTTCATCATCATCCAAGTGTTTAGGGCCTTTTTTACCCACTTTGTTCTCCACAGGTTCTGTGCTCTCCTGGAGGATAATCAAAGGGCTCCTTACTTTCTCTCAAGTTGACAACCCCTATTCCAACCTAAACTGAAGGCCACTTGGGGGGTACTGACCTGTCCATCCCCACTCTGTCTCTCCCCAGTCACCGTGCCTTTAGTATCAGGCTTTTCTTCTCCTTTCTCTTCTTTTGCTGATGAATTAGCAGCATCATTGGCTTCTGATTTCAGGTCTACTTTGGAGTTTTCTTCTTCACTATATTCCCCTTCTTCAGCCTAAAAAGGAAAAATTCCGTCAGCTACGAACACAAGATCTGAATGGTACATTTTTATTTTCCATTCTCTAGAAAAACATTTACTAACATATGTTACCTACACTTTAAGAATTAAAAAGTAGGGAGTTGGGCAGTAGCACAGCGGGTTAAGCGCATGTGGCGCAAAGCACAAGGACTGGTGTAAGGATCCCGGTTCGAGCCCGGGCTCCCCACCTGCAGGGGAGTCGCTTCACAGGTGGTGAAGCAGGTCTGCAGGTGTCTATCTTTCTCTCCTCCTCTCTGTCTTCCCATCTCTCTCTGTCCTATCCAACAACAATGACATCAATAACAACAATAATAACTAGAACAATAAAACAACCAGAGCAACAAAAGGGAATTATATATATATATGAAAGCCAGTCAACAAGGGTAACCAAACGGAATAAATATTAAAAAAAAAAAAAAAAAAGCCAGTGCTTTCCTTAAAAAAAAAAATTTAAAAATTACACAATAAAAATAAAACCCACCCTAAAACCTTAGAGAGAACAACTCATAGAACCATCACACCTTTGAAATACAAAATAAATAGATAAATAAATAAAGTTCTGGGCAGGGGTAGATAGCAAAATGATTATGCAAAATGACACTCATGCCTGAGGCTTCAAGGTCCCAGGCTCAATCCCCTACACCACCATAAGCCTGATTAGTACTCTGATGAAAAATAAAAAATAAGGGAGTTGGGTGGTTGCGCAGTGGGTTAGCACACCGCATGTGATACAAAGCGCAAGGACAGGCATAAGGATCCCAGTTCGAACCCCCAGCTCCCCACCTGCAGGGGAGTCGCTTCACAGGCGGTGAAGCAGGTCTGCAGGTATCTCTCTTTCTCTCCCCCTCTCCATTTCTCTCTGTCCTATCCAACAACAACATCAATGGCAACAATAATAATAACTACAACAATAAAACAAGGGCAATAAAAGGGAATAAATAAACCTAAAAAATTATAAAAAAAAATAAAGTTCAGGGCAAGGAAGCTTGCTTCTGGGACCAGAAGGCCCTTCCTCAGAGCACAGGGCTGCCAGCACCAGCGGGGTGTTAGAAGCACATTCCCTACACTCAGGCCAGTCCCCCTGTACTCAGCCCTCCCTCCCTCCTTGCCTCTGGCTCCCATTGCCTCCTAGGCCAGATCTCTCTTCATTTGGACTTGGGTTAGATCATTCTCTTTTTTTGTGTGTATGTGATTTTTTTTTTTTTAATTATTGGGGAATTAATGTTTTACATTTACCGTAAGTACAAGTTTGTACATGCATAACATTCCCCAGTTTCCCATATAACAATACAACCCCCACTAGGCCCTCTGTCATCCTTATTGGACCTGTATTCTCCCCACCCACCCACCCCCACCCCAGAGTCTTTTACTTTGGTGCGATATGCCAATTCCATTTCAGGTTCTACTTGTGTTTTCTTTTCTGATCTTGTTTTTCAACTTCAGCCTGAGAGTGAGCTCATCCCATATTCATCCTTCTGTTTCTGACTTATTTCACTCAACATGATTTTTTCAAGGTCCATCCAAGATCGGCTGAAAACGGTGAAGTCACCATTTTTACAGCTGAGTAGTATTCCATTGTGTATATATACCACAACTTGCTCAGCCACTCATCTGTTGTTGGACACCTGGGTTGCTTCCAGGTTTTGGCTATTACAAAGCACAACAAATTTTCATGCATGAGGCCCCAGAGGTCCCAGGTTCAACTCCTGTTACCACTACAAAGCTGAACAGAGTTCTGGTAAAATAACAATAACATTGGGAGTCGGGCGGTGGCACAGCGGGTTAAGCGCACGTTGCGCAAATCGCCAGGACCTGCGTAAGGATCCCAGTTCGAGCCCCGGCTCCCCACCTGCAGGGGGGGTCACTTCACAGGCACAAGCAGGTCTGCAGGTGTCTGTCTTTCTCTCCTCCTCTCTGTCATCCCCTCCTCTCTCCATTTCTCTGTCCTATCCAACAACAACGACATTAATAACCACAACAATGTTAAACAACAAGGGCAACAAAAAGGAAAATAAATAAATTAATTAAAAAAATAACAATAACATCAATAGCAGTAATGCTTAAAGTCCAAATAGTCCTCGCCATCATCCTCCCTCTCTTGCCACATCAAGACTGAGTAGTTTTATTTTATGAGAGAGAAAGGCACAGTGGAAGATGAAAGTATTGTCCAGCTCTGGCTTATGGTAGTTGAGGGATTGAACCTGGGACCTCAGAGTCTCAGGCATGAAAATCTTTTGCAGAACCACTATGCTGTCTCCCCAGCCCCAAGACTGAATAGTTTTAATTTTGGTGCTGTGGTATATTTTCCTCTGTTCCTCTCTAAAAAGTTGGCTCAGAGTATTGAAGACCCAGCAATAACTGAGACACACGGCGCCATCTCTTCATACAGAGGGTTATCTTTAAATAGGGGTCACTAAAAAGGTTCAGGTAACAGACGTGGTTATTTCAAGGCAAGGAAAAGGACCAAATAGTTAAGGTTCATGCCACAGGAACTGAGCTTAAATAAATTCTCGTTTCCTTGTTCTCTCAAGATTTGGAGCTAAAAAGAACTTCAACTTGGGTCTTTGTGTGTGGTAACATATGCTAAACCAGGTGTGCCACAGGATGTCCTCTAAAAGTGACACTAAAAAAAAAAAAAAAAAAAAAAGAAAAAAGACGTGGTCCGGGAGGTGGCGCAGTGATAAAGCTTTGGACTCTCAAGTATGAGGTCCTGAGTTTGATCCCTGGCAATACATGTGCCACAGTGATGTCTGGTTCTCTCTCTCCTCCTATCTTTCTCATTAATAAATGAATAAAATCTTAAACAAGCAAACAAACAAACAAAACCAGCCATTTCTCCAAACAAGATATAGAAATGGGAAATGCGTGTGGTCTGGGAGGTGGCACAGTAGTAAAGCTTTGGACTCTCAAGCATCCAGTCCCAAGTTCGATTCCTGGCAGCACATGTGCCAGAGTGAAGTCTGGTTCTTTCTCTCTTCTCCTATTTTTCTCATAAATAAATAAAATCTTCAACAACAACAACAAAAAGAAATGGGAAATGAAAATGAAAATGAGTTACCACTTCATATCTACTAAAATGGCTAAAATTAAAAAGTTCAAGACACCCCACCTACAGGGGGCTACTTCACAAGGGTAAAGCTGGTCTGCAGCTGTCTTTCTTTTTTTCCCCTTTACTGGGGGACTAATGTTTTACAATCGATAGTAAATACAATAGTTTGTAAAGGTGTCTTTTTAAAAAATTTCTTTATTGGGGAGTTAATGTTTTACATTCAACAGTAAATACACTAGTTTGTACATGCATAACATTTCCCAGTTTTCCATAACAATACAACCCTCACTAGGTCCTCTGTCATCCTTCTTGGATCTATATTCTCCCCACCCACCAACACCATTTTTTATAGCTGAGTAATATTCCACTGTGTATATATACACCACACTTGCTCAGCCACTCATCTGTTGTTGGACACCTGGATTATTTCCAGGTTTTGGCTACTACAAATTGTGCTGCCAAGAACATACGTGTGGGAGTCAGCCAGTAGCGCAGCGGGTTAAGTGCATGTGGCGCAAAGTGCAAGGACCGCCATAAGGATCTCGGTTCGAGCCCCCGGCTCCCCACCTGCAGGGGAGTCGCTTCACAGGCGGTGAAGCAGGTCTGCAGGTGTCTATCTTTCTCTCCCCTTCTCTGTCTTTTCCTCCTCTCTCTATTTCTCTCTGTCCTATCTATCTAACAATAACAACATCAATAATAACTACAACAGTAAAACATCAAGGGCAACAAAAAGGAGTAAATAAATAAATATTAAAAAAAAAAAAGAACATGTGTACACAGATCTTTTTGGATGTGTATGTTGAGTTCCTTAGGACAAGGTGTCTTTCTCTTCACTTCTGTCAATCTATCCCTCTCAATTTCCCTGTCCTATCTAACAATACCAGTAGCAACAACAATAGCAAAAAAAAAAAAAAGAAAGAAAGAAATAGCAAAGAAAAGTCCAAGACAAGTACTATAAAGAAATTGAAGTTCTGGAGCCTGGTGGTAGTGCACCAGGCTAAGCGCACATAGTAGGAAGCTCAAGGACCAGCATAAGGATTCTAGTTTGAATGCCTGGCTCTCCACCTGCAAGGGGGTTGCCTCACAAGTGGTAAAGCAGGTCTGCAGGTGTCTCTGTCTCTCTCTACCCCCCCCCCCAATTTCTCTGACCTCTCCAAAAAAAAAAATTAAAAAAAAAAAAAAAAGGCTGTGGTCCAGGAAGTGGCGAAGTGGGTAAGGCATTGGACCCTCAAACATGAAGTCCTGAGTTTAATCCCTACCAGCACAAAGGAAAGTATTCAGGCGCTGGGCAGTGGTGTACCCGGTTTTAAGTGTATATGTTGCAATGCACAAGGCCCCAGGTTCAAGTCCCCAGTCTTCATCTGCAGGGGAAAAGCTTCATAAACTGTGAAGCAGTGCTGCAGGTATCTCTTTCTCTTCCCTCTCTATCTCACCCTATCTCAATTTTATTTTACATTACTTTATTAAAATTTTCTATAAATTTTAGTATAAACATTCACCACGAATCTGTTATGTATGTTGTCATGAAGAAATCAGAAAAAATAATTTAAAAAGTCTATACAGATGACTGAAGTTTTGTAACCTCTAAATTCACATTCTTGATGTTTCCCCTTTGATTACTACAACAGAAGACTGGCCAATGGGGGCTACAGATTAGCAATAACTCTCTCAATCCCTTCCTCATCAACTAAGAATAACAAAGAAGATCACCTGAGAACACAGAAAGACAAGACTCAGAATACTTTGGAAACCCACCAAGTCACAGGTGAGTGCAAACTTGTGTGCCTCCTGGAAAGAGAGGAGCCTAAGGAGATTCCTGGGGCTGAAAGCCATAGCTACTTGGGACCTATCTCAATTTTTAAATTAATTTCCTTTTGTTGTCCTTGTTGTATTAGTATTGTAGTTATTATTGATGTTGTTGTTGTTGGATAGGAAACAGAAATGGAGAGAGGAGGGCAAGACAGACAGGGGGAGAGAAAGACACCTGCAGACCTGCTTCACCGCATGTGAAGAGACTCCCCTGCCAAAGCACTGTTCAGTTCTGGTTTATGGTGGTGTGGGGGATTAAACCTGGGACTTCAAAGCCTCAGGCATGAGAGTCTGTTTGCATAACCATTATGCTATCTACCCTACGCCCTCTTTTTTTTAAAAAAAAATATTTTATTTATTTATTAATGAGAAAAATAGGAGAGGAGAGAGAAAGAACTAGACATCACTCTGGTACATGTGCTGCTAGGGATTGAACTCAGGACCTCATGGTTGAGAGCCCAATGCTTTATCCATTGTGCCATCTCCCAGACCACACCACACCCCAATTTCTATCTCTAATAAATAGTAAATAAAGTATTTTTTAAAAAAAGAAAAAAAAAACATCCACACACAAAACACGTACAGTTTATAGCAGTATCATTCATAACACCACCAAATAGGAGCTGAGGAAATAGCAATACTTTCATGTCTGAGGCATCAAAAGTCCCAGGTTGAATCCCCAGCATCACCATAAGCTAGGGCGTAGTGCTCTGGTTAAAACAACCCCGTGGTCTGGGAGGTGGCGCACTGGATAAAGTACTGCTCTCAAGTGTGAGGTCCCGAGTTCAATCCTTGGCAGCACTCGTACCAAAGAGACATCTAGTTCTTTCTCATGAATAAATTTCAAAAAAAAAATCTTAAAAAAGGGAGTCGGGCGGTAGTGCAGCGGGTTAAGCGCACATGGCGCAAAGTGCAAGGACTGGCATAAGGATCCCGGTTCGAACCCCGGCTCCCCACCTGCAGGGGAGTCGCTTCACAGGCAGTGAAGCAGGTCTGCAGGTGTCTATCTTTCTCTCCTCCTCTCTGTCTTCCCCTCCTCTTTCCATTTCTCTCTGTCCTATCCAACAACGACAACATCAACAACAACTACAACAACAATAAAAACAAGGGCAACAAAAAGAAAATAAATATTTTTTAAAAAAATCTTTAAAAAAATGTGATAACGTCACATCACTTAATGAGAGGGATAAAACATGTCTTTTGGGGAACGGTCGCTAACCCAGCAGGTTAAGCACACACGGCACAAGTGCAAGGACCGGTGCAAGGATCCAGATTCAAGCCGCCAGTTCCCCACCCGCAGGGGAGTTGTTCACAAGTAGTGAAGCAGGTCTGCAGGTGTCTATCTTTCTCCCCACCTCTGTCCATTTCTCTCTGTCCTATCCAACAACAACAAGGGCAACAAAAAACGAAATAATGGCCTCCAGGAGCAGTGGATTCATAGTGCAGGCACCGAGCCTGTGATAACCCTAGAGGGGGGAAAATGTCTTTTACTACCTAGTAAGCTATCTTTCCAGTCTTCCTAGACCACATTTTATTTATTTGTCTTGCTGTCAGGGTTAATGCTGTGGCTTAGTGCCTGTATGATGAATCAACTGTTCCTGGTGGCCATTCCCACCCTCCTTTTGGGGTCTTCTCTTTTAATTTAATAGGATGGAGAGAAGCTCAGGGGAAGAGAGGGATGAAGGAGGATGCAGCACCAACAGCACTGCTTTACCATTTCTGAAGCTTCTCACTTACAGGTGGGGATGGGGTCCGAACCCAGGTCCTTGTGCGTGGTAATGTGTGCACTCAACTGGGTGACCACTGCCTGAGGCTCCTAGACTATTTTCTTAAATGTTAGATGACAATGGTCAGTGAGGTGGTGCAGTGGATAAATTATTGAATTCTCCAGCATGAGGTTCTGAGTTTCATCCCCAGCACTGGATATGCTACAGTGATACTCTGGTGTCTTCTCCCCACCCCACTCTTCTCCTTTATTGCTCAAAAATAAGTAACAGATGGGAGGCGGGCTGTAGCACAGCGGGTTAAGCGCAGGTGGCGCAAAGCACAAGGACCGGCATAAGGATCCCGGTTCGAACCCCGGCTCCCCACCTGCAGGGGAGTCGCTTCACAGGCGGTGAAGCAGGTCTGCAGGTGTCTATCTTTCTCTCCCCCTCTCTGTCTTCCCCTCCTCTCTCCATTTCTCTCTGTCCTATCCAACAACAACAATAATAATAACTACAACAATAAAACAACAAGGGCAACAAAAGGGAATAAATAAATAAAATAAATATTAAAAAAAAGAAAGAAAATTTTTAAAAAAGTAACAGATACAACTTTTTCCTTTTTAATGTCACGTGACATATACTTGATACTGCCACTACACACAACCACAGATTTCTAAAACTGAAACATTCTAAAGTTAACCTACCACTATCCTTCTTGAAATCTCATACTCCTGGGGGTTGGGCGGTAGCGCAGTGGGTTAAGCGCACATGGCAGTGAAGCAGGTCTGCAGGTGTCTATCTATCCCCCCCCCCCCCCCCCCCCGGTCTTTCCCTCCTCTCTCCATTTCTCTCTGTCCTATCTAACAACGATGACTTCAATAACAACTACAACAATGAAAAAACAAGGGCAACAAAAGGGAAAATTAAAAAAAATAAAACAACTGTGGCCAGGGTAGTGGCACAATGAATAAAGCATAAGGTCCTGAGTTTGATTTCTGGCATTGCATGGGCCAGAGTGATACATTAGTGTTCTCTCTCTTCATAATTTGGATCCACTACATTGACTAACTTGTCCTTTTCTTTCTTCCTCTTTTTTTAAAAAAATATTTATTTATTTATTTTCCCTTTTGTTGCCTTTGTTTTTTATTGTTGTTGTAACTGATGTCAAGTTCCTCTTTGTTTCTTTTTTTTTTTTTTTAAATTTATTTATTCATAAGAAAGATAGGAGAGAAAGAACCAGACATCACTCTGGTACATGTGCTGCTGGGGATTGAACTCAGGACCTCTTGGTTGAGAATTCAATGCTTTATCCATTGCGCCATCTCCCGGACCACTTTCTCTTTTTAATGTATACAAGGGCATGGAGGTGGATTGGAAATGACAGAACCAGGGCACTGCTTTGGCAAAAGGGATGCCAGAGGTCAAACTTGGGAACCTCAACTTCTAATTTCAGCACCCTAATCACTACACAACATCCCAGGCTCTGTCGAACTTCTGGTATCCATAAAGATGCTCCAGCAATATCAAACTATGCTTTTTGAAAAACACTTTTGGGGGTTGGGCGGTAGCGCAGTGGGTTGAACGCACGTGCCACAAAGCGCAAGGATCAAAGGAAGGATCCCAGTTTGAGCCCCAGGCTCCCCACTTGCAGGGGAGTCGCTTTACAAGTGGTGAAGTAGGTCTGCAAGTGTCTATCTTTCTCTCCCCCTCTGTGTTCCCCATCTCTGTCGATTTCTCTCTGCCCTATCCAATAACAACGATAAACTATAAGGGCAACAAAAGGGCAACAAAAGGAAGAAAAGACAATTGCAGCACTGCTTCACCACTTGTGATGCTTTCCCCCTGCAGGTAGGGGACTGGGGGCTTGAACTAAGGATGTACACTGTTAACACGTGCACTCAGCCAGGTGTACCACCACCTAGCCCCTCAAACTACTTGAGACTTTCCAAATATTCAATTTTCTCGTTTCTAGGTCCCCCCCACCCCCCGTTCTGCCTAAAATACACATGCCTGGGAGTCTGGTGGTAGCGCAGAGGTTTAAGCACACGTGACGCAAAGCGCAAGGACCAGCGAAAGGATCCCGGTTCGAGCCCCGGCTCCCCACCTGCAAGGGAGTCGCTTCACAGGAGGTGAAGCAGGTCTGCAGGTGTCTATCCTTCTCTCCCCATCTTCCCCTCCTCTCTCCATTTCTCTCTGTTCTATCCAACAACGATGACGACATCAATAACAACAACAATAAAACAAGGGCAACAAAAGGGAATAAATAAATAAATAATTTAAAATACATATGCCTGCTAACTACAACCTATTCTTTCTGACTACCTGAGATGGAGTCAATACCCAGCCAGTAACATTCTACTTAGCAAAATCTCCCAGCAGTTTGTACTAAGTCCTGAAGATTTTTGTGACTTTCTTGCTAAGTTTCAACATCCTTAGAGATAGAAGCTTTATTAGCCTTCCATGTCGCATCTCCAGGACTTAGAAAAGTCTACAATATAGTAGTCATGGTATAAAATTCAGAGGAAATCTTTTGACTCACAATTCCATTCTCTTGTGTATAATACAATGACAAAATTTCTGAACTTGGGACTCTTTAGAAGCTTAAACAATCAAAACATACAAGGTTGCAAACGTCAGTTTTACATTAATTCTTCAAAGTTCTATTTGTAAGCCGAAAAAAGTTTCTCATACAAACCACTCATGAGCTTGTAATTTCAATGACTTTAGATATATTCAGAATACTTTAGATATATCCAACTGGCTGACTGACTTTACCACCGATGGAGCATAAAACAAACTGTCAAACATCATATGGAGGGCTTGGGATGCTCTCATTCTCTTATTTACAACCATGTTTTCTTCATATAGGGTGAAATGCCAACTACAAAGGCACAAAGGGCGAATGCTCAAGCAACAAACTGCTTGGTACTTCTGGAACCTAGGCATACACATTTACACATTTACATTTTCCAAACTAAACCACAGGGAAAATGATCTACTACACTTACTTCTGAGTCTTCTGCACTTTCATAATCCGAGAGAACAGCTAAAAGAAGAGAGAAATATGTAGTAAAGAAAAAAAAAGCAACAAAAATTGTAGACATATTTCCTGTTTACTGTGGTTCAGACTAAGACTCATTTTGAATTCTGACCTCAATCTATGAAGGTAGATAAAGTTACAGTCCCCAGGCCGGGTCGTGGTGCACCTGGTTGAGCACACAAGGTACAGTGTACAGGACCCAGCTTGGAGTTCCCGGTCCCCAACCACCTGCAGGGGGAAAGCTTCACAAGTGGTGAAACAGTGCTGCAGGTGTCTCTCTCCCTGTCTGTCACCCCCTTCCCTCACAATTTCTGACTGTGTCTACCCAATAAATAAATATTGAAAAAAAAAAAGGGAGTCGGGCAATAGCGCAGCTGGTTAAGTGCAGGTGGCGCAAAGCACAAGAACCGGCTTAAGGATCCCGGTTTGAGCCCCCCAGCTTGCAGGGGAGTAGCTTCGCAGGTGGTGAAGCAGGTCTGCAGGTGTCTGTCTTTCTCTCTCCCTCCTCTCTCCATTTCTCTCTGTCCTATCCAACAACGACATCAATAATAATAACTACAACAATAAAAAAACAAGGGTAACAAAAGGGAATAAATAAATAAATATTTTTAAAAAACTCTTAAAAAAAGTTACAGTCCCCATTTGCAGACGGGAGACAAGTACAAAGAGTAAAGTAAGCCACGGGGTGGGGGGGGGGTCGGCTTGGGGAGACAGCATAATGATTCTGCAAAAGATTTAATGCACAAGTCATAAGCCAGAGCTGAGCAGTACTCTTATCTTTCTCTCTGGATCTCTATTAAAATAACTAATTAAAATGTAAAAAAAAAAAAAAATGTAAGCCACCCTCCTTCAAGTCCATAACAGTCTGACATGGCAATTCCTGGAAACAGGTGGTGAGTTTAAGGGGGAGGAGGAACCCTCTTGTCATGATGCTACTCACCATCGCCCTCGATGCCATCCTCACTCTCCTTAAGTAAAGAAAACATGGGTTAGTCAGGTGCTTTCCAGAGAATGGCAAACTGAAGACAACACAAAATGGTTGAAAGGGGAGATGAACAAACTACATCCTTAACAAGTAACCACCAAGGGCGATCCGGCCCCTCCGCCCCACCCCAAGTCCTAGATGCAGAATAAATACTCGCTTTCCATTCGCTGCAGCTCTAAGCTCCCCGCAAAGCCCTCGACCTTTCCTTGGGACTCCGGCAGCAAGCCGGTCTGGGGTAGCACAGCCTCTGCCACCAACTACCAGCCTCCCCCGCACCGTGCGCCGCGCCCGCCGCCCGCCGCCCGCCGCCCGCCGCCCGCCGGCCGCGCGCACTCACACACTCCGACTCCTCCGCGCTCTTGGGGCCCCCGCTCTCCACCCGTCGCAGATGAAGGGCCCCAGCCCGGCTTCCGCGTTGGGAAGGCAGAGATCCGCTACCACCGCCTCCGGCGCTCCCGCTGCAGCTTCCTCCGCCCAGCGCTGGGGAGCCGCCACTGTCTGAGCCTGAAGCACCGAATTCTTCGTCCTCGGTGTCCTGCGAAGCGCGCTGGCGCCGCCGGTCCGCCATCTTACCAGAACGGCCACCGGCCAGCCAGCTCTTGACGCACCGCGCCCGTCGCAGACGGGGGCTGCCGGGAGGCTCCGAAGCTCGTCCCAGCATGCTCCGCGCGTGACGCTCGCCGCCCCCTCCTCTGAGGGGGCGGGGCCGTCATCCTGCGGCACGTTTGCGGGCGAGCGGGGTGACGTAGGATGAGTGACTGGCGGGGGTGGCCCGACGCGGCTGCGGCTTCCCTCTTTCCCTAGGCCCGGCCTCTGGCGGGCGTGCGAAGGGAGCTGCGCCGGGGCCTCCTCCTGCGGCTCTTCGCCCGGCCATCTTGAGCTTTCCGAGTGAAGTGTCGGCCCGTCAGTGCTTCACTGCCGCACTGAAGCTGCTTCCGGGTTTCTTCTTCCCATCTGGGGTCCGTGCTCCGTACGTTTGAAGTATATTACTACATTGGTTGACGTGGTAAAATCATCAGTCCGGGGAAAGTTCTGAGGACGTCTTGCGGCGTCAGCTTTGCCACACTGAGCCCCTTTCACACGAAACGGCGAAGAAGCCAGTTATCGGTACCGAAACCCGAGACCTAGTGTTGCACTGTTTTCCGTGTTCTGAATCCCCCTTCCCTCTTCGTCTGTCTCCCCACCTCAGCCGTATTGCCTCGTCCAAAGTACAGTGAGAAATGTTAGGCTAGCCGAGATTTTAGACGGGTTTTAAATGGATCCGTGAGCGACAGATGGCCCAGGAGGGGGCGCAGTTAAAGCACTGGACTCTCAAGCACGAGGTTGCTGGGTTTGTTTGCTCTCTAGCGTCGAGAGTTATGCTATGGTTCTCCTTAAATAAGAGTAGTAGTAATAATAATAATGGGGCTGGATGGTGGCGCACCTGGTTGAGCACACACATTGAAATGTTCAAGGACGGGATGCAAGAACCTGAGTAAGAAACCCAGTTTGAGCCCCTGGCTCCCCACCTGCAGGGGGGGTCGCTTCACAGGCGGTGAAGCAGGTCTGCAGGTGTCTCTCTCCCCCCTGTCTTCCCCTCCTCTCTCCATTTCTGTCCTATCCAACAACAATGACATCAATAATAGTAACTACAATAAAAAATAACAAGAGCAACAAAAGGGAATAAAGGAAGAAAAAGAAAAAATGGCTTCCTGGTAGCAGTGGATTCTCTGTCAGACACCTAGCCCCAGCAATAACCTTGGTGAAAAAAAAAAAATTAAGGGGTGACTTGGAGGCAGCTGCTGATGTGAGCTCCAACAAGCAGCGGCCTGTGACCTAGGATTCACTGGATAGGGGGACAAAACTGCATTTTTCAACTCAAAATGGAAGAATAAGTGAAGTTTATTTTTTAATTCTTTGCTTCTCTCATTTTTAAATCCCAACAGAAAAGCCATGATCAGATTTTTGGTTATGCTGCCTTTGTATCTGTTATAGATGGTTTCCTCTAGTATTTGATATTTGAATTTTTTTCCCCCTAACATGTATATATCCTAAAAATGTGGGTGCTGTAGAGAGGAATTAAATTATCATCTAAAATAGTTTTTTTGAAAAGTTTAAACTAAATTTTGTGATCATTTACCTAAAGTCTTTTATTTTACATTTCTTAGCCCATCTAGAAACAGGATTCTTGAGGAATAATTCTTTACCAAGGAAATTTTTTTTTCCTAATACTAACCTTCCTATTAAAAGTTTAATCAAAAGTAGATGTCAACTACTACTGGTAGGGTTACAAATAGGCACAAATCTCTCTAGAAGACAAGCAGGAAATATGAATAAAAATATTTAAAGTGAAAAAAAATTAAAAATTATTATATAGGGTGGGAGATAGCATAATGATTATGCAAAGAATGTAATGCCTGAGGTTTCAAGGCCCCAGATTGAGTCCCTTGTACCACCATAAGCCAAAGCTGAGCAGAATTCTGGTAAAAAAAAAAGGGGGGGGGGCAGTATATAATTTTTGGGCCAGAATAAGCACATACAAAATAGGTAAACTGGGAGTCAGGGGTAGTGCAGCAGGTTAAGCGCAGGTGGCTCAAAGCACAAGGACTGGAGTAAGGATCCCAGTTCACGGCCCGGGGCTCCTCACCTGCAGGGGAGTCGCTTCACAAATGGTGACAGATCTGCAGGCTCAGTACCCACACAATTTATCATTCCTAGAAGTCATTTTCTTTCTTTTTTGTTGATAGGCCGAAATTGAGAGGGAGAAAGACACAAGACTACATCACCTGTGCAGCTCCCCCCTTTAAATGGGGACCAAGGGCTTAAACCCTTGTGTGTGATGATCTACCCAGTGCACCACCACTGGTCCCTATTTAGATTTTGACCAAAACACTGCTCAGTACTGTCTTAGGAGCACTATAGTTAGTGTATGATCACCTCCCATGCTGCTCTAATATTTTAAACTATAAAAAACGTGTCAAGGAGATAGCTTAGTTCTTGCTTTGCATGTATAAAGGTCCTGTGTCCAATCCCTAGTACTAATGAGAGCAACAAACTATAGGAGTAGAACTCCATGGATGATAGAGCAGTGTTTTGTACTCTAATTTCTCTGTCTTAATCTAATTTATGTATATATTTACATAGCAGAATTGTGAGCATTTCCCAATCATTCTAATAAATTGAAGCAGAAGTTCAAAAATTAACAGCCACAATAGTTTATTTACAATTGAACTCTTTATAAGATATTTACAAGACAACCAATTTTACACATCAGAAATGGTATCAAAAGTATGAATTACAACACAGACAACAATATGAAATGGGCATAAAACAAAGTTGAAGTGGACAGACAAGCAATTTCTCTTTTTAATTTATTAACACTAGCTTAAACTGTTAAAGAAACAAAGAACTATGTTTTAGGAGAATTGCAGGGCCTTCCATTGAAGATTGAATTTCACAGTGTTGTATCCCATGTAGAGAAAAAATAAGACTAATTTTCCCCCCACACTCTTAACACACTGTAATTTCACTCTCAAAACTTTGATGATCTATTCTCCAATCTCTTTTTCAACAAACCCCAACAAAGTCAAATCAAAGGAGAATAGATCTAGAAGAAAGGGTAATGAGATAAGAGATCCTAGTAGAGGGAGAACCAAGGAAATAGAATCCACTTAAATCTGGCTAGATAGCACCTCATGGATTCCTCTTAGTGTAGCTCAGGTAGGGCACAAATGTTAAACCAAATAAGCCACATCCAAATTAGGAATCTGAAAATTTAGAAGAACAGAGGAATCAAGGAAAAAAAGTAAAGAGACAATGATTGGTCTTTTTTCTTCTTGGGCACATTATAAAGGAATATAACGTAGATCAGAGTATGAAAGCCAAACAGCTTTCCATATTAAAATAATGAAGAACAAAGAAAATCTGGCCCAGTTTTTCCAGAAATCTCCTTCCTTTCCATAACATGTGAGATGAGAGCCCCTAGTGGAATAAGTCCTATTTCTTCCTACATTCTTGCTGCAGTGAAGTTCAACAGCAGGTTCCCTTGTAGAGAGCCCACTCTCCTAAGCAGATGGAATTACAAATGAAAACTCATAGTGCGCGCGCGCGCACACACACACACGCACACACTCACACACACACACACACACACACACACACACACACACACACGGAGAAATAAGAGCAGCAAGATCATCCAAGAATACTAAATGTGCTGCCGGAACAGTTCTTTTAAAAGTCAAACTCAGGGAGCACAGATCAACCATCTCACAAAGTTTTAGCAGTGGGAGGCCCCTGAGGAACTTCTTTTCTTCCCACAATGATAGCCCATTCTTTCATGCTCCACTGACGGGCCGGCCACACACTCTACACACCTTGGCTTCTCCTCTAAAAGTGCTAATAATCTGGGGACATATTCTCTTCAAGGATAAAAGCCCCTACCTTCTAGGAGATTTGACCCCTACTTGTTTTCACACAATAGTCCTGAAGCCTAAAGAAAGGCAATTCCTATATACTTAAAGACCAGAGGTCTTGGCTCTATTTTCCTTCCAGATAGTTACAGGGATCTTATATTGAGACCAAAGTGGCCTGGAGTGGTGTCCTGAAAAAAAAAAAATCTTTTTTTTCCTTTTTTTTTTTTTTTTTTAATGTGAGGGAGTGAGGGGACCAAGATGCTACACATACAAATATATTTTTACAGAGTGAGTGGAGAAGCTCATTAGGTACATCTGATCATTTCAAGATGTAGACATTTGCCAGCCAAAGTAAGCATGTACACCCCCACCCTCCCAAATCCTTATCCTACCACCAAGAGCTAAAAGGATAAAGCCCAACAGAGGAATACTTGAGAAGTGAAGTGACACAAGGACAGCTGCGCAGGTTCTGGTTTACCATCCTTAAATGCCAAATGCCTTCACTTAAGAGTTGAAAACTTACCATCCTGTCTCTCTTCCAAAGATTTTAACTTTTGAGGTACAGGGGAAGAAATCCAGTTACCCAACTAAGAAAACACAGCCAAACATGGCTACATCACAGAATTGTTTTAAAAGACTTTTTTTTCCCCTTTAGATGTTTATCAAATCATCCAATCTCTTTTCTAGTTTGTGATAACGACTTGCTTCATTCACTTCACTTTTTATTCCTCATCTGCTCATTAAGCTCATGGTGAGGATTTTTGTTTTGTTTTAGGGTAAAAAAAACCACTATACACAAACTATAATGGAAGGTATACCAGGGTGAGAAGAGTGCCACACAGGCACAGCTCTAGAGGCAGGGGTTGCTTCATCTTCTGCAAGACTAATGAAGAGAGCCCTTTTACTCCTTCAACAAAGGCAAATGTATAGAAGCAGAACCATGAAGCTTCCAAATCTGCCATCCTATATATTAAGCTTGGGAGTTCATTTCCCCATAAAGGAAAAATCAATCCCAAGCATTCTCCATAATTACAATTAGCTGAGTGAAAGAGTTGTGAAATCAAGAGTGACTAAAAACCAAGATCAAGGGAGTATGGAAAGGCATTATCAATCAATGAATGATAACATACATGAGGACATAGGTCACATATACAGGTCTCTGCCACTCTCTGAGAATGGCATGCTACAACTATCTGAAGACAGAAGGTTCTTGCCAGCGCTCTATTTCCTACACGTCCGGTGAGGTGTTTGCTTCTTCTGGATTTCCAACCTGCATCTGCTACGTTCGTCTAACCAGGGCAGCTCAAAATTACTGGCAAAAAAAAAAAAAAAAAAAAGAAAACAAACTTGTAAGACAAAAAGGTATTCATAATTGGCATGGCAGTAACTCCAAAAAAGACACTATGCACTCCACCACTCATTCCCAAGTCTGAAGTATCTTTCCTGCCTAGAAGTCGGAGGTGGGGGTGGTGTGGGCAAGTGTGTTATTTATTTAAATTTTTTTAAAAGATTTTATTTATCTATGAGAAAGATAGGACAGAGAAAGAACCAGACATCACTCTGGCACATGTGCTGCCGGGGACTGAACTTGGGACCTCATGGTTGAGAGTCCAAAGCTTTCTCACTGCGCCACCTCCCAGACCACTATTTATTTAATGTTTTAATGAGAGATACAGAAAGATACATATACACACCAGAGCACTGCTCAACTCTGGCTTATGATGGTGGTGGGGATTGAATTTGGGACCTCAAATTTAGGTATGAAAGTCTTTTGTGGGAGTCGGGCCATAGCCCAGTGGGTTAAGCACATGTGGCTCGAAGCACAAGAACCGGCGTTAAGGATCCTGGTTGGAGCCCCTGGCTCCCTACCTGCAGGGGAGTCGCTTCACAGGTGGTGAAGCAGGTCTGCAGGTGTCTATCTTTCTCTCCTCCTCTCTGTCTTCCCCTTCTCTCTCCATTTCTTTCTGTCCTATCTAACAATGACAACATCAATAACAACAATAAAAAAACCAAGGGCAACAAAAGGGAAAATAAATATTAAAAAAGTCTTTTGTGTAAACATTGATGCTGTCTCCCATGCACAGTATATCATTTTTAATGATTTATTTATTTATTTATTTGGGTAAGGAAGGACCAGAACATTCCTCTAGCACGTGATGCCAGAAATCAAACTCAGAAGCTCATGTATAATGATCTAAAGCCTTATCCATTGTGTTATTGCTATTTATTACTGTTTAAAAAATGTGGGCGGGGGGATAGGTGGTAGCACATCTGGTTAAGTGCATACATTATAGTATGAAAGGACTTGGGTTCAAGCCCCTGGTCCCCACCTGTAGGGTGAAAACTTCATGAGCGTTGAAGCAGGGTTGTAGTATCTGTCTCTTCCCCTATCTCTCTCTCTCTCTCTTTTAACCAGAGCACTGCTCAGTTCTGGTTTATGATAATGTGGGGAATTGAACCTGGGACTTCAGAGCCTCAGGCATGAGAGTCTCTTTGCATAACCATTATGCTGTCTTCCCCGCCCTCTCTTCCCCTATCTCTATTCCTCCACCCCCTTTCAATTTCTGTCTCTATCCAATAAAAAAAAATGTCTTTAAAAAAACTTCTCTGGTATAAAATAAAATAAATTTAGGGTGGGGTCAGGTGGTGGTGAGGTACCTGGTTAAGTGCAGACATCACCATGTTCAAGCCCCTGGTCCACCCCACCTCCGGGGGGAAGCTTCACTAGTGGAACAGGTGTCTTTCTCTCTCCTTCTCTGTCTCCCCCTCCCTTCTCAATTTCTCTCTGTCCTATCAAAATAAAATAAAATTAAAAAATTTAGGGCAGGGGAGATAGCATAATGATTATGCAAAAACACAATTCCCCCCCCCCCCCATGAAAGAAAGCTACAGAGACACAGAGCTAAGCATTGCTCTGGCATGAAAGTCCTTTTTTTTTTTTACTTTTTTTTTTTTTTAGATTTTATTTATTTATTAATGAGAAAGATAGGAGAAGAGAGAGAAGGAACCAGATATCACTCCAGTACATGTGTAGCCAGGGGTTGAACTCAGGACCTCATGCTTGAGAGTGCAATGCTTTATCCACTGCACCACCTCCTGGACCACATGAAAGTCCTTTGTATAACCATTATACTGTCTCCCCAGCCCAAGAGTTTTCTTTTTTAAACACTGTTTTTAATATTTATTTTAATGAGAGAAATACAGAAAGACACAGAAACAGCAGAGCACTGATCAGCTATGGCTTATGGTGCTGGGGATTGAACCTGGAAGCATGAAAGTCAGACATGAAAGTAGTTTGCATAATTATTATGTTATCTCCCCAGCTCTTGTTAGATATTTTTATTTTTTTATTTTGGATAGACAGAAAATAAGGGGAAGGAGAGAGAGACAGAGATAGAAACAGAGACCTATAGCACTGCTTCACAGTTTGTGAAACTTCCCCCAGCAATTGGGGACTAAGAGCTTGAACCTGTGTCCTTACACACTGTAACATGTCACTTTTTTTTTTTTGCCTCCAGGGTTATTGCCGGGGCTCAGTGCCTGCACCATGAATCCACTGGCTCCTGGAGGCCATATTTTCCCTTTTGTTACCCTGGTTGTTTTACCATTGTTGTGGTTATTATCATCATTATTGCTATCATTGTTGGATAGGACAGAAAGAAATGGAGAGAGGAGGGGAAGACAGAGAGGGCGAGAAAGATAGACAACAGCAGACCTGCTTCACTGCCTGTGAAGCAACTCCCCTGCAGTTGGGGGGCTAGGGACTCAAACCAGGATCCTTCCGCTGGTCCCAGCGCTTTGTGCCACGTGTGCTTAACCCACTGGGCTACTGACTGACCCCCAACATGTCACTCTTCTAGGTGAACCACCACCCAGCCCCTACAAAAAGACTTTCATGCTTGAGGTTCCAAAGTCCCACTTCAATCCCCTATACCACCATATGCCAGAGCTGAACAATGCTATGGGAAAAAAAAAGATAAAAAATTTTATGATAGACCTGAACAGGCTATGGAGATAGCATAACTGATATACAAAAAGGCATTCAGGGGGCAGGGGTAGATAGCATAAATGGCTATGCAAAGAGACTCTCATGCTTAAGGCTCCAAGGCTCCATCCAGATTCAGTCCCCAGCATCACCATAAGCCAGAGCTGAACTATGCTCTGGTCTTTCTCTATATCTCTCTCTATATATCTCTCTTATTAAAATGAAATGAGTAAAATATAAAGAATTATAGAAAAATAAAACAGTGGTCTGGGAGGTGGTGCAGTGGAGTGGATTGGGTCCTCAATTCAATTTCCAGCAGCACATGTGCCAGACTGATGTCTGGTTCTTTCTCTTCTATTTTTCTCATTAATAAACAAAATATTTTTTTATAATTATTTATTCCCTTTTGTTGCCCTTGTTTTATTGTTGTAGTTATTGTTATTGATGTTGTTGTTGTTGGATAGAACAGAGAGAAATGGAGAGAGGAGGGGAAGACAGAGGGGGAGAGAAAGATAGTCACCTGCAGACCTGCCTCACTGCTTGTGAAGTGACTCCCCTGCAGGTGGGGAGCTGGGGACTCAAACTGGGATCCTTGCACCAGTCTTCAGCTCTTTGCGCCACCTGTGCTTAACTCACTGCACTATAGCCCAACTCCCAATAAACAAAATCTTAAAAGGAAAGAATGGTAGTCTAGGAAGTGGCAAAGTGATAAAGCTTTAGACTCTCAAGCAGGAGGTCCTGAGTTCGATCCCCAGCAGCACAAATGCCAGAGTGATGTCTGGTTCTTTCTCTCTCTTCATATCTTTCTCATTAATAAATAAATAAATAAAATCTTTAAAAAAAAGAGAAAGAGAGAGAAAGAGGGGGCCGGGTGGTGGTGCAGAGCAGGTTAAGCACACATGGCAGTTCAAGGACTGGCATAAAGATCCTGATTCGAGCCCCTGGCTCCCACCTGTAGGGGTTGCTTCATGAGTGGTGAAGCAGGTCCGCAGGTGTCTATCTTTCTCTCCTCTCTGTCCTATCCAACAACAATGACAGCAATAGCAACAATAATAACAACAACGATAAACAAGGGAACAAAAGGAAAAAAATAGCCTCCAGGAGTAGCGGATTCCGCACTGAGTCCTAGTGATAACCCTGGAGGCAAAAAAAGAAAGAAAAAGAATACATAGGGGCCTATGGTGCACCTGGTTGAGCGCACATATTATAGTGCGCAAGGACCCAGGTTCGAGCCCCTGGCCCCCACCTGCAGGGGGAAAGCTTCACAAGTGGTGAAGCAGGGCTGCAGATGTCTCTCTGTCTCTCTTATCAACCCCTCCCCCTCGATTTCTGGCTGTCTCTATCCAAATAAATAAAGATAATTAAAAAAAAAAAAGAATATGTGTGTGTGTGTGGTATACTGCACCAAAGCAAAGGATTTTGGATAGGGAGAGCACAAAGTGAAACATGGACTGAACATGGTATACTGCACCAAAGTAAAGGACTCTGGGGAGGGAGGGTAGGAAGAAAACTCTGGGGGCCTATTACATAATGAAAGTATATGCAGATGTCAATTATTGTGCTGTAAAGCATTAACCCCCCTCAATAAAAAAAAAAAAAATCCTGAGACCAGAACATAATTTAGCCCTATATGGTGGCAAATACTGAATCTTATTCATGAAAGGTATGTACTTCACCACTCCAAAACATTGAGCCACCACCCTGGCCATAACAGTGTGCCATTGAAATGACTGAACATGTAAAATCCTAGGCTCAATCCTTGGCACCACGAGGTAGCAACTCAGCATAGCAGACCAAAAGTAATTTCATGGATGGTGAAGTAGTACTTTGGTGTTTCTCTCTTACCCTATTTCTCCCTCTCTCCTAAGTAGATAGAATAAAAACTGGCCTGTGGGGCTGGAAGGTGGAGCACACATATGTGTGAAAGCCAAGGCTCAAATCCTTGGTTGCTTTGTGGGAGCATCTATGGGGGAAAGCTTCATGAGCAGTGGAGTGGTGCTAGTGTGTCTATCTCATCTCTCTTCCTCTATCTAAAAGATAAAAAGAATGGCCACAGGGAGCAGCAGAGTTGTGCAGGTTCCCTGCCCCAGTGATAACCCTGGTAGGGAAAATAAGTGGTAGGGAGTACACAGCTATGGAAATGACTTAACTCGTAGAGCACTGGCTTGTCTTTTCTTTTCTTAGATATTTTTATTTATTTATTAATGAGAAAGATAGGAGGAGAGAGAGAACCAGATATCACTCTGGTACATGTGCTGCCGGGGATTGAACTTGGGACCTCATGCTTCAGAATCCAATGCTTTATCCAAAGCGCCACCTCCTGGACCATGAGCATTGACTTTTCATGTCTGAGGTTCCTGGTTTGATTTCTAGTAGTGCATGCAGTGCTGAAGATCAAATTTGGGAACTTATACTTGAGGGTCCAATGCTTTATCTACTTCCTGTGCTATATACTTTTTTCATTAAGAGAGAAACCTCATCACTGAAAAAGCTAGTTGTCAGGTAGCCTAATTTCTGTTAAAAAAAAAAAAATTGGGGTCGGGCAGTAGCGCAGTGGGTTAAGCGCACGTGGTACAAAGTGCAACGACCAGCAGAAGGATCCTGGTTCGCGCCCCTGGCTCCCTACCTGTGGGGGAGTCGCTCCGTAAGCAGTGAAGCAGGTCTGCAGGTGTTTTTTCTTTCTCTTCCCCTCTCTGTCTTCCCCTCCTTTCTCCATTTCTCTCTGTCCTATCCAACAATGACATAAATAACAACAATAATAACCACAACAACGATAAAAAAAAAATTAATGTTTTACCTCAACCACCTGTCTCACCTATCCATGTTCTCATGAAGTCTAAAAGGGCTACTTGAAAGGAAAGGGGGAAAATACTTTATACTTACTGTGGAGTTAATTTTGGTAATGGTCGTCCAAATGCTACAACAGGCAAGAAGGGAGTAATCATCAAACTTTCAACTATGGAAAAAAGTCAAACAGGACCTTGTTAGTGACATGAGTAATGAATATCTAGCAGCTACACCTGCTCCAAAGTACTGTTCACACATTCAGAGCAAAAGATCCTAGAGTCCTGTACCCTTTTTCTTCTTTAAAAAACTTAACTCTTTTAGTAAGCAAAACTTACCATCATCTGGCTCAGGGAAAAATGAGGTAACCTCAGGCTCAGATTCCTGAATTCCTTTCTTTTTATACATTCTGAGCTGCAGTCGTTGTAAAATTCTTTGTTCCCTGATCCGCTGAATATCCCATCTGGGAAAAACAAGTCAGACAAACAAAACAAACAAACCTAACATTACTGAAAACTTAATCTATAAAAGCATCTCTCATATACAATTCAGACACTAGGGAGAGATCTGCTGACTCTTCCTACGGGGGTGGCATGGGAGAAGTAGTAAAGATGTGTTTTTTGTTATGGAAGAGCTATTTACATCTAGCAGTTAAGATTATGTATTGGTGTTCCACAGATAATGGAACCTGAAGGACATGAAGAAGGATGAGACCAAACATCTTGACCTACAACTACCACTTTAAACAAAGATACTCAACCAATTGGAAAGCTCTTAGTTTTTAAAGTGTAATGAATTCCAGGACTCTCCACAGTTGAATGCGAGGCCAAGGTCCTAGAGTCCTAATGTTCAGCTGTTCCCCAGGATGAAGATCTCTAGCCTTACCTTTTCCTTCTCTTTTCATCCAGCTCTAGTTTTGCATGCCGCTTTGAAAACACACTGTCATCCAGATTCTGTGTAAAGAATAGCAGTTGATAAGCTGTATACACGTTATACACATATGCCAATTTATTTCCAGCTTTCAGGTCCCACCTGAGTCACTGAGTTCTATGGAGTATCATGTTAACAAAATCACAACACATATGCCTTTTTCCACACCTACCCCTTGCTAAAAATTTAAAATAAATTTTAAATTTTCCAATGGTGAAAATCATCTCAAGCTGAAACAATCCTCGAAACTTCCATGAACCCTTCCTACCTACACACTTTGTAAGAATATGAATTTGGGGGGCAGGGAGGTGGCACACCCATGGGCAGGGGAGGGGGTTCAAGCCTCAGCCCTCACCTGCAGGAGGGAAGCTTCTGGAGCAGTTTAGCAGTGCTGCAGGTATCTTCCTTCCTCCTTCTCTAGCTCTCTATCTTGCCTTCTTTCCCCCCCCCCCCTCTCTCTCTCTCTCACACACACACACACACACACACACAAATGGCTGTACAGGAACCAAGCCCCAGCTATAAACTGGGTAACAAAAGAAAAAGGGGGGAGATAGCATAGTGGTTATGCAAAAAGTTTTAATAAGTATGAAATATAATGTTAAATATTAAATCTTTCAATCAAATAAGACTAGAATATATTATTTTGTTGAGTAGTACATGTTAATTTTTATTTAAAGATTTTTTTATTAATGAGAAAGATAGGCGAGAGAACCAGACATCACGCTGGTGCATGTGCTGCTGGGGATTGAACTCGGGACCTCATGCTTGAGAGTCCAACGTCACCTCCTGAACTACATGCATGTTAATCTTTATTTAGTATGAAATCTAACACTGAATATTATTTTGTAATAACATAACCACTATGGACCTGCATTTTTCTATCTGTACAACAAAGCAACTGGATGAGCTGATCCCTCATTCCTCTGGCTTTAAATTTCCTCTGTCCCTTTCTCTTCTGTCTCTCACTCTCTTTCACTAATAACTCTTGAGTACCTACCTCCAAAAGATCTGAAGGATTTGGGTCCCTTAGAGGCTCTACTGAGTGGTCCCTCCAAGAAGGAACTGGAAAAAAACAAGAAAGAAAAAGAAAGAGAAGAGGGGTGGAACCACCCTTAAATCCAAGGTCATATAACTTTCCCATCATTACTAGGATAAGATGTTACACAAAAAGACTTCACATGTGAAGCTCCGAGCAATCAGGTTCAATCTTCAAACAACCAGAAGCCAGAGGCGAGCGGTGCTCTGGTATAAAAAACAAAAAACCTCTCCCCAGGTAAGATAAAGTGATAGGAATCTCTTCTATGGCCTCACCTGAAGCCATATTCTGTGTTCTCCCTATGGTATAAAAGAACCTAAAAAGCCATTGCATTCTGCCAAACACAGGGTCACAAAAAAACCCCTAAACGAATACCTGACAATTCATATAATGGATGCTATTGCAGTTCCTGAAAAACAACTGAAATTTGCAGTCATTTTAAAGTCTACAGTGTAATTAAATACCAAGGAATCTCACTCTCCCACATCCAACTGATGAGGAATATAGCTCCCAACCATCCACCATCCCCCCAGCCCCCCACCCACAACCCCAGGCCCAGCCAACACAAGTCCTATTCTACTCACCAGCCAAGACTGAAGTTTCTCCTGCAACACTTGATGGCATCAGACACCCTAAATAATGCAGGAAAGAAGAATCATCTCAGTGTAAAAAGAAAAATAGCCCATACCCAAAATGGAGGAAAGGATCATCACTGAAGTTCTCACTAGGAAGCCATTTTGGTTTTTTTGAGTTGTTCTTTTGAGCATTTCTCTCTGGGGAAGGGGGAGAGGGAACAACAGACAAAAGAAAAGAAAATAAGCCCACCACTTTTTTTTTTACACTGAGACGACTTCTTTTCTTCATTATTTAGGGTGGTTTCCCTGCAACAGTTGATGGCCAAGGATATCAAACCTTAAACTCAGAACATGGCAGGTGAGTAAAAGTTGACCCTATTTTTCAAATAAAAGATCAGTTCTCAAAACTTACATATGTAGTCTTCTTAAACAGCTCCCTCCTCCCTCCAAACAAACTAACTTGCTGGTCCAGCCTGAACAACATGCACAAAGACTTGGCTTCCTTAGAACAAGTCACTGAGACTTCCTCTTGAGATAGGGGCACCAAGAATAAGAATTCACATATTTATTTACAACTCAGGGTCCTCAAAGGGCTGGGCTCCTCCCAAGCAGACTCTTTCTGTGTACTGCTATGCCCAATATCTCAGAGGGGCTTGTTATTTTCTGTACTATGGCAGACAGGTTTTTCAAAAATAGCCAGTCACACAGAGCAGCTCTGGACCAAGCCATTTCCCAATCGCGGATGGGAAGTTGCTTCACAGTTTCTCTTAAGTTGTTACACAGCATTGCCATGGCAGCAAGAAGGTTAACCATTAAGGATGAACCTGGTAAATTGACTGAACCAACAAAAATTCTGAACCTAGATTAGGACCCTGGTCTACCTTACGTACTCAAGTGTGAGGCCTACTGAATGTTATGTCTAATTTTGTCACCAGAACAGTCAAAGAAAGCCTGCTCTTGTCTTAATGGAATGGATTCCCAGCCCTATCCCTGCTATGTATGACAAGATACAGTGGCATGAACTTTCAGGGCTCCAAGTCTATCCAAGAAGGCTTCTCCCACCATCACCCCAGAGCACCTGTCCGTGACTGTCACAGACTAACATACAATTGAAGACACATTCCAGTTACTGGTTGAGGTAGGAGATGGGGAACATCTCTGTGTGGAAGCCATAAAGAATAAAAGGGAATGAAGAACAAGGTCCCACACCCCAACCCTCCCCAAGCATCTCAGATATCCCAAGGTAGTCCTTATTGTTTGAAAAATAGTTTGTAGACCATTTTATTTAAATATATGAACAACCAATGGGCTACTGCAATCCAAGTAAACTCTTCACATTTAGAACCTTTGTGAAGTATAGTAAGATAAAGTAAAACTGTTGGTCTTTGGCAGATTCCTCCTGCCCCCTCAGACCGGGACATAGAGATACAGATAAATGTTTATATAGTTAAAGAGTGGAGCCCCAGGTGAAATTTCCCACCGCAAACTGGCTCCCCCACCCAAAAATTACCATTGCCCCCTGAGAACGCCCAAAGACCACCCTCCCAGCTTTCACACAATATCAAATGCAGGAACAGTTGTGCATGGCAAAGTATACGTTCTATGCATTTCACAGCACAGAAAACCCTTCTTTCAGAGGGCATGCAAGTTGCCGGAGATTACACCCCCAAGTCTGATGCTCTTGTGATGAGCAACTTACTGGCAAACACATCTCCCAGTGTTGTAAGCAGGCAAATACATTGAGCACATTTTGCTGTAATTCCATCTATTGCAATGCCTGCACAGTGTCTGTCTCTGGCTGTTAACTTACTCATTCTTGACAGAACTCTGCTTTATTGATTGCACTTTTTTTTAAAAATGCCAAAAGCATTTTCACACTCGTTAGCTTGACCGCCACCACTAGGGTATAAGAGCAAGTGTTCTCTATGCCTTACTTGCTACAGTCTCCTCCTTCTTTGGAGAGGATTCCCGTAATGGTAATGGTGATGGGGGAGGCTGGTGCCAACGACACAAATACATTTCTGTGGTGGAAAGGTACGGCAAATCTTCTATCTCACTTGAGAAGGGTTTCTCCTTGGGGTGGGTGCTGGGTCCCTTCTGGGGAGTGGAGAGTCTTGGTGGGGTGTCCACTGAAGACCGGGGTTTTTCTGGAGTTTCTTGGCTCCTCAATTCACGTTTACAAGCAGTTTCAGATAAGGAACCACAGGGTTCCTCTTTAACAGGAGAGTGCTTAGGAGTTTTTATTTTGACTTTTGAAAATTCAGGAGCCAGCTTTTTAACAGGAATCTTTCTTTCTATACTTCCAAATGGGGATTTCCTATTAGATAGGGAAAAAAGATTTTTAAGATTTATTCACTTTTGAGCAAAATAACCAATAATTAGATACGTAAATATCTGGGGCTATTCGGCAGTCATGAGCAGGAATAGTCTCATGTTTAACAGTGTATGTATGTCCTTAGTAAATGTTGGAAGTTTCCATGCTTAAGAAAATAACAGTAAGGAGTCGGCTAGCAGCGCAGCAAGTTAAGCGCGTATGGCACAAAGCGCTAGGACCCACAGAGGGATCCCGGTTTGAGTCCCCGGCTCCCCACCTACAAGGGAGTCGCTTCACAAGTGGTGAAGCAGGTCTGCAGGTGTCTATCTTTCTCTCTCCCTCTCTGTCTTCCCCTCCTCTCTCCATTTCTCCCTGTCCTATCCAACAACGATGACATCAATAACAACAATAACTACAACAACAAAAATTTAAAAAAAAAGGGCAACAAAAGGGAAAATAAATATTTAAAAAATTAAAAAAAAAAGAATAGTATTCTATTGCCTAGTAAAGCTAAAAGTTTCCTATTTTATTCAAGACCCTTTACCCAATATTAGGCATCAGTACTTTTGGCTTATTTCTGTTACCCAGAGGCTAGTCTCAATTCTACCACCTCCCAATCCTCAATCACATCAATTACATTCTCTGTTTCTTTTTTTCTTGCTATCAGCTGACTTTCTCACACCTCTCTCCCCTCCCCCACATTCCTAGAATGCTACCTCCTTTTTTCTTTTTTTTTGTAATATTTATTTATTTATTCTCTTTTGTTGCCCTTGTTGTTTTTCCTTTTTTCTTTACCAACTTCTCTTTCAAGATTTATCTCCCCATAGTTTCACTAATCTCAGAATAATCTTTTGCATCCATGCATCTTTCAAAATTTATTTTGTATAACTTGTCCGCCTGCATATTTTATTTCAGTTGAATTCTGGGTTTTCAAAATGTATGCCATCCTTACAATTGGACTAATTTTAGAATCCAAGGATAATAAGATCTTACCTTTTTTATGTCTACCAGTGTCTAACTCAATGAAATAATTTAACATTTCCTCACTGAAAAATGAACTACTATAATTTTCTTTAAGAAAATCAGCTATGGGCCCCAGTGGTGGTACACCTGGCTGAGTGCACATATTACAGTGTGCAAGGACCCAGGTTCAAGCCCCCAAGTTCCCACCTGCAGGTGGAGAGCTTCATGAGTGCTGAAGCAGTGCTGCAGTTGTCTCTCTTTCTCCCCCTTCCCTCTCGATTTCTGGCTGTCTTACCTGATAAAGATAATATAATTTCTTTAAAAAATCAGTTATTGTGGTCCGGGTAGTGGTGCAATGGATAAAACATTGGGCTCTCAAGCATGAGGTCCTGAGTTTGATATCTGACAGCACATGTACCAGAGTGATGTCTGGTTCTTTCTCTCTCTCCTTCTATCTTTCTCATTAAAAAAAAAAAAATTAGCATGTACAAACTATTGTATTTACTGTTGAATGTAAAACATTAATTCCCCAATAAAGAAATAAATTATTAAAAAAAAAAAAAGAATAGGAAAGCTATCAGTGGAGGGGATGGGATATGGAGTTTCGGTGGTAGGAACTGTATGGAGGTGTACCCCTCTTATCCTATGGTTTTGTCAATGTTTCCTTTTTATAAATAAAAAATTTTTTTAAAAATCAGCTATTACTTTTGTTACTCATTCTCTTTATAATGTGCTCTGTATTCTGTAATGACTACTATGACTAAAATGTTCTTAACAGACTTCAACAGCCTGTGCAAGAATATTTCAAGAGTTCCTAGGGCCAAGTGGTGGCACACCTGAATGAGCGCACATGCTGCAATGCACAAGGGCCAAGGTTCAAGTCCCCAGTCCCCACCTAAAGGGGGAAAGTTTCATGAGTGGTGAAGCAGTGTTGAGGTGTCTCTCATCTATCTCCTCCTCCTCTCTCAATATCTGGATGTTTCTATCAAATAAATAAAGATAATAAAAAAAGAGTTCCTCAGCATAGAACATAAATCAGAAAGAGTATGACTGTATTAAAATTAAGTTTCCTGAGAGAGAGATGGTACAGTGGATCAAGTGTTGGACTCTCAAGTATGAGGTACCAAGCGCAATCCCTGGCATCGCATATGTCAGAATGACGCTCCGATTCTCTCTCACTCTCCTCTTAGTAATAATAAATCTTTAAAAATTAAATAAGTATAGCGTAAGGATCCCAGTTCGAGTCCCCGACTCCCCACCTGCAGGGGAGTCGCTTCATAGGCGGTGAAGCAGGTCTGCAGGTGTCTATCCAGGTCTGCAGGTGTCTATCTTTCTCTCCCCATTTTCTCCTCCTCTCTCCATTTCTCTCTGTCTTATCCAACAACAACATCAATAACAACAATAATAACTACAACAATAAAACAAGGGCAACAGAAAGGAATAAAAAAAATTTTTAAATTAAATAAGTAAAACATTTTCAGAAAAAAACAAATGCCATCATTTCTAGACAGTGTAACAAAGTTATTAGCACACCTTTTGTGTCCCTTTCCACTCCGCCCACATGTGAAAGGCTTGGGAGGCAGAGTCTGGGATGTCTCAAGCTCGGGCTGGCACTCCAGTTTAATTTTCTCAGATAGCTCCGTTTCCTCTCTCTCTTCAGTTTCATAACCCTGAAACAGCTTGTGCCTTTCTTTTTCGTTATCCTTCTTTACCAGCTGCATCCGCCTTTCCATACGTTCAATCCGAGCAAGAAGCTAAAAGAGAGAATGATAAAATGCAAACTTAAAACACACACACACACACACAATAAGCACAGACACTTAACCTCACTTAGGAATCAGTAATAGCATCGTCTTCCCATGGGTATTATCAGTTGAATTTATTTTTAACAGACACTAAACTGAATAGTTTACCTTAAGCACAACAGAGAAGACAAGGTACACTGCTTAATTTTAGAGGCTAACCTAGATGACGATAGACATGAGAGAATTTGTAATTCATTTCTCTGAAAGAAAATCTCTGAGAGGGGCCACATCCTGCCTTTTAAATGGCATGATCTCTTCTACTGGTACCATGTTGTTCAGTCAGTTTGAGAGTTTCCAGAATTAACCTTATGCTTTTTTAGACCCTTCTAAGGTTCTCCAAATCCTATTCTTTCCACTTCCACTCTAAAACTCTACTCACAAGGGCAAAGTCCAAACAGTACATAAAGGAAAGAAAAGCTCATATAGTCACATTGCCACTAGGGTATGCAGCATTATTTAAGAAGAGTGTGTGTGTGTGTGTGTGTGTGTGTGTGTGTGTATTGGGGGGGAGGGGAGCTGGGAGATGGCTCAGTGGATAAAACACTGAACTCTCAAGCATGAGGTCCTGAGTTCAAGCCCCAGCAGCACATGTACCAGGTTCTTTCTCTCTCTCCTTCTATCTTTCTCATTAATAAAACAGAATCTTAAAAAAAAAAAAAAGTGTGTGTGGAGGGGGGTCACCTATGCCATGAGCATTTAATTAGAAGAACTAAAATAGGGAGTCAGGCAGTATCGCAGTGGGTTAAGCGCAGGTGGCACAAAGCATAAGGATCCAGGTTAGAGCCCCCGGCTCCCCACCTGCAGGGGAGTCGCTTCACAGGCAGGTCTGTAGGTGTCTGTCTTTCTCTCTCTCTTGTCTTCCCCTCCTCTCTCAATTTCTTTTTGTCTTATCTAACAACAACATCAATAACAACAACAATAACTACAACAACAATAAAAAAAACAAGGGAAAAACTAAAATAAAAACTGGTACCCATAAATCCCAAAGATAATGAAATATACATAGTTTTACAACTGAGGTAATATATAAATTATACCTACTGGGCTGGGGAAACAGCATAAGGGTTATGTATAGGCCTTTCAAGCCTGAGGCTCTGATGTCTCAGGTTCAATCCCCAGCAACACCATAAGCCAGAAATGAGCAGTGTTCTGGTCTCTTACTCTTTCTCAGTATCTTTCCCTCTGTATCTACTCTTTCTCATTAAAATACAATAAATATATATTTTAAAATTATACCTACTTACATAATGATTAAAAATCTGTCTTTTCATTTAATTAAAGGGAGGACTACATGAACAGAAAAGTTACACTGAAAACTTCACATTAAAATGTTATGAGACAAGGTAAAGGGGCTGGGGAGACAGCATATGGTTATGCAAAAGCCTTTCAAGCCTGAGGCTCTGAGGTCCCAGGTTCAATTCCCTAGCCCCACCATAAGCCAGAACTGAGCAGTGTTCTGGTGTAAAAAATAAATTTAAAAAAGTAAATTAAAAAGATTAAAAAAAAAAAAGTAAAGTTAACAACTGTTATTCTCTTAACAGGAATTTCATGTGGGTTAGATTCTGATAATAATGTCTTGTTTACATCCACCTAACCACATAGGCTTCAGAAAAGGCTAAACAATTGAAATAAAAAACAAGCTTAAGCAACACTAAAACTGCAATACATAACAGAAGCAGTAAATGCCAACTTCAGACTGATGCTATCCTTACTTCACCTACTTTCCTGCCTAAAAGTCTGCAAAGGAACCATTACCTCAGGAGCTGAGCAAACTCCCCACCACCACCACCCCATCCCCCTCTCAGCCATACTCTCTGTTTTGATTCATAATATTAACATTACTTAACCATGGATTGTAGATGACACTTCTTGGTTTCTTCTCCTTCACTGGTCCTTCTCTTCCCACTCGACCCCACCTCTAAGGGTATAATGTGCTGTATTTACAGTGTCATCGCACCCCTAGACTGCAGTCCAGTATCACCTCCATGTTGAGTAACTTCCACTAAACCACATCATATTTTAATGAGATCTGCCCTAGCTTCTATCTTCTATTCCCCCTTACAGCATTCTCCAATAAACAGCGACTGGTTCATGAGATTCATTTTGAAAGCAAACAAATTGAATAGCCCTCTGCTCCCTTGCTCGGCCCTTGGTGCACACAACGAGAGAGAGAGAGAGAGAGAGAGAGAGAGAGAGAGGGAGAGAGAGAGGCTGCTGCAGCCTGAATACAACTGTAGAAACCATGTTTATTTTTAGACAGCTGTAAGGTATGCTAGCACGGTACTACCCCACCACCACAGCTTTCCTGACATCTAAAGGAATTATGTTTTAATGCATAATGTGCCCATAATGTGCCTTTACCTAGTGCTGAAGTAACAACAAGGCTATGTATTCCATATATGTATGTATGCTATGTATGTGAAAGAAATGATAAAAGTGACTTCCTCACTATCACAAGACCCTACGGAAGGGGGAGGTTTCGGGAGCTCAGCTTAATACATTTAATGAGTTTTCTTTCTCCTGATGCTTGAAAATCTTCCGGCCTTCAAACACTATATGCTTATCCAAGGGAGCTGGTCATATCTTATAACTCACATTCCAATTACAAACTGCCTGAAGCCAAAGGCAGCGCTCGTTTAATGTCACTAATGGGGGCTAAAACGGGGTTCTACTGTAAATCACCTCTCTCTCGCTAACAAGCAAAAGGTCTACTGCCCTCCTAGCTTAAGATGCTCCAGCCCTGGCGAGAGCAACAGCTGCTTCAAAGTCCGGAACGCTTTCTAACGCAGCACTGCTTAACTGAACCGCTTCCAGAAAGCCACCACATAAGAGGAGGCCCACCTGCCCTTTCCAACCCCGCAGAAATCAGCTATTTCCCCACTCTAAACGTCTTTCCCACAAGTCTGGGTCTGGCCTTTTAAATTAACTCTTCGGTGCCTGAGCTCCCCCAACACACCCCCCGAAGTTGCCCTGTAACCCTCCCCTCCAGCCCAACGAGTAAGGCTGCTTCTGGGACCCGGCGTCTAGGAGACGCCTGCGCAGGTGGCCGAGCTCCCGGCCCCTAACCCGGGGGGACCTTAACCTCCCACAGCCCCTTCCCGCGAGCATGCGCACAAGACGCGCCGCGGCCCGGGCGCCGATTAACCCCTCACGCACCGTGTCCCTCTCAGACTTGAGCTCGTCGATCTCCTTCTCCTTGGCCTGCAGCTGCTGCTGCTGCTGCTCGATGAGGTCCAATTGCAGCAGGAGGATCTGTTTGAGGCAGGCGGCCTGGCTGGAGGCTCCCGAGCCGCCGCCACCCCCGAGGGGGCTCTTCCTCATACTCTTCCATCTGCCCTCGCTGGCCGCCAGGCTCCCGGCGGTGGCGGTGGCGGTGGCGGTGGGCGCGAGGGGTGGCGGCGCGGGCAGAGGTAGTGGTGGGGGTCCCGCCGGGTCCGAGGCGGTGGCAGCTGGGGGTGCCGCTCCACCCTTGTCCCCAACCCAGGGCGTCGGCTCTTTGGCCGCCGCCACGAGCGAGCCCGTCTGAATGGGCAGCACCGCCTGATACTTGGGCCGGGGACTGCAGCCGGCGCCGGCTGCCGCGGGCTCCCCCCCGACGCCCGCCTGCTTGGTGGCCGGGGGCGGGCAGGGCAAGGGCACCGAACCTCCCCAGCTCTCTTCCTGCTGCCCGGGGGCGGCCCCGGCCGGGAGGAGCAAGCCCCGGCCCTTGCCGCCGCAGCCGGCCGGCGAGGACGCCGGGCTCCCGCCCTGGGAGGAGGCCAGCGGGGGCCCCGGCTCCTTGAGCTTACGGTGCCGGGGGAGGAAGTGGGCTTCGGCCGCCCCGGGCTCGTCCTCGGGCCCGCCCAGCGCCGCAGCCCGCTCGTAGTCCAGTCGCTGCTCGGGGTTGCCGCCGGCAGGGGCCGCGGCCGCCTTGAACACCGCGGATCTCATGGTCATAGTGGTCCCGGGCGGCGCGGGGGACCGAGGCGGAGGAGGGGGTGGGGAGGGGGCGAGGTGCGGGGGGTCGAGGGCGGAGGGGGAGGGGAGTTTGGCGGGCTCGTCTCAGCAGCGCGGCCGCAGGCCTCGGCTAGCGCGGCTCCTCCGGGGCCCGGGCGCCATCCCGCCGGCGTGCGGAGAAGTGGAGGCCGCGGCTGAGGCCCGTCGCCGGCCCATGGGGGCCTCGCCGCCGCCGCCTCTGCTGCCGCCGCCGCCGCCGCCTTCGCCTCAGAGGCAGGAGCTCGCACCCAGCCGCCCCCGAGCTCATCCCCGGAGCTCGCCTCGGCCCCCCCTGGCCCGGCCGGGCCCGCCTCGTCTCCCCACCCCACACCCCCCTTCCCCGCCCCGGCCCCCCGCCCCGGAGCTCGCCTTAGCCGCCCTGAGCCTCCATTTCCCCCCCTCCTCCTCCTCAGGAGGGGGCGGGAGGGATGGGTCTGTCCAAAGCCCTCCTACTCCGGGAGGGGGGTCTGTCGCCTTCCCCGGGGGGTCTCCGCGGCTCGGGGTCCCCTCCCCCACAGTCTCCCCCGGCGCCTCAGCGTTTCCCTTTAAAAAAAAACGGAGTCTCGGAACCGCCGCCGCCGCCAACCGGAGGGCGCATGCGCCGCGAGGGGCGGGCGGGAGCGGACCGGGAGGCGGGCGGCGGGCGGCGCTATTGTGAAAGGGATCGCTGCCGCCCCGAGGGGCGGGGGCGGGGGCGGGGGCCCGGGCCGGGGCCCCGGACGAGGAGAGGCCGGGGTGGAGGGGTCGGCACGGGCGAGCGCGCGGAGGAGCCGGGTGAAGGTGGGCCGCACGGGGTGGGGGCTGGGCGCGGGCGAGCGGAGGGCCGAGGGCCGAGGGCGGGCCAGGAAGAGCGCAGAAAGGTCGCGGGCCGCCAAGGGGAGACGGGGGTGCGGAGGCTCCCGGGGAGAGGGGCCCTGGGGGACGGGACGGGGGCGGCCCCCGCGCTCTCGGCGCCCCGGCTCCTCGGGGGTGGGAGTGCGGCCGGGTCCCGAGTCGCGCTCTCTGAGCCCGGGGGTGCTTCCCGCGGGGCACATCCCTGGCCCTCCACCCCCTCGGCCCCAGCAGCCCCAGCAGCCCCACGCTGACTGGCCCGAGGGAGAATGAAGCTCTTTGTCTCTGAGGGACGAAGGCCAGAAGCAGGGGCCTCGGGTTTCCAGAGGGAGGAAAATCCATGATGTTGCTGCCGGGGGAGTTGTTGCCCAGCACTCCCTGGAAAGAAGATTTGCCAGCTGCCAGCAGTTCTTGCCAATGGCCATCTCCCCGGCCTTCGCCTTCTTGAAACCACTTCTAGCATCCCCTGGAGGCTCCTGAAGGAGCTCTCCGAAGGGATTGATACTTTTACTGGGGTATAGGAGTGCTTTAGGGACTCTGCATTGAGCACTTTATTCCCCCACTCTCCTTGGTTGGTGTGTGTGATTTCCAAGACGAGACCTCACAAAATGCCTCGTGGAAAAACTTTGTAAATTGTCTTAAGCTGATTGGTCTTTCTCTTCTGTAGAGATGTATCTATCTCTTTCAGTCCGTGTGGAGATGGCGATGACTAGCGTTCTTTGGCTTCATGTGAAAAGCCTCTAATTAAAACTGTTTCTGCCTTGTGGAATTGAATTAGAAGCACTGGAAATTTTAAACAAATGGGTGTGAATGTGTTAAGAAGCAAGAACAGCCCATTCCCTCTTCTTACCAGACTGTATGCCTTCATATGTTCAAGGGAAGTATTGGGGCTAGGGGTACCAGTAAAGAGGGGGTGTGATGGGAACCACAAAGAATATAATGATTTCTTCCATTGTCAAGACTTTCAGTATCCCTACATTGATAAACTAAGTTTATGTCTTCCCAAAATCGCCCCTCCCCTAAACTCCAAAACCATATATCCAGCAGCTGCCTAACAGATCCATCCATTTAGTACCTAGTAGACACTTCATCTCTAAAATCATGTTCCTAAGCCTGAAAGATGGTGCATAGGTAGAGCACAGGACTTACTTGCATGAGGATCCAGGTTTGACCCTGAGTAGAAGACCTAGCATAAGCCAGAGCTAAAGGGTACTCTGGAGAAATTAAAAAAAAAAAAAAAAAAAAGATTGGGAGTCCAGCAGTAGCGCAGCGGGTTAAGCTCACGTGGTGCAAAGCGCAAGGACTGGCCTAAAAATCCCGGTTTCAGCCTCTGGGTTCCCACCTGTAGGGGAGTCTCTTCACAGGCGGTGAAGCAGGTCTACAGGTGTCTGTCTTTCCCTCCCCCTCTCTGTCTTCCCCTCCTCTCTCCATATCTCTCTGTCCTATCTAACAACGACGACATCAACAACAATAATAACTACAACAAGGGCAACAAAAAGGAAATAAATATTTTTAAAAAAAGATTGAAAAATAAACTTTTTTTTTTGCATTTCCCACAATCAAATTCTGCTTCCTATACAAAATTTCACTTTCTTCCCCACATCAGATCAGTGGGCAATTGTTTTGTTTTTTCTGTCCCCAGGGATTTATCACTGGGGTTAGGTGTATGCATGACAAATCCACCACTCCTGGCCACCATTCCCCCTCCTGTTTTGTTTTTGTCAGAGAGGGGACACCTGTAACACTGCTCTGCTGTTCATGGTGATGTGTATGCCACTCTACCAGGTGTGCCACCACCTCCCTCCCCCCCATCAGTTTTCAGTTCCATAGTTTTTTTTTTTCCCTTTTGTTGACCTTGTTGTCTTTTTTGTTATTGTTATTGATGTCATTATTGTTGGATAGGACAGAAATGGAGAGAGGAGGGGAAGACAGAGATGGGGAGAGAAAGATAAACACCTGCAGACCTGCTTCACCACTGTGAAGCGACCCCCCCCTTTAGGTGAGGAGTGGGGGCCTGGAACTGGGATCCTTATGGTCCTTGCGCTTTGTGCCACATGCGCTTAAATTACTGCGCTACCGCCCAACTCCTGAGTTCCATAGTTTTTCAAAATGTCCTGAGTCACATTTTTATTACCTGTCCACCCTGGACTAAGCCTTAATCAATAGCTTGCTCTCTTTCTTTTTATTGCAGTAAACTTGTAATTTGCTTCTCAACCTTTGCCTTCCCTCACTTGAGTCATTCTTAGCACAGCAGCCATTGTGATCCTGATAAGACAAGAAGGCATGTTATTTCTCCCATCAAAACCCTCTCATGGCTTCCCATCTAGCTTGGAGTAAAACAAAATCATTATCATTCTGCTCTCTGACCCACAGGCTCAAACAGGCTCGGAACTGTCTCTGGGCAGGAATATGTGGGATGGCAAAGGCAATTGGGGAATTGGTGGGGGTCCTCTGGTTAGGACCAGGCCAGTTGCTAGCACCCTGGGGAAGGAGCCATCCAGCACAGAACAGGTGCTTGGAGTGCTCACTGCTCATTTCTCTTTCTCTCTCTCTGGTAATATTTTATTTATTTATCAGTGAGAGGGATAGGTGGAGAGAGAAAGAGCCAGACATCACTCTGGTACATGTGCTGCTGGGGACTGAACTCAGGACCTCATGTTTGAGAGTCCAGTGTTTTATCCCCTGCACCACTTCCCAGACCATGCTGCTCATTTCTCTATATTCTCTCTTCTTTGGCCATCCTAGCCTCTTTGCTGTCCTTCAGACACATCCAGAATATATCTGCTTACATAATTTTCACTTGCTGTTCCTGGATCACTCATCCTTCAGGTGTCCACATGGCTTCGTTTCCTTCAGCTCTTTATTTGCTAAATGGTACTCGCACAAATTTACCTTATTGTTATCACACAGAATATAAACTTTATGTTTTATCCATTGCTTTATTCTTGTCACCTTGAACCATGCCTAGCACAAAATAGGCACTTAATAAATGTTCGTTAACTAAATAAATTACATCTTTAGACACATTAAGAGAAAGCATCTATCCTTAACCTTTAGCTTGGTTGGGAATGACAGTCATATAATACTACTATGATACATATATATATATATATATATATATATATATATATATATAAAGACCTAAGTAGGAATAAATAGAAGCACAGAAAAAAGAACATGCTGTCTCTATAGAGTTAGAAATGACATGCTGGGGAGTCTGGTGGTAGCACAGTGGGTTAAGCGCAAGGAGCAGCATAAGGATCCCAGTTCCAGCCCTTGACTCCCCACCTGCAGGGGAGTCGCTTCACAGGCGGTGAAGCAGGTCTGCAGGTGTCCATCTTTCTCTTCCCCTCTGTGTCTTCCCTTCTTTCCATTTCTGTCTGTCCTAACAATGACAACAACAATAATAACTATAACAATAAAAAGCAACTAGGGCAGGGCCAGGTGATGGCGCACCTGGTTAAACACAATACAGTGCGTTAAGACCCAGGTTCAAGCCCCTAGTCCCCGCCTGAAGGGGGAAAGCTTCACGAATGGTGAAGCAGGGCTGCAGGTGTCTCTCTGTCTCTTCCCTTCTTTCTGTCTCTCCCCTCTCAATTTCCTCTATCCAATAATAAAAATAAAACGTTAAAAAAAAACAGCAAGGGCAGCAAAAGGGAAAGGGGAGGTTGATTCACAGGTGGTGAAGCAGGTCTGCAGGTGTCTTTTTCTTCCCCCCTCTGCCTTCCCCTCCTCCTCTGTCCTATCCAACAAAAAGGGAAACAAAATGAAAAAAAAAATGGCCTCCAGGAGCAGTGGATTTGTAGTGCAGGCACCGGGCCCCAGCAATAACCCTGGAGGAAAAAAATAAAGAGAACAAAAGCATCAGGAGTCAGGTGGTAGCGCAGTGGGGTAAGCACAGGTGGCACAAAGCATAAGGATCCCAGTTCCAGCCCCTGTATCTCCACCTGCAGGGGAGTCACTTCACAAGTGGTGAAGCAGGTCTGCAGGTGTTTATCTTTCCCTCCCCCTCTCTGTCTTCCCCTCCATTTCTTTTTGTCCTATCCAACAATGACATAAATAATAACAATAATAACTACAACAATAAAACAAGGGCAATAAAAGGGAATAAATAAATAAATATTTAAAAAAAGAAAACCAAAGCATCACTGAACTCCAGTGGTGCAATCGGTTAGCGCACAGCACTTATACAGAAAACCAAAGCATCACTCTGGCACATATGATGCTGAGGATTAAATTCAGGACCTCATGCTTGAAAGTCTAATACTTTATCTACTGCACCACCTCTTGGGCTGCCTGCCATTACCTTTAAAAAAAAAAAAAAGGAGGGAGGAGGGCTGTAGCGCAGCAGCGGGTTAAGCTCAAGTGGTGCAAAGCACAAGGATCCCGGTTTGAGCCCTGACTCCCCACCTGCAGGGGAGTCGCTTCACAGGAGGTGAAGCAGGTCTGCAGGTGTCTGTCTATCTTTCTCTCCACCTCTCTGTCTTCCCCTCCTCTCTCCATTTCTCTCTGTTCTATCCAACAACAATGACATCAATAATAACTACAACAACAAAACAGCAAGGACAAAAAAATAATATAAGGAAATAAATAAGGGGGGATGGTGATGTACCCACTTGAGCACCCACATTACATGTGCAGGATGGATTCCAGCCACTGGTCCCCTCCTGCACAGGGAACACTTCACAAGTGGTGAATTAGTGCTTTAGATGACTCTGTCTCTCTCCCTCTCTACCTCCCCTATCCCTCTCAATTCCTGTCTGTCTATTAAATAAAGTGAAAATAATAAAACTTAAAAAAATAATTCCTTGAAAAATTGAATAGAGGGGTTTGGCAGTGGCATACCAAGTTGAGTGCATACATTACCATGCACAAGGACTCAGGTTCAAGCCCCTGCTCCCCCCACCTGTAGGGGGATGCTTCACAAGCAGTGAAGCAGGTCTGCAGGTGTCTGTCTTTTTCTCTCCCTATCTCCCCCTCCCAATTTCTGTCATATTACATAAAATAGAAAAGAATGGTGGTAGATTTCTAGTGCAGGCATATAGCCCCAACAATAATCCTGATGGCAATTTAAAAAGTAAAAAGCAGAAGAGTGGTCTGGGAGCTGTGGCTTTGTAGTGCTGGCATCAAGCCCTGGCAATAACCCTGGAGGCAAAAAAAAAAAATTTTAAAAGGGAAAGTTTAAAAAATTTAGGGCATGGTGGTGATGTACCTGGTTTGAGCGCACATGTTACAATGCTCAAGGATGCTTTCAAGCCCCCCAGTCCCCATCTGCAGGGGAAAAGCTTTTTTTAAAAACAAATTATTTATTGAATAGAGACAGCCATAAATCAAAAAGGACAGGTGTGATAGGGAGAGAGAGAAGACATCTCAAACACTGCGTTACTCATAAAGCTTTCCTTCTGCAGGTGGGGACCAGGGACTTGAACGATCATCATTGCAGTGTTTTTTAGACACCCTTTTTAAAATGTTTATTTATTTATTCCCTTTTGTTGCCCTTGTTTTTTATTGTTGTTGTTATTGATGTCATTGTTGGATAGGAGAGAGAGGAGGGGAAGACAGAGAGTTGGAGAGAAAGACACCTGCAGACCTGCTTCACCACTTGTGATCCTTATGCCAGTCCTTGTACTTTGCACCACCTGCACTTAACCCGCTGCGCTACCCTTTGACTCGCACAACAGTTTTTTTGTTTTTGTTTTTTTTGCCTCCAGGTTTATCACTGGGGTTGGGTGCCTGCACCACCAATCCACAGCTCCTGGCGGCCATGTCTTCTCTTTTGTTGCCTTTGTTGTTATTATTGTTGTTTATCGTTCCTGTTATTATTGTTGTTGTTATTGCTGTCGTTGTTAGGACAGAGAGAAATGGAGAAAGGATGGGAAGACAGGGGGGGAAAGAAAGATAGACACCTGCAGACTTGCTTCACCGCTTGTGATGCAACCCCCCTGCAGGTGGGGGGACCTGGGGGCTGGAACTGGGATCCTTGCTCTGGTCCTTGCGCTTTGCGCCATGTGCGTTTACCCCACTGCGCTACCGCCCAGCCCCAATACTTTTTGTAAAAGACTGTTTCTTTATGAGGAAGACAAGAGTACATGTACAGCTGGGGATTAAATTCAGGATCTCATGGTTGAAAACCCAATGCTTTATCCACTGTGCCACCTCTGGGACCACCATCCTTGCACACTGTAACTTGCACCCAACCAGATGCTCCACCACCAGGCCCTGGGAGGGCTTTTTGAGTGGAGAAGCAGTGTTGCAGGTGTGTCACTGTCTCCCTCCCTTCTCTCTCGATTTCTGGCTGTCTCTGTCCAATAAATAAAGATAACCCAGGTCCTTCTGCATGTGTGCTCAACTAGGTGTGCCACCACCTGGCCCCTAATTTAATAGTTTTTTAAATTTGCTTATTATTATTACCTAGAGACAGAGAAATTGAGAGAAAATAGGAGAGGGAAAGAGACGTTTGCAGCACTTCACTGCTTCATCACTTGTGAAGCTTTCCCACTCCCTCCCCCCCACCCCGTAGGTGGGGACCAGGGACTTGAACTTGAGTTCTTATGCACTATAAATAACCAGATGTACCACTGCCTGGTCCTGCCCCTAGTTTTTTTTTACTGCTGACAAAATAGTTCACATGGATAGTGGAGTGCTTTGCAATTCATCACACCCAGGTTCAAGCCTGATCCCACTACATTGGAAGAAAATTCATTGTGTTTTTCTTTCTCCCTTAAAAAAAAAAAAGTGCGATTAAGTCCTAGTGATGACAACAAGACTATGTTCCTGCTAATAGGGGCAGAAAGAGGTAGTAAAGCAACTTGTTTTGGTTTCTCCCCAAGGAGAGAAGATTCCTCTGGGTGGCATTTTCGGGCTCTTGGAAAGGTAAATAAAAACTGGAGTTGCATGGCTGCCAATTGCCCAGCCCCACATGGCACGGAAATAAAACCAAGGGTGGAGTGACCACATTTCCCCTCTGGGGGATGTGAAGCCATGGAGGCTGCCGGCTCCAAGCTCTATCTGGCACAAACCCCGCTTTGACCTTCATTCTGTGGGGGTCTCCCCACAAGACAGAAAAACACACAGTCTGCCACGCCTCTCCAGTGCCCCCCCCCCCCCCCCCGCCTCCAGTATATGCCTGTGTGTGAACTCAAATTTGGACGTTCTTCTGGCTTTGCCAGCCCCGCCAAAACTTGCAGCGAGTCCCGCCCACTCCACGTGGCCCGCCCTCCCCCGTCCCAGCAAGCACCGCGGAAACCCCCATCGCCGTCACGTGACCGATTGTTGTGTTTCCTTCCTGGGGCTTCCCTCTCATTTCACTGGCACCAACTAATGGCTGAGCGAAAGTGCCCTCTTCAGGGTGAGTGTGGGGCAGCAGTTTGGAGAGGAAGGGAAAGTGGATTCAAGGTTGAAATACAATAGGGGAAGGTGACTGACTTCCTCTGTTTAAAAACGATTTCATCCCTGTGTACTGCACGGAAGATAACTTTGTGGTTCACACAAAAGATGAGACCAGTTCTTGAGGAGGGATGACTTGAAAGAAAATCCCTTGAGGATATGAAGCTGGTTAGTTTTAATACCCAGCTGCAAAGCTGGTTACCTCTACTCCAACTCTACTTTCCCTAGAGTTCTCTCTCTCTCTCTCTTTTTTTTTTTGGGGGGGGGTGTTGCTTCCAGATGTATTAACGAGAGGCAGAGCATCACTCTGGCACATGCTGTATCAGGGATGGAACTGCACGCTTGAAAGTCCAGTGCTTTATCTGCTCCACCAGCGCCTGGGCTGCTCCCCTGGAGTTCTACATGCCATTGGCAAAGGTCTCTGAGATTCAGTGATTCGAAATAGAGTGAAGACTGTGAATCATGGACTAGCGAATAGCACTTTTCTGGGTTAAATATTCTGCTTATTGCTGCCTCCCATTTCCCCTTCCGCAATAACACTACAGGTAGTTCTCTCTTCTTTGGGCTTGGCTTTCTCAAACTCACTAGCCATTTCCAAACTGGAGTTTCTTCTATCATCGTTGAGAACATCTGTCCTGAATAGGAAGAGCCCCAGTACATCACATTAAAAGAAAGGAAAATGAATAGGACTGTAAATAATAATTTATTGTTAAGGCTTGATGCACAGAACAAAGGAACTAGTAAAGAAAAGCTAAAACTGGTCATGAGGAAATAAGAGGAAACTGGTTTTCTTGGGGAGAAATTCTGATAGGCTTTGTCCATTTTTCTATTCTCCCCATATGGGTTGTGAGCTTGAGAGACTAAGTGGAGAATTGAAGTGATTGGAATGTGTGTGGTAAGACGTTGACTGTAAGAAAATTTATAGGAGGGGCAGGGCTGTAGTGCAGCGGTGGTTAAACGCACTTGGCACAAAGCACAAAGACCAGCTTAAGGATCCCAGTTCGAGCCCCCAGATCCCCACCTGCAGGGGGGTTTCTTCACAAGCAGTGAAGTAGGTCTGCAGGTGTCTTATCTTTCTCTCCCCTTCTCTGTCTTCCTCTTCTCTCTCCATTTCTCTCTGTCCTATCCAACAACAATAACAGCAATAACAACAATAATAATAATGTTAAACAACAAGGGCAGCAAAATGAAAAATATAGCCTCCACAAGTAGTGGATTTGTAGTGCAGGCACGGAGCCCCAGAAGTAACCCTAGAAGCAAAAAAAAAAAGCATATAGAAGTGGGGAAGATAGCATAATAAATAGCATAATGGTTATGCAAACAGACTCTCAAGCCTGAGGCTCCCAGGTCCTAGATTCAGTCCCCTGCACCACCATAAGCCAGAACTGAGCAGTGCTCTGGAAAACACACAAACACACACACTACAGTAAGGCAGCAGGTGGTGCAGTAAATGAGGCCCTGAATTCATAAGCATGAAGCTCTTGAGTTCTATCTCCAGCACTGCATGTGTCATAATGATGCTTGGGTTCTCTCTGTCCCTTTCCCTAGCTTAAATATTTAAAACATAAAAAATTGGGCTGACAGCAGGTTATACGCACGTGGCGCAAAGCACAAGAACCGGAGTTAAGGATCCTGGTTTGAGCCCCCAGCTCCCCACCTGCAGGGGAGTTGCTTCACAGGCAGTGAAGCAGGTCTGCAGGTGTCTATCTTTCTCTCCTCCTCTCTGTCTTCCCCTCCTCTCTCCATTTATCTCTGTCCTATCCAACAACAACTACATCAATAACTACAAAAATAAAACAAGGGCAACAAAAGGGAATAAATAATAATAATAATAAAATTGGGCAGAGAGGGTCTGGCGGTAGCACAATGTTTTAAATGCACATGGCACAAAGCGCACAGACTAGAGTACAGATCCCAGTTCCAGCCCCTGGCTCCCCACCTGCAGGAGGGTCACTTCACAATCAGTGAAGCTGGTCTGTAGGTGTCTATCTTTCTCTCCCCCTCTCTGTCGTCCCCTCCTCTCTCCATTTCTCTCTGTCCTATCCAACAATGACATCAATAACAACAATAATAATAATAACCACAACAATGTTAAACAACAAAGGGAGTAAAAATAGCCTCCAGGAGCAGTGGATTCATGGTGCAGGCACTGAGCCCCAGCAATAACCCTGGAGGGAAAAAAAAATGGGCAGAGGGTAAAAAGCATAATGGTAATGCAATCGGACTCTTATACCTGAGGCTCCAAAGTCCCAGGTTCAATCCCCCACACCACCATAAGCCAAAGCTGAGTAATGCTCTCATTAAAAAAATAAAATAAGTATAGCACATGGGGCAGTGCTCAGAGAAGAATAAGATCTTTTTTAAAAAATATTTATTTATTCCCTTTTGTTGTTTTATTGTAGTTATTCTTGTTGTCATCGTTGGATAGTACAGAGAGAAATGGGGGGGGAGACAGAGGGGGGAGAGAAAGATAGACACTTACAGACCAGCTTTATCACCTGTGAAGTGACTCCCCTGCAGGTGTGGAGGGGGCTGGAACCGGGATCCTTAAGCAGGCCCTTGAGCTTTGTGCCAGGTGCACTTAACAGGCTGTGCTACTTCCTGACTCCCTGTTTGTTTGTTTTTAAGATTATTTACTGGGCTGGGGAGAAACCATAATGGTTATGCAAAAACTCATGCTGGAGGCCGGTGGTGGCATAGCCAGTGCAGCACACATAGTACTAAACACAAGGACCTGCACAAGGATCTGGGTTTGAGCCCCCAGCTCTCCACCTGCAGGGGCGACTCTTCACAAGCAGGTGTCTATCTTTCTCCCTTTCTGTCTCCCCCTCCTCTCTCGATTTCTCTCTGTCCTACCCAATAAAATGGAAAAAATAGCCTCCAGGAGCAGTGGGTTCATAGTGCCGGCATCAAGTCCCACTGATAACCCTGGAGACCAAAAACAAAACAAAAAAACTTTCATGCCTAAGACACCAAAATTTCCAGGTTCCATTCTCCCACTTTAAGAACCAGAGCTGAGTATTGCTCTGGTAAAAACAAACAAGGTTAGGGAGACAGCATAATGGTTATGCAAACAAACTCTCATGCCTGAGATTCCAAGGTCCCAGATTCAGTCCCCCATTCACCATAAGCCAGAGCTGAGCAAAATTGTGACTTTTGATTTTTGCTATCTATAACTTCTGTGATTTTGGAGAGACACATTGCCCTGTAATAATTCTGTTAAATTTACACTTCTCACAACACATACTAGTGTTCTGGATTTGCAACATGAATTTGATCCCCAGCATCAAATGTGCTGAAGTGATGTTTTGTTGTTGTTGCCTTTTAAAAATATATATATTTATTTATTTACTTTCCCCTTTCTGTTGCCCTTGTTTTTTTCCACTGTTGCTGCAGTTATTGTTGTTGTCATTGATGTCGTCGTTGTCAGACAGGACAGAGAGAAATGGAGAGAGGAGGGGAGATTGAGAGGGGAGAGAAAGACACCTGCAGACCTGCTTCACCTCCTGTGAAGCGACTCCCCTGCAGGTGGGGACCTAGGGGATCGAACCGGTATCCTTAAGCTGGTCCTTGCGCTTTGTGCCACGTGCGCTTAACCCGCTGCGCTACCACCCCACTCCCATGTTGTTGCCTTTTTTTTTTTTTTTTCCATAAGCATTATACTATTTCCCCCAGCTCCTCACTAGGACAAGAAGCAATGTATAGAAGGGGAGGGAGGAATCTTAGCCACTCACTTTCTTTCTTTTTTTAAAAAAATATTTTATTTATTAATGAGAAGGATAGGAGAGAGGGAAAGAACCAGACATTACTCTGACACATGTATGTGCTCATTCTGATACATGTGCTCAGGACCTCATGCTTGAGAGACCAACGTTTTATCCACTGCGCCACCTCCCGGACCATAGCCACCCATTTTCAAGGAAAATAGTCCCAAAGCAATAAAACTAGAATGTTAAAGGCTAGGGACATTTGCTTTCCTATAATTCAGCATCTGTCAGTTCTCCCATTACCAGGTGCAATTTCAGAGTCCTGGGTCTAAGGGAGCGGCGGAAGGGAAGGGCCCTGGTAGAGTGACAGAAGGGAACCCGATGCTCCTCCCCCAACCCAACTGCAGTTCCTAATTGCAGCCACGTGGGGTCTCTCAAACTCAACTTCAGCCCCAGAATGAGGGAGGGAAGGAGAGGAGAGGGAACTTGCCGAGCAGCTTGAGTGATGACCTGAATAGAGAGGTGACCTCGGGGTCATCTGTCACGGGCTTTGAAGCTACAGACCCTTCACACGGTCACGGGGAAAGCATGCTGCTTCAATCTTTATACCTTTGTAAAAGGACTTGTGATAAGGGGAATCAACTCCCCTCTACCCTCACCCTTTTCTCTGTGGTCATTTCCTCCTCAGCTTATTTCCTCCTCCTCCCCAACCCTGGTGGTGGGAACATCACCACCATTTCCCCCAGCCTGTCAGAGTTCTGAGGAATGTTCTCACCCTGGCTGGGTGCCAAGCCATGGACTTGAGCTGTGGGGTGGGGCTTGACTGAAGTAAAGCCCTTTGGACAGGAGAGCTACCCAGAAGGCTATCTATCATTCTCTGTCAGCACTACCTAATTTCCTCCCCCCATGATGGGATTTCCTTGCCAGGGCAAAGCAGCTGCAAACTGGAGGTGGTGGGCAACCTAAATAAAGTGGTTTAGAGTGAGAGAGGGAAAAAAAAAATTATTTCAAAACTTGCCTTTTCTGTTCCAAAAATCCCATAGCTGTAGGGAGAGGTTCAGCTGCCAGGGTCCTAAGGGAAAGGATTTATTTGTAAGTGTTAATTTGGCTCTGGAGTTCCTTCTGGATCCTTCTTTGAATACTTGGGACTAGGGAAGCACATGGGTTTTTACTTAATACAATCTAGGAGTGGATTTCTGCATATCTGACCACCTCTGCCAGCTCCATGTCCCAGAAATAAATCAACTGAAATCTGAACTCCCTGGTCTACATCACAGGCAAAGAAATCTTTCCAGCCTGCTGCAGAAGACTGAGATGGCTTTAGCAAGAATGAGCAATAAGCCAAAAAAAATTCCCAAATCCAGTGGTTAGAGATCAGGCCTGTCAGAGTCCTCTGGCACCTGTCCAAGAAGTCACTTCACGTAAATGCCTTTTTTTTTTTTTATTTTTTTATTTTTGTTGTCGTTGTTGGATAGGACAGAGAGAAATGGAGAGAGGAGGGGAAGACAGAGAGGAGGAGAGAAAGATAGACACCTGCAGACCTGCTTCACCGCCTGTGAAGCGACTCCCCTGCAGGTGGGGAGCCGGGGCTCGAACCGGGATCCTTATTCCGGTCCTTGTGCTTTGCACCACCTGCGCTTAACCCGCTGCGCTACAGCCCGACTCCCTGCCTTTTTTTTTTTTTTTTTGGAGTCTTCTGCTATTGTGAAAACAAAATGTGAATTCAGTTCAGTGGCTTCCCCCATCCGCCTCGAGGTCCCTCAGCACCATTTCTGCAGACTGTCTCTCTGACATCATCATCTGTAGACCTGTGCCAGATTCCCAAGTTCCTATCTTGAAACTTCAGCCCCCACACCCAGGGCCTAGGGTAAAGTCAATGTAGGTCATTGCAGCTGAGCCTGCAGGGCTGTCTGCTCCTTGAGCCTGAAGCCTTCTAGACACAAAGGAAAGCAGAGAAGCCAGAGAAAGCACTCTGCAAACAGCAGCACAAAGCATATTCCTCAAAACCTGAAGCAGGGAAAGTCCAGGAGTCAAGTTATCACACTTGAGACAATAAAGGAAACTCTGCACCTGAGGGGCAGTGAGTGATGGAAGAAGGAAGAGGCCAGACTGAGAGAGCTCCACCCCTGGATTTCCCACCTTGTCCCACTGTCACTCTGTTTGCCTGCCTCCCATTTTCTAGTCATTTTGCTTTCCAGACTCAGGTTTCATTCCCAGGAGTCTATGATTTGCCTAGAGATTCTTTGCTTTCTCTGGTCACAGTTTCTAGGTCTCAGGAAACTGGAGTAGGCCAGGGTTGTCCCTGCCCTCCCCCATTGAAGCACTTTTCCTGCTTGTTATCTGTGAAACTCATTTTACCTGGGGTACTTATAACCCTCTGGGACTTTATTCCTTGTCTTGGCTTTCCCTACCCCTGCCTCCAAAATCCTAAGGGATATATGTTTATATGTTAAGTGCATAGTGCTCATATTCTTTTTTTTTTCAAATTATTTTCTTTAAAAAATTTTTTTTATTATTTATTTATTCCCTTTTGTTGCCCTTGCTGTTTTATTGTTGTAGTCATCATTGATGTCGTTGTTGATGGATAGGACAGAGAGAAATGGAGAGAGGAGGGGAAGACAGAGAGGGAGAGAGAAAGATAGACACCTGCAGACCTGCTTCACCGCTTGTGAAGTGACTCCCCTGCAGGTGGGGAGCTGGGGGCTTGAACCGGGATCCTTACACCTGTCCTTGCGTTTTGCACCACCTGCGCTTAACCCGCTGCGCTACAGCCCGACTCCTATTCTTTTTTTCTTCTTAAGATTTTATTTATTTATGAGCAATGACAGGAGAGAGAAAGAACCAGACATCACTCTGGTACATGTGCTGCCGGGGACTGACCTCAGGACCTCATGCTTGAGAGTCCAGTGCCTTATTCATTGCACCACCTCTGGGACCACAAGTGCTCATATTCTTTTAGTTATGCATGAGCAGCCAAGGACTTCTGGCTGCAACTAGCCTGGAACCCCCATGGCCAATAAAAAGAGATTAGCTTCTACCTCCAGTCTTACAGCAATATATTTTACTTATTTTTATCTTATCGGATAGAGACAGACAGACATCAGGGAGGTAGGGGGACATAGAAAGAAAAAGAGACACCACTGCCCACAAAGTTTTCCCTCTGCAGGTTGGGACCAGGTGCTTGAACTCAGGTCCTCACACACTGTAACATGTGCACTCAACCAGGTGTGCCACCACCAGGTCCCTCAGAACAATTTAAACCACAATCTTTTGTTATAACAGGATCCTTAGGTTGGGTAGAAGCAAAATGGTTATGCAAAATGACTTTCATGCTTGAGGTACCAAAGGTCCCAGGTTCAATCTCCAGCACCACTATAAACCAGAGCTCAGCAGTGCTCTGGTAAGAAAAAAAAAAATTAAATTAATTAATTAACTTAAAAAATAACGGTAGACAGGCGGTGGTGCAGCAGTTAAAGTGCACATGGTGCGAAGTGCAGACACCAGCACAAGGAACTGGGTTCGAGCCCCTGGCTCCTCACCTGTGGGGGGGGGGGGGGTCGCTTCACAAGCGGTGAAGCAGGTCTGTAGGTGTCTATCTTTCTCTCCCCCTTTGTCTTCTCTCTTGATTTCTCTCTGTCCTATCTAACAACAACGGTGGCAATAACAATAACGATATCAACAACAAGGGCAACAAAAATGGGGGGAAAATGGCCTCCAGGAGCAGTGGATTCGTAAACCTGGAGGCAATAAATAAATAAATATTTTAAAAGTAACAGGATATTCTCAAGATAGGATAAGAAATAGGAAGGAGGGAGTCTGGCTGTAGCACAGCAGGTTAAGCACAGGTGGCGCAAAGCACAAGGATGGGCATAAGGATCCCGGTTCGAACCCCGGCTCCGCACCTGCAGGGGAATTGCTTCACAGGCGGTGAAGCAGGTCTGCAGGTGTCTATCTTTCTCTCCTCCTCTCTGTCTTCCCCTCCTCTCTCCATTTCTCTCTGTCCTATCCAACAACGACGACAACAACAATAATAACTACAACAATAAGACAACAAGGGCAACAAAAGGGAATAAATAAATTAAAAAAAAAAGAAATAGGAAGGAGAGAAGATAAACTCACAGTACTAGCTTTCTCGGCATCACTTTTCCTTCTGTATCATCTCCCCCTTTTTTTTTTTAAATTATCTTTATTTATTTATTTGGATAAAGACAGCCAGAAATCGAGAGGGAAAGGGGTGATACAGAGGGAGAGAGACAGAGAGACACCTGCAGCACTGCTTCACCACTTGTGAAGCTTTCCCACTGAAGGTGGGGGCCGGGGGCTCAAACCCAGGTCCTTGTGCATTGTAACGTGTGTGTGCTCAACCAGGTGCGCCACCACCCGGCCCCCATCTCCTCCCCTTTCATCTCATCTACTTTGCCTTCCACTAGGCATTTCCCACCCTTTCCATCATCCTGCACACTGTAGACATGCAGTAACTGATTTTTATGTTGTTGCTGAAAATCAAGCCCAGAGTCTATAATAAATGCTTCTTGGGCTGGGGAGATAGCATAATGGTTAACCAGGAAACAAACAAACAAACACTTTCAAGGGACCAGGCAGTGGTACATCCTGTTAAGCACACATATTGCAGTGTATAAGGACCCAGATTCAAGCCCCCGGTCCCCACCTGCAGGGGACAAACTTCATGAATAGTGTGGATGTCTCTGTGTCTCTCCCTCTCTATTTTCCCCATCCCCTCTCAATTTCTCTGTCTCAATCCAATAATAAATAAATAAAAGATAAAAATAAAAAACAAACTTTCATGCTGAGGTTCTGAGTTCCAAGGGTCAGTCCCCTCTACTGAGCAGTATTCTAGTAATAGTAATAATTTAAGGAAAAATAAACATAATAAATACTTCTCACATGGCATCAAAGTAAATTTGGTTGTGCTCTCTAGTTAAAACTGTGAGATGAAGAAGCCCACACAGGGAAAGTGGACATTCATTTGATCTTGGACAAGATTCTGCTACCTTAGAGTAGGGTCCCCCGGACTTTACCCTGCACCAGCATCAGGTCGAGGGCTTGTGAAAACTCAGGATTATTAGGCTCTAGCCTCCTGCCCCCAGATTCAGGCCACCTGGGATATAGGGCCTGAGAATGTGCATTCCCACCAGTGAACCCAGAGAATTACTGTCTTCAAGAACCCCAGCCCTGGAAGAGGGAGGTAGCATAATGGTTATGAAAAAAATATCTTATGTCGGAGGCTCTAAAGTCCCTGGTTCAATCCTCTACACCACCACTGAACAGTACTTTCGTTAATCCACCTCTCCTGTTAAAAATATATATTTTAAATAAAGTGCTCGGTTTCTGACTGCAGTAACTGTCCCTCAGTATCTTTCAAATACTGACTCCTGCTCAGCCCTTCATTCCTCCAGTGTACCTGGAATCTAAGGAAGACAAGGCAAGGGCAGGACACGTTGGTGGCCAACTGATTATTCACCCTATCTCTTTTCAAATAGTCCATTGACTCCATCCTTATTGAAAGCCACTTCCCCAAACATGTTTTGCTGCCACACAACAGAGCACTAGGAATTTCCTGTGGAGGCCGCGCCAGAGCGCTGGGGAGTGGAGGGGAGGCGAGGGGAGGGCCGAGCGGTGCTGAGCCGGCGCCTTCCCTTGGCTCGGGCTCGGCCACGTGCCCCACCCCCTCGCGCGCACATGTCTGCGCCCGCCGCCGCCGCCGCCGCCGGGCTGTTTATGAGCAAGTTGTTGTGGTAGAAATGGAGCAGGCTGCACATGCCCGGGCCATGTGACCCCGGCAGCCCGCGTGAGCTGGGGACCGGCACAAACACACTGAGCTCTGGCCTCCACTGGCCCGACAAATGGGAGACAGAATGGGGAAGGGGTGAAAGAGCGCTGGCTCCCATCTGCTGGTCTCCTGGCTCCTTTTGTCTCTCTGGAGCCACTCGGAGGAGCAAACACCGGGAGAGGAAGCATGATTTCCCAAGGCTTGTTCTCCCGGGCAGCCCCTTGGAATCAAGTGAACAAAGGACTTCCCCCAAATCAGCAGCCCAGCATGCCCCCCAGGCCATGTGTTCCAGTGCTGACATCAGCTCAGAGCAGGCTGGGCTCCCCAAAGCAGGTTGCCTGGTCCCTTCTTTCTAGGAAAGAGGATGCCACACACAGATGCAGCAGGTGCCCCCAGTCCAGAATTAGAATGAGAAGAGTTCAAGGATTTGTGGGGCCAAGGACACAAAGCAAGGGATCAATCTACAGCCGTGGCACCTGTGGACATAGTGGACAGGAAAAAGGGAGCCATTCTGCTGACTGGGGGTAGGAGGAGCTGAGGACTAGGGACAATCTAGAAGAGCTTTGCAGTAACTCAAAAGCAGGTGCAGAAGGTAGCTCAACCTCCAGCTCTCTAGGGAATGTCCTCTTCTTCCACTCTCTGGCCCGCCAAGCTCTGCGGGTGCTTCACTCAAAGCTCTAGCCCAAGACCCCCTACTCTAGCTCCAGCCCCTACTTGTGATTCCACTTCTGAATGTGGTGCATCTTGCTGGGAGGTGAGACTGCTGGAGTCAGGCGGACAGTAGGTTAGGAGGAACAAGTGGAACAAGCACGACCCACATTTCCGTATCACACCAAAACTTCGCAGATCCTGCATTGCAGAGCTAGCGCTTTTTTTTTTTTTTTTTAATTTCCACTGGGCCCCTACACACGTCTGCATTTTTGCAACCAGAACAGATTTTTTTTTTTCAGGGTGCAAACTGCGCATTCTAATGAGCCAAAGCTCCTTCCTGTGGCATTGAAAATCTCTGGCAAATTACTTCTCTTCCCTCTCCCACCCACAATTTAGAAGAAAGGGAGGGGATCCCAAATTCATGAAGTTGCAGGAAGCATTCCCCTGCCTTTCTCTACTCCCCCTAAAATACTGCAGTCTTTCCAGTCCAACTAACAGCTGCAGCCCAGAGGAAGAGAGAAGGGAGGAGGGCAAATGAGCCTTGTTCCTTCTTTCCAAGCAGGCTGTGCTGGTAGGGTGGGGGTTGCTTTCATTTCTTTCTTTCTTTCTTTTATTATAATTATTTTTTAAATATTTTATTTATTCTCTTTTGTTGCCCTTGTTTTATTATTATTATTTTTATTTTTTACTGGGAGGTCCATTGTAACCCCTCTCCCTCCTCATCCCAGTCTGTGATTATGTAAGCCTCCCAGAAACTACACACAGCCATTGCCATCTACCCTGGCCACAGTTTCTCATGAGTGTTGCCATGAGCCTCTGGTTTTCATAAGCAGCTGCATGGAAAGCTGCAGAGTCCTAATGGGTGCTGGTAGATAAGGACAGGGTTTAGGATAGGGCTTGGGGGCTGGTGAAATATCTCACTCGCATAGTGTACTACTTTGCCATGTCTGCAGTCCAGATTCAAGGCTGGAAGCTTAGGTGCTGTGCCTCTCTCTCTCTCTCTCTCTCTCTCTCTCTCTATTATATTTAATCTTTTGATAAAGACAGCCAGAAATTGCGAGGAAGGGGGATACAGAAAGGGAGAGAGAAAGGAGAGAAGACCGCACTGCTTCACCACTTGCAAAGCTTTCCTCCTGCAGGAACTGGGGGCTTGAACTTGGGTCCTTGTGCCTATTAACATGTGAACTCAACCAGTTGCACCACCAACTGGTCCCTTTCTCACCATCTCTATTAAAGGGGGGGGAGGGTAGGGAGCCAGTCTGTGACACACCTGGTTGAGCGTTCATGTTACCATGAACAAGGATCTGGGTTTGAGCCTGCAGTGAAACAGTTCTGCAGGTATTTATCTTTCTCTGTCCCTCTCTATTCCACCCCCAACTTCTCTCTGTGCTATCAAATAGAAAAGGGAGAGTGGAAAAAAAAGGGAGGGATTGGCCACCAGGTGCAGCAGATTCATCATGCAGGCACCAAGCAATAATCCTGGTGGCAATTTAAAAAAAATTAAGGGGGTGCTGGGGTGCATAATGGTTATGCGAACAACTTTAATGCTTGAGGCTCTGAGGTCCCAGGTTCAATTCCCAGAATGACCATAAGCCAGAGCTGAGCAGTGCTCTGATAAAGAAAAATAATAACTTTTATTTATTTATTTATTTATTTATTTCTATTTTTTAATCATCTTTATTTATTTATTGGATAGAGACAGCCAGAACTGGAGAGAGAAGGGAGAGACAGAGAGGGAGAGAGACAGAGAGACATCTGCAGGTGGGGACCAGGGGCTTGAGCTTGAGTCCTTGTGCACTGTGATGTGTGGGTTTAACCAGGTGTGCCACCACCTGGCCCCGCCCTCTTTTAAATTTTTTTTCTTTTCCTTTGTAACTTCCCCTCCCCTCTCAATTTCTCTGTCTAGGTCCAAAATAAATAATATTAAAAAATAAAAGTTATGGGCTAGGTGGTGGCGCACCTGGTTGAGTGCACATGTTATAGTGCACAAGGACCCAGGTTCAAGCCCCTGGTCCCCACCTGCAGGGGAGACCCCTCCCCTCTCAATTTATCTCTGTCTCTATCAATAATAAACAAATAAATAAAATTATTTAAAAGAAGAAAGATGTGGTCCAGGAGGTGGCGCAGTGATAAAGCTTTGGATTCTCAAGCATGAGGTCCCGAGTTCGATCCCTGGCAACACATGTGCCAGACTGATGTCTGGTTCTTTCTCTCTCCTATCTTTCTCATAAATAAATAAAATATTAAGAAAAAAAAAGAAGAAGAAAGACACTTACAGCACTGTTTCACCACTGATGAAGTTTCCCCAGTGCAGGTGAGGGTTGGGGGCTTGAATCAGGGTCTTTAAGCATTGCAGCATGTGTGCTCTATCAGATGTGCCACTGCCTGGCCCTGAAAAAGTCTTTCATACCTGAGGCATCCAGGTCCCAGGTTCAATTCCCAGAACCACCAAAAACCAAAGCTGAGCAATGCTCAGCTTAATAAATAATAAAATTATATACATTTATATATAGATGTATAGATAAAGCTGGGGGGGCAAGCAGTGATGCACCTGGGAGAGCTCACACATTATAGTTCACAAAGATCCAGGTTTAAGCCCCCAATTCCCACTAGTGGGAGGGGGAGCTTCATGATGGTGAAGCAGAGCTTCAGGTCTCTCCCTTTCCCTTCCCTCCCTCCCTCTCTGTCTCTCTACCTCCCCTTCTCAGTTCTTCTCTGTCTCTATGAATAAGCAAATAAATATTTAAAAGAAAAAGATGGAGCTTAGAGTAAGGGTTGGAAACAAGAGTCAGATACAGGTCTGAGGAAACAGCATAATCATTTGTCACACAAAAGATTTTTTTCCAAGTATTTTGGATGTTTTCCTGTTATCTTTTTAATATAATTTTATTTATTGATTCATGAAAAATGATAGGATAGAGAGAAAGAACAAGACATCACTCTGGTACATGTGCTGCCAGGGATTGAACTCAGGACCTCAGGCTTGAGAGTGCAATGCCTTATCCACTGTGCCACCTCCCGGACCACAAAAAGGAGGTTTTTTTTTTTCTTTCATTTATTTATTCCCTTTTGTTGCCTTTGTTATTTTATTGTTGTAGTTATTATTGTTATTGATGTCGTCATTTTTGGATAGGACAGAGAGAAATGGAGAGAGGAGGGGGAGAGAAAGATAGACACCTGAAGACCTGCTTCACTGCTTGTGAAGCAACTCCCCTGCAGGTGGGGAGTCAGGGGCGCAAACCTGCATCCTTATGCCAGTCCTTGAACTTGAGTCCCTCCTCATTTCCTTGTAGACTGAAGCCTGTTACCCATATATTAGTCAGTGGACAATACCAATTTCCCCTGATTCTTACATTATATAATTATTATCATTATTATTGGTTGTGGGTTCTAGGCTTTGTGCCATGTGCGCTTAACCCGCTGTGCTACCACCCGACTCCCGACTTTCTTTTTTTTAAAAAATATTTTATTTACTTATTCATGAGAAAGATAGGAGGAGAAAGAGAGAAGGAACCAAATATCACTTTGGTACATGTGCTGCCGGGGATTGAACTCAGGACCTCATGCTTGAAAGTCCAATGCTTTATCCACTGCACCACCTCCCGGACCACCTGACTTTCTTTTTTTAAATATGGAACACTTCACAAATTTGCGTGTCATCCTTGCACAGAGGCCATGCTAATCTTCTCTGTACCGTCCCAGTTTTAGTATATGTGCTGCTGAAGCGAGCACACAAAAGACTTTCATGCCTAATACACCAAAGGTCCCAGGTTCAGTCCCAGCACCATCATAAGCCAGAGTTGAGCAGTGCTCAGCTGTGCCTCTTTTACTCATTAGAATAACTAAAATTTTTTTTTAAAAAAATAGGCAGATACAAACACACACTCCCAGGAGCCAGGTGGTAGCACACCTGGTTAAGTGAACATATTACAGTTCCCTGGCCCCCACCTGCATGGGGGACGCTTCATGAGTGGTGAAGCAGGATTGAAGGTGACCATGTCTCCCTCTCTACCTCCCCCTACCTCTAAATTTCTCTTTGTTCTATCAAATAAAATAAATAAAGTTAAACAACCCTCCAACACACACACACACACACACACACACACACTCCCCTGCTCAGGGATAGCCAATGGGAAGGTAAGAGGACCTGGAGGGTGAAGTCTCTAGTAGCAGTATGGCGAAGAGTGGACAGAATGTCTTCATGTAGCATGTGCTGGGTGCCCAGGCCAGAAAGAGGGAGATCTTTTTTTAAAAAAAATATGTTTATTTATTCCCTTTTGTTGCCCTTGTTGTTTTATTGTAGTTATTATTGTTGTCGTTGTTGGATAGGACAGAGAGAAATGGAGAGAGGAGGGGAAGACAGAAAGGGGGAGAGAAAGATAGACACCTGCATACCTGCTTCACCGCCTGTGAAGCGACTCCCCTGCAGGTGGGGAGCTAAGGGCTCGAACCAGGATCCTTACTCTGGTCCTTGCACTTTGCACCCACCACATGCGCTTAACCTGCTCTGCTACCACTTGGCTCCCAAAGAGGGAGATCTTGGGCTTAATCTTTTACCAACAAGCATAGTCCATACACCTCTAGATCCTGTGCCATGGATGGGATCCTGGGCTCTAAATAGGTTATTCTCCCACCCCTTTGGATTCCTCAAACCATCTGCTGAAGCAATATTGGTCCAGGAAGAGGGGTGACTTAAAATTCTTTTATTATCTTTATTTATTTTTTGCATAGAGACAGTCAGAAATTGAGATGGTGGGGGTCGGGCAGTAGCTCAGTGGGTTAAGCGCACGTGGTACGAAGTGCAGGGACCAGGTTGGAGCCCCCGACTCCCCACCTGCAGAGGAGTCGCTTCACAGGCGGTGAAGCAGGTCTGCAGATGTCTGTCTTTCTCTCTCCCTCTCTGTCTTCCCCTTCTCTCTCCATTTCTCTCTGTCCTATCCAACAAAGAATGACATCAACAACAATAATAACCACAACAAGGCTACAATAAGGGAAATAACCCTGGAGGCAAAGAAAAAAAAGAAATTGAGATGGTAAGGGAGACAGAGAGGGAGGGAGACACCTGCAGCATTGCTTCACCACTTGCAAGGCTTTCACGCTGCTGGTGAGGCCTGGGGGCTGGGACCTGGGTCCTTGCACATTGTAACATGTGCACTCAACCAGGTGCACCACTGCACTAGCCTTCCGCCTTCCCCTTAATTTTTACTAAAGTATTGTTAAGTTCAGGTGGTTCTGGTGGGGACTGAACCAGGGACTTTTCGTGCATCAGGCATGAAAGTCATTTTGCATAATCAATAATGCTATTCAGCAGTCTGGTGAGAATTTTTTTTTTTTTTTGTCTTCAGGGTTATCATTGGAGCTCTGGGATTCATTGGATGGACCTTCTCGTGGTGTGTCCCGTGAGTACCCATTCATTGGGGAAACTGACGATCCTTCCTAGCCGACTGAATCCACATGGATCCCAGTCACTTTCAAAGCCAGCAACAAGCAGCTCCTGACAGCTTTCAACCTGACGCTGTTGACTGGCTACGGAAGAAGGGCAAACGCTAGAAGAAGAAGAAGAATTGGAGCTCTGTGTCTGTACTATGAATCCATACTCCTGGTGGCCTTTTGTTATTTGTTTCATTTTATTGGATAGGACAGAGAGAAACTGAGAGGGCAGAGGGAGATAGAAAGATAAGGCACTGGGGGGGTCGGGCGGTAGCACAGTGGGGTAAGTGCAGAGGATCCTGGTTCCAGCCCCCGGCTCCCCACCACAGGTTTGCAGGTGTCTATCTTTCTCATGCTTCACCATGTGTAAAGTGATCCTCCCCACACACACACCTGCAGTTGGGGAGCTAGAAGCATGAACCAGGATCCTTGTGCTTTCCTTTATGTGCACTTAATCCAGTGCGCCACCACCTGAACCCATGGTGGGAGATTTCTGAAAGACTGTTTAGAGGTGCACATTAAGGGCTGGTGAGATAGCACACTGGTTATGTAACATGACTCTCATGCCTGAGGCTCTGAGCTCCCAGGCTTGATCCCCAGCACCACCATAAGCCAGAGCTGTGCTCTGGTGAAAAAAAAGGAGGGTGGGGGTCTTCACATAAAGAATGTTATTCCCTTAGGATTTTTAAAAAATATTTTTCCAACAATGATGACAACAATAATAATAACTACAACAATAAAACAACAAGGGAAACAAAAGGGAATAATAAGTAAATATAAAAAAAGTTATGTGGTCTGGGAGGTGGCGCAATGTATAAAGCACTGGACTCTCAAGCATGAGGTCTTGAGTTCAATCCCCAGCCGCACATGTTCCAGAGTGATGTCTGGTTCTTTCTCTCTCTCCTCCAATCTTCCTAATAAATAAATAAAATCTTTTAAAAAATTAAAAAGATGTATTTATTTTTATTAATATTTATTTATTATTCCCTTTTGTGGCCCTTGTTGTTTCATTGTTGTAGTTATTATTGTGGTTGTTACTGATGTCGTCGTTGTTGGACAGGACAGAGAGAAATGGAGAGAGGAGGGGAAGGCAGAGGGGGGAGAGAAAGAGAGACACCTGCAGACCTGCTTCACCACCTGTGATGCTACTCCCCTGCACGTGGGGAGCCAGGGGTCCGCGATCCTTACAATGGTCATTGTGCTTTGCGTCATGTGTGCTTAACCTGCTGTGCTACCGCCTGACTCCTTCCCTTAGGATTTTTAAAAAGTATTCATTTATTGGGTGGGAGAGCTAGCATAATGGTTATGTAAACAGACTATTGCCTGAGGCTCCAAGGTTCCAGGTTCTATCCCCCCCACCATAAACCACAGTTAAATACCTGATTGAGTTCACATTAAAATGCTCAAAGAATGGGTTCAAGCCCCCAAGCCCCACTTGCAAGGGGAAAGCTTTGCAATGGTAAAGAAGTGTTGCAGGTGTCTCTCTGTCTCTCTCCCTCTCGATCACTCCCTTCCCTCTTGATTTCTGGCTGTTTCTATCCAATAATAAGATAATTTAAAATATTTATTTATTTATGGAAGAGATCAGAGGAGAGAGAGAACCAGATCATCTCCTTGGAACATTCAATGCCTTGCATTGAATTAGGGACCTCATACTTGCAAATCTTTTTTTTTTTTTAAGTATGCAGCTGAGATTTTTTTAAAAAAATATTTATTTATTTAGTCCCTTTTGTTGACCTTGTTGGTTTTTATGGTTGTAGTTATTGTTGTTGTTGTTGGATAGGACAGAGAGCAAGGGAGAGAAGAGGGGAAGGCAGAGAGGGGGAGAGAAAGATAGACACCTGCAGACGTGCTTCAGCACCTGTGAAGCAACTTCCCTGCAGGTGGGGAGCCGGGGGCTTGCACCGAACCCGGATCCTTACGCCAGCCCTTGCACTTCGTGCCACGTGCGCTTAACCCACTGCTCTACCGCCCGACTGCCCATTCTTGCAAATCTAATGTGATAGCAGAAGCACCATCAATTGAGCCTCCAAAATGTTTTTAATTTTATTTATTTATTTATTCCCTTTTTGTTGCCCTTGTTTTATTGTTGTAGTTATTATTATTGATGTCATCATTGTTGGATAGAACAGAGAGAAATGGAGAGAGGAGGGGAAGACAGAGAGGGGGAGAGAAAGATAGACACCTGCAGACCTGCTTCACTGCCTGTGGAGCGACTCCACTGCAGGTGGGGAGACAGGGGCTCAAACTGGGATCCTTATGCCGGTCCTTGCACTTCGTACCACATGCGCTTAACCTACTGTGCCACCTCCTGACTCCCATGTTTTTTTATCAGATCACTGCTCAGCTCTGCTTATGTTAGTGCTTATGGGACTTTGGGGCATCAGGCATGAAAAGTCTTTTGTATAACCACCAGACCACCTCCCAAACCCAGCATTTATCCTTTTTTTTTTAAATTTGATAGAGACAGAGAAATTGAGAGGGGAGAGAGGAGACAGAAAGGAAAAGAGACAGAGAGAAACCTGTAGCCCTGCTTCACCACTTGTGAAGCTTTCTCCCTGCAGGTGGGAACCAGGGGCTTGAACCTGGGTCCTTGCACACTATAATGTAAATGCTTAACCAGGTGCCCCTTCATTTATCCTTAAATTTTTTTTTAATTGCCATCAGGGTTATTGCTAGGGCTCAGTGCTGGCATTACAAGTCCACTGTTCCCAGTGGCCATTCTTCCCTTTTTTTAAAAAAATTATTTATTTGTTCCCTTTTGTTGCTCTTGTTTTTTATTGTTGTTGTAGTTATTATTGTTGTTGTTATTTATGTTGTCATAAATTTATGTTGTTGGATAGGACAAAGAGAAATGGAGAGAGGAGGGGAAGAAAGAGAGGGGGAGAGAAAGATAGACACCTGCAGACCTGTTTCACCTTCTGTGAGGTGACCCCCCCCTGCAGGTGGGGAGCCTGGGGCTCGAACCGGGATCCTTACACCGGTCCTTGCATTTTGCGCCACATGTGCTTAACCTGCTGTGCTACCACCCGGCTCCCCGTTCTTCCCTTTTGTTTTTCTTTGTATTTTTCTTTGACAGGACAGAGAAAAATTGAGAGGGGAGGGGAAGATAGAGAGACGAGGAGAAAGATACATACTTCCTGACCTGCTTCACAACTTGTAAAGCACCCCCCCCCCCCCCCCGCACATAACAGGTGGGGAGTGGTACTTGAACCTAGGTTCTTGTGCATGGTGAGATGTGTGCTTAACTGGATGTGCCACTGGCAGGCCCCTCAGAATTTATTCTTAATATATTCCCAGGAAAGAAGTGCCAAGTCTTTAAAGGGCCCTGACCTTCTGAGCCCTCCTCACTCACCTGCAGAGCCTAAAGCCAGAGGCTCAGGTAGAGATGAGAGTTCAGAGGGCGGCTTCAGTTACTCACCTGTTAGCAGTCTTGGAGGAAGTTTTCTTGTTTTTTGCACTCTATTCTGGTCCCTTCTACCTTCATGGTCAGAAGAGGAGAATGTTGGAGTTTAAAAAGAAATATAGGATGGCGGCAATAATAACTACAACAATAAAAAACAGGGACAGGGAATCAGGCAGTAGCGCAAGGATGGGCATAAGGATCCTGGTTTGAGCCCCCGGCTCCCTACCTGCAGGAGAGTCCCTTCACAGGTGGTGAAGCAGGTCTGGGGGTGTCTGTCTTTCTCTCCCCCTCTCTGTTTTCCCCTCCTCTCACCATTTCTCTCTGTCCTATCCAACAATGACGACATCAACAATAATAACTACAACAACAATAAAAACAACAAGGGCAACAAAAAGGAAATAAAGATTTAAAAAAAATAAGGGCAACAAAAGGGAATAAATAAATATTAAAAGAAGAAGAGGGAGTTGGGTGGTAGCGCACGTGGCACAAAGCGCAAGGACTGGAGTAAGGATCCCGGTTCCAGCCCCGGGCTCCCCACCTGCAGGGAAGTCGCTTCACAAGCGGTGAAGCAGGTCTGCAGGTGTCTATCTTTCTCTCCTCCCCTCTGTCTTCCCCTCCTCTCTCCATTTCTCTCTGTCCTATCCAACAACAATAACAATAATAAACAAGGGCAACAAAAGGGAAAATAAATAAATATAAAAAAGAAAAAAAAAGAAGAAGAAATATAGGAGCTAGTAGAGTGCAAACATCACCATGTTTGAAGACCCAAGTTTAAGAACATAGTCCCTACCTGCCAGGAGTGAATACTTCATGAGTGGGGGAGTATTGCAGGTGTCTCCCGTTCACTCTCTCTCTCCTTAAGATTAAAAAAGTTATTTATTTATTCCCTTTTGTTGTCCTTGTTGTTATTATTGTTGTTATTGATGTCATCATTGTTGGATAGGACAGAGAGAAATGGAGAGAGGAGGGGAAGACAGAGAGGGGGAGAGAAAGACACCTGCAGACCTGCTTCACCGCTTGTGAAGCGACTCCCCTTCAGGTGGGGAGCTGGGGGCTCAAACCGGGATCCTTCCTCTGGTCCTTGAGCTTTGCGCCACATGCGCTTAAGCTGCTGTGCCCGACTCCCAAGATTTTAATTTATTTATTACCTCAAAAGATAGGAGAAGAGAAAAACAAAAAAGAACCAGACATCAATCTGGTACATGTGCTGCCTGGGATTAAACTCAGGACCTCATGTAAGATTCCAATGCTTTCTCCTCTGCGCCAGCTTCTGGACCTATCCCTAGCTCTAGCTCTAGCCCTAGCCCTAGCCCTAGCCCTAGCCCTATCTCTATCTCTATCTCTATCTCTATCTCTATCTCTATCTCTATCTCTAGCTTTAGCTCTATCTTTATCTTTCTCTCTCACCTTCTATTTAAAAAAAGAAAAGAGGGGGCTTAGGCTGTAACGCAATGGGTTAAGCACATCTTGGCACAAAGAGCAAGGACTGGTGGAAGGATTCCGCTTTGATCCCTGGGCTCCCCACCTGCAGGGGAGACCTTCACATGCAGTGAAGCAGGTCTGCAGGTGTCTGTCTTTCTCTCCCCCTCTCTGTCTTCCCCTCCTCTCTCCATTTCTCTCTGTTCTATGCAACAACAATGACATCAGTAACAACAACAATAACTACAACAACAATGAAAAACAACAAGGGCAACAAAAGGGAAGCAACTCCCCTACAGGTGGGGATCCAGGGGTTCAAACCGGGATCCTTATGCTGGTCCTCGTGCTTTGCGCTAAGTGCACTTAACCTGTTGCGCTACCACCCAACTCCCAGCTTCTGTTCTTGATGATACACTTCACTTGCATGTACCACTGTTGCTCAGGATATCCCAGGGCGAGCTTGCTTATCCAGAGTACCATCCTGGTACATACAGTGCTGGGGACTGAACTCAGGTTTGAGAGACCACTGCCACTTTCAGCTTCTCACAATAATGTCCATCATTTACACCACTCTTTTTTTTAAATTTTCTTTATTGGGGAATTAATGTTTTACATTCAACAGTAAATACAATAGTTTGTACATGCATACACCATTCTTTGATTTGACATATTCTCAGTCTGAACTGCTATGCAAATTCAGCCTCCTGGGGGGCAGGGCAGTGGTGCACCTGGTTAAGTACACATAGTACTATGCTCAAGAACCTGCCCAAGGACTTGGGTTTGAGTCCCCAGCATGCCACCTGTACAGGGAGACACTTCACAACTGATTAAACAGGTCTGCAGGTATTTATCTTTCTCTCTTCCTCTGTCCCCCTCCTCTCTCCAATTCTCTGCCCTACCCAACAAAATTGGAAAAATGGCCACCAGAAGCAATGAGTTCAAAGTGTTAGCACTGAGCCCCAGTGGTAACCCTGAAGGTAATAAAATAAAATAAAATAAAATAAAAAACTCAGCTTCTTGAGCGGGTGAAGCGCACATAGCGTGAAGTGCAAGGACCAGCTTAAGGATCTGGGTTGGAGCCCCGGCTCCCCACCTACAGGGGGTGGCTTCACAGGCGCTGAAGCAGGTCTGCAGGTGTCTGTTTTTCTCTCCCCCTCTCTGTCTCCCCTCCTCTCTCCATTTCTCTCTGTCCTATCCAACAACAATGACATCAATAACAATAATAATAACCACAACAACAATAAAAAACAAGGGCAACAAAAGGGGAAAAAATAGCCTTCAGGAGCAGTGGATTCATGGTGCAGGCACTGATGCCCAGCGATAATCCTGGAGGAAAAACAAAAAACAAAACAAAAGAAAAATGTCAGCCTCCTGACAAATTGCCTACATTTGTTTTAACATCTTGGGCAAGTTAATAATTTTCTCTAAGTCTCACATTCCTAGTTTCTCCAACAAGAATGAGATCTAAAGCATAAGACTGTTTAGAAATTGAACAAGATGGTGTGTGTGAAGCATATAGCATAGTGCCTGGCATACAGTTAGCACTTAATATGTATTATTTCCTTTCCTTGGAAAAGGAGTAGTGAGGTCAAGATAGAATCTCAGGCAAAACACACCTATGGAACCCAGCCCTGGATCATGCCTCACCCTCTTTATATCCAACTGCCTAAATAACAAGTCAACTCAAACTTTTGACCCTCCTATGGCAAGTTCTTGAAAATTCCTCCAAAATTCTCAAGGCTCTGGGTGGGTTGGAAGGAGGCTGGCTGACTTTTTAGAGAAAAGAAAAAGGACCTAGTAGGGCAGGAAATGGCAGGTTCTCTGATTCCAGGCCAGCCTGGTGGTTTCTGCCTCAGGTTTACATCACCCTGGCAGACAGGTTATTTCCCTGGGCAATGGCTGACTTGGTGAGAAAGGAGGAGGAAGGGAAGGCACCTACTGAAGAATGACCTGGTTTCCAGTAAGGATCCACCCACAGTCAGTCAGTGAAGCAGTCAGCCCAAGATTTAGGCCATCTAGGGTTTGCACACGGTGTTGCCCTGTTGCCCAGACCAATTTAGGAAAATAAGAGAGAGAGAGAGAGAGAGAGAGAGAGTGTGTGTGTGTGTGTGTGTGTGTGTGTGTGTGTGTGTGTGTTGGGGCCTCACACAAGTGCAATGCCAACTCCCACTTTTTCATTCAGATAGAAAGATAGAGAGGGTGAGACACCATAGCACCAGAGCTCATCCAGGAGCCAGTGGCACTTCCATGTGGTACCCTACTTGGTGAGATATCACTGACCCAAAATTAAATCTTGAATCAAACATACACATATACTCATACCATTCATATTTACATGCTTGTATTCTTTTTTTTTGCCTCCAGGGTTATTGCCAGGGCTCGGTGCCTGTACCACGAATCTACTGCTCCTGGAGACCATTTTTTCCCCTTTTGTTGTCCTTGTTTTTTTTTATCATTGTTGTGGTTATTATTATTATTGTTGTTGTTGCTGTCATTGGATAGGACAGAGAGAAATGGAGAGAGGAGGGGAAGACAGAGAGGGGGAGAGAAAGATAGACACCTGCAGACCTGCTTCAGCGCCTGTGAAGCGACTCCCCTGTAGGTGGGGAGCCGAGGGCTTGAACCAGAATCCTTACGCCGGTCCTTGTGCCATGCTTGTATTCTTTAACTTATAATCTCAGAGTCTAAGGAAATCCAGAAGCATATATGAGCACAGTTTATTAAGAGTCCAGTTCCTTTCGGGCTGAATTTGGCCATGGAAGTAATAGTGTGTGTGTAGTCAACTGGAATGTCCAGCTGGCAGGAGAGTGGGAGGCTATGTTGAGAAGCACCTGTTGTCTAACAGTTAAAGTTGAGGTCAAAGAGAGGCCAGTGTTAGATTCTATTCCAGGTCTCTACAGGTCAGACAAATCAGCTCTCCCACTCCCTGTGGATGGCTCTAGGTCTCCAAATCTCTGTCCTCCTAGAAGCTGCTGGCAGAAAGAAGAGCAGGGTAGATAGACTAGAAACTTCTGGAGCCAAGAGAGGGTGCTGCCTCTTCTTTCATCTGTTTCCTTCTCAGCTGCAGAAAGGAAACTTCAAAGTTCTTGGTCAGTGTCAAAAGGGGAGTCTCTACAAAAAGTGCAAAAAGGGGGAGTTAGGCGGTAGCGCAGCGGGTTAAGCGCACGTGGCACAAAGCACAAGGACCAGCATAAAGATTCTGGTTCAAGCCCCCAGCTCTCCACCTGCAGGGGAGTCGCTTCACAAGCGGTGAAGCAGGTCTGCAGGTGTCTATCTTTCTCTCCCCCTCTCTGTCTTCCCCTCCTCTCTCCATTTCTCTCTATCCTATCCAACAGTGACGACATCAATAACAATAATAACTACAACAATAAAACAAGGGCAACAAAAGGGAATAAATAAATAAATGTAAAAAAAAATTTTTTTAAAAAGTGCAAAAAGAAGGGAACAGAAATGCCCCCCCCCCGCCACTCCTTCCCTGCCGCCGCCTTCATACCTCACACAGACTGCAAAACAACCCAGCTTCTTGCCAAGAGAACTCAGGCTGGCCAAATCTCAGCTTTCCCTGCCCTAGCTTCCTCTGCCCTCTCCCTGGCTGCACTCTCAGGGAGGGAGTGTCCACCCCATCTTGCCCCTGTAGGGATAGAAACCAGCAAGTAGGACAAGGGATGGGCCGGATCACCATAACAAGAGCTGTGGCCTTGGGAGGAATTTGGGGGACTGAAAGGGGTGTCCCTGAAGGGTGCTGTACCCTGGGGAATAGAGTCCCAATTTAGAGTACAGCTCTGGCAGGTCCCTGGGCTGTGACCCAGACTCTGATGGAGAGTTGGGAAGGGTGCAGAGTGCAACTAGCTTGGGACTTGATGGCTCACCTCTGAGCTTTCTCTCCAGAGCCCAGGGAGGAGAGACAGGGGGTGGAGGCTGAGTTCAGAACCAAGTTTTCCTGAAAAGCCTCTTTCCTTCTTTGTCCTAGCTCCTCCCGAGCCCTCCCACATTCTGCTGCAACTTCCCAGCTCTGGGCAGAAAGGCCAAGGCAGATCAGAGAAGAACCACTGCCCTTTCTCCCACTCTTTGGAGGCGGGGGTAGAGGAACAGCTAAATCCCAGGCCATTCTAGAAAGGGTCAGTGGTCACACCAGCTGCACAATCAGCTTCTCTTCAAACTTCCTGTCCTCTCAGTTTGCTCACATAAACAAACAAACAAAAAATTGTGGCGGCTCACCCAATAGAATGCACATATACATTATCTGGGTTCAAGCCCCCAGTCCCCACCTTTAGGGGGGAAGTTTCATGAGTGGTAGAGCAGTGGGTTGGGAAGATAGCATAATATGCAGAGGTAAGCAAAGTAATGTTTATGCCTGAGGTCCCAATGGTCTAGGTTCAACCTCCCAACATCAGGAGCTAAGCAGTGCTTTGGTAAAATAAATAATGAAGTTGTTTTTTTTTTTGCTCCAGGGTCATTGCTGGGGCTCAGTGCCTGCACCACAAATCCACTGCTCCTAGAGACCATTTTTTTCCCTTTTGTTACCCTTGTTATTTTTTTTTTATCATCGTTGTGGTTATTATTATTATTGTTGTTATTGTTGCTGTCATTGGATAGGACAGAAATGGAGAGAGGAGGGGAAGACAGAGAGGGGAGAAAAAGATAGACACTTGCAGATCTGCTTCACCACTGGTGGGGAGTCAGGGGCTCGAACTGGGATCCTTATGCTGGTCCTTGTGCTTCGTGCCATGTGTGCTTAACCCACTGCGCTACTGCCCAACTCCCATAAAGTAATTTTTTTAAAGAGGTGGAGCAGTGTTTACAAGTGTTTCTCTGTGTCTCTTTCCTCTCTATTGGTCTCTTATCCTTTATGAAAAAACAAAATAAAAATAAAATGACTACCAGGAATCAGGAATGGTAGAGTTGTGTAAGTACCAATTCCCAGCAATAACCCAAGTAGCAAAAAAAAAAAAAAAATTAAAGGATCTATTTAATGAAAGAGACAAACAGTGGTCCGGGAGGTGACGCAGTGGATAAAGCATCGGACTCTCAAGCATGAGGTCCTGAGTTCAATCCCTGGCAGCACATGTACAAGAGTGATGTCTGGTTCTTTCTCTCTCTCTCCTTTCTAGTGAATAAATAAATAAAATCTAAAAAAAAAAAAAAAAAGAAAAAGAAAGAGATAAACACACACACACCAGAGCACTGTTCTGGCTACGTGGTTCCAGGGATGGAATTTGGGGCCTCAGGTTTGTAATGCATGTGCTTTTTTACCAACTGAGCCACCTTCCCAGCTTAAACTTGCTCACTTTGGAACTATTCAGTTTACTCCTTCTAAGGGGGCTCACATTCCTCATACTTCCATGGTGACTGTCATGTGTCTAGGCAACCATCAGTGCTGGAAGCAAGGAGAGACTGAACACATAGGCTGTGTGTGTAAACAAGTCCTTCCTAGAGGCATTGGTGCAGACGAGGAATAAGCAAGGAGGAGCAGGTGACTCAAGCTCACTGGGTTGCTTTGAGAAGAAGCTTCTAGTTCTCACACAAGTCCTCAGAGAGCACAGAAGTCCACTTGAGATCTTTTACCAATGGGGCATTTGCTCAAAGGGCAAGACTGGCTATTTTCACTCCTGGTCAGTGTGTTTCACTTGTTCATCCATCTAGATATTTAGGGTGGGAAGATGAAAATGGATGCTTCAAGGGAGTCTAACCTTGAACCAGTCATTTATTAATATATATATATATATATATATATATATATCTCAAAATTTTATTTATTTTTTATTGCTATCAGGGTTATTGCTGGGGCTTAGTGTCAACACGACAAATCCACCACTCCTGGCAGCCATTTTTCCCTCTTTCTTTTTTCTCTTCTTTCTATTTCTAAAAAAAAAATTAATTATCTTTATTTATTTATTGGATAGAGACAGCCAGAAATTGAAAGGAAGGGGAAGGCAGAGAGGGATAGAGACAGAGAGATACCTGCAGTACTGCTTCACCACTTGTGAAACTTTTCCCCCTGCAGGTGGGAAACGGGAGCTCAAACCCAGGTCCTTGTGCACTGTAACATAAGCACTCAACCAGGTGCACCACCACTTGGCTGCTGCTGCTGCTTCTCTTCCTCCTCCTTCTTCTTCCCCTCCTCCTACCCCTCCTCCTCCCCCTCCTCCTCATTCTTCTCCTTCTTGTGGGGGTAATAAACGGTTTACAGTCAACAGTAAAATAGAGTAGTTTGGGGGATCAGGCAGTAGTGCAGTGGGTTAAGTGCACATAGCTCGAAGCACAAGGACCAGCACAAGGATCCTGGTTTCAGCCCCCAGGTCCCCACCTATAGGGGGGGTCGCTTCACAAGCGGTAAAGCAGGTCTGCAGGTGTCTTATCTTTCTCTCCTCCTCACTGTCTTCTCCTCATCTCTCAATTTCTCTCTGTCCTATTCAACAACAACAACAGCAGCAATAACAACAATAACAACAAAAGCAACAAAAATAGGAAAAAATGGCCTCCAGGAGCAGTGGATTTTGTAGAGCAGGCACTGCGCCCCAGCGATAACCCTGGAGGCTATATATATATATGTATGTATATATATATATATATATATATATATAGAGAGAGAGAGAGAGAGAGAGAGTGTAATTTAAAAATGTGCAATATTTCTCAGTTTTCCACATAACAATTCAACCCTCCCTAAGTGCTCCTCTGCCATCATGTTCCAGAACCTGAGCCCTCCCAGAGTCTTTTACCATAGTGCAATACACCAAACCCAGTCCAAGTTCTCCTTAGTGTTTTCTTATTTTTCAACTTCTTTTTTTTTTATTATTAGTGATTTAATAATGATAGACAAGATTGTGGATAAAAGTAGTACAACTCATACAATTCCCACCATCAGAGTGCCATACCCCATCCCCTCCATTGGAAGCTTCCCTATTCTTTATCCCTCTGGGAATATGGACTAAAGATCTCTATGGGGTGCAGAAGTTTGGAGGTCTGGCTTCTGTAATAGTTTCTCCACTGTACATGGGCATTGACAGAGTGATCCATACCCCGAGCCTGTTTCTACCTTTCCCTAGTGTGGTAGGGCTCTGGGGAGGTGGGGTTCCAGGACACATTGGTGAGGTCATCTGTCCAGAGAAGGTAGGTTGCTGACCCTCTCTTCTTCCTATTTTTTCTGGATAAGACAGAGAAATTGAAAGAGGAGGGCAAGATAGAGAGTGAAAGATAGACAACTACAGACCTGCTTCACCATTCATGAAGCAAGACCCCTGCGGGTGGGAAGGGGGCTCCAACTAGGTCCTTGCACATGGCAATACGTGTAATTAAGTAGGTTTGTCACAGCCTGCCTGCCCCCTTTTTAAAATTTTTAAAAAATATTTATTCCCACTTGTTGCCCTTGTTATTTTATTGTTGTAGTTATTATTGTTGTTGTTATTGATGTTGTCATTGTTGGACAGGACAGAGAGAAATGGAGAGATATGGGGAAGACAGAGAGGGGGAGAGAAAGATAGACACCTGCAGACCTGCTTCACCACCTGTGAAGCGACTCCCTTGCAGGTGGGAAGGCAGGGGCTAGAATCAGGATCCTTATGTTGGTCCTTGTGCTTTGTGCCACGTGCGCTTAAACTGCTGTGCTACCGCCCGACTCCCAAAATTTTTTATTATCTTTTTTTATTGGATAAAGCCAGAAATTGAGAGTGGGGAGATAGAGAGGGGGAGAGAGAGAGAGAGAGAGAGAGAGAGAGAGACCTGGGGCAGATAGATAGCATAATAGTTATGCAAAGTGTCTCTCATGCCTAAGGCTCCAAAGTTCCAGGTTCAGTTCCCTGCACCACCATAAGCCAGGAAAAAATAAAGAGAGAGAGGGAGAGACACCTGTAGCACTGCTCCACCACTTATGAAGCTTTCTCTCTTCAGGAGGGGACCAGGGGCTTGAACCGTGTGCCACCACCGCCCCCTTTTTAAATGAGAGATACATAAAAAGACAGAGAAAAATACTGAGAGAGACCAGAGCATCACTTACCTCTGACTTATAGTGGTGCTGGGGTTTGAACCTAGGACCTCAGAGTCTCAGGCATGAAAGTATTTTGCATAACTACTATACTGTCTCCTCAGTCTCCAACCACTCACTTCTAAGCTTCCTTTTACTCATCAGTAAAGAAGAAAGGTTAAAATCTTCGAATGGGCCAGGCGGTGGTGCATCTGGTTAAGTGCACACATTGCACTGTGCAAGGACCCAGGTTCAAGTCCCTGGTCTCCACCTGCAGGGGGAAAGCTTCACAAGTGATGAAGCAGGGCTGCAGGTGTCTCTCTACCTCTTTCCCTATTTCCCCTCCCCTTCTCATTTTCTCTCTGTCTCTATCCAATAATAAACAAATAAACATATATAAAAATTTAAGAGAAAAATTACCTTTGTGGTGCCTTCTGTGTTAACCTCCATGTAATCTATTTGCTCTTCTCAAGCCAGGGTGTGTATGAGAGCTGGGGGGAGCAAATGTTACTCTGCACTCAACTCTCACCTCTGACCTCTATGACTTTAAGACCTCAAAGCACTTTCACCACAAAGTTCCCCTTCTTGGTCTTTACTTCCCAGATAAAGGGAGATGACTCACCCCAAAGTCACCTGGATGGGTGAGGTGGTGTGATACAAATGAGGAGTCTATAGGGATAGCCTCACCACCCCCCTCCCAGCAAGTAACTCCTTTCCCTAGGAGTATGCTAAGAGGAATAGATCATGTTGGCTGTGGAGATAGCATACAGGTTATGCCAAAAGACTTCCGTGCATGAAGAAGTGAGGTCCCAGTGTAATCCCTAGAACCACCATAAACCAGCACTGAGCAATGTCCTGGTCTTTATTTACCTCATTAAAATAAAATATCATAAAAATAATAAATAAATAAATAGAGGGGTCACCTTTCTGCTTGGTCTCTGAACTTGGCCCTGCAGCAAAGGGAATTGAGCTCTTGACTCTGGTGATCTCTCTCTCCCCCTGTGTTAACCACAACCTCAACGAGGGCAATCCTGCAGTCACATGAAGCCCTCACGTTTGCAAGATTTGCAGAAATGGCTTGTCAGCTTGGATCTCCCGCAGAGCAGTGAAGCTTGCCAGTCCCTCCCCAGGAATTCACATGCCTCTGCCATACAGGCTTTCTAAACACGCCACCCAGATTTTATCTCTGCTCACCCTTCCCTCGCTCCCCTCCACCCCACCTCCGCCCGCCAGCTAGAGTTTTTTTTTTTGCAAAGCAGAAAGGGAAAATAAATGCATTCCGCTTACTTGGCCCTTGGACTACAAATCCCGAAAGCCTTGGCGTTACGCAGGCGCATGAAGCTCAACGTGCCTGCTGCTGGAAAAGTGTGTCACTGGGGCACGAGGCGCTCCCTGGGATCACATGGTACCTGCTCCAGTGCCGCGTGCGGCCCGGGAACCCTGGGTTGCTGGCGCCTGCGCAGAGCCCTCTGTCCCAGGGAAAAAGGCTGGGGCAAAAGGCGGTTGAGATTGGCAGAGTGAAATATTGCTGCCGAGGAAACGTAGCAGGGCACACGTCTCGCTTCTTTGCGCCTGGGTGCCCTGTTTCTCTCCATCACTTACTTCCTGACTGCAACCTTTCTCCCTCTGGGACTTTTGCACCAAGAGCTTCAGATTCACTCTCCTGCAGCGCTGCGGAGCCGTCAAGCAGTGGCACCCGGTGCACTGAAGAAACCCGACCTTCCTTGCTACCTTCTAGCCAGAACTACTGCAGCTGATTCCCCCCTCCCCCACATTTTCTCTGCTCTTCCCATGCAAAACAGACCTCCGTTGCCTCAGCGTCCCGCCCTTCTGCAGGGTTGCAGTTCAGCTGCCCCAAGACCTTGCTGCAAGGTGCTTCGGTTCCTGATCGCGAGCCTCGGGGTTCACTCCCCACACTCAACCAATATCCAAGGGGCGACAGCGGCGATTACAACCTCCTGTTTGTGTCAAGGTCCAGTTTGAATGACCACTTTCAGCTGGTGAAGACATGACGACCCTAGACTCCAACAACAACACAGGTACTGAGATTATTTTACTGTCATCATCCTTTCTGTCACTATCTTCTCACCTTAATCTATGTAGACAAGAGGAACTTTGTAATGGACTGGGAACTCCCTCCGTCTGGTAATTTGCTAGCGTGCTGGGGTCGGGGGGGGGGCATTGGCTAGGATTTCCAGAGCGGGTTGTAGAGTCCTGAGGTGCTCCACCACTATCCCCTCTGAACTCCAACGCTCCCTTGAGCCTGAAGGTCTTGGATGACGGGCAGGAAGACATAGGGAGCGGAAACTTGTGATGAGATGAACAATTTAGAGGAGCTGGGAGCTCTGAAGCAGTGCCCCGAAATGCCCCCATCTATCTACCCCCCCCCCCCAGCTTTTGTGGCATGCCAGGACTTCGCGGAAAGTCGATCCCTCTTTCCTCTTCCCTTCATTTCTTCAGGTTCGGGGGAACTTGTGAAGCAGTGGGGCGATTTGGGCTCCAGGCAGGAGGGGCTGGGGGAACGGGTCAGACCTCACCCAGGAATCCTCAGTGACAGTAGGGAGAGGCTCCGGAGGAGAGTGGTGCCGGGCCCCAGAGAGGACACCCACAGCGCTGGGGAGACCTGCAGGGCTCACATGGACGCGGGACCGGGCCCACGTGCTGCGTTTGTTTTCATTCAGCACAAGTCGTGGCCGCCACCCCATTGGTCGTCGCCTCCCGGCCCGGTTACATAATGAGCTCCACCCCCTGGTCGCCCCGGCAACGCGTGTTCCTTGCAGGGCTCCCCTAGGTGGTCCGGGCCCTGCGGACCTTCGGGACCTACGACCCGGATGCCCTGGTTGGGCGGGGCGGGGGCGGGGCTGCTGCTTCGGACTGACAGGCCGCAGGCAGGGCGGGGTCTCGGGTTCCGGGGTTCCGCGTTGGGGAGCCACGTGCAGGAGGCACACGTGGAGAGGGGACGTGAGGCCGGCTGAGGACCCAGCTCTCGCCCCGCCCCGCTGAGATCTGGGTGAAGCTGGGCTGACTCACCGCCCGGCCTGCCTCCTTTTCCTGTCGGCCTGCCTGCCCTATTCTCCGGACATCACTGGAGCAAGTAAGAGGGAGCCACCCCTGACCACTCTCGGCCTCGTGTTTACACTCTTCAAAGGGGCCTCACAGGTTTCCCCTTCCCCCTTGATTGTATTTGCGTTTCCCTCACCGTTTTTGCCTTTATACCCAGTTTGGACACTTTGCAAATTTTATTCTCCAAGAATCTCTTTCCTTAGTCTTGCAAACACTGTCTCACCTCCTGTGAAACAAGCAGCAGTTTGTCTTCCAAGGAGCCCTAGCTGAAAGGATATTGCCTTTCACCCTTTTTTCTCCTATTGAAAGGAAAACACCCAAAGAGGAAAGTTGATTTCCTCCAGGTCACAAATCAAGTTGGTGGTGCGAGATCCATATCTATACTTTTTTTTTTAAGAATATAATTCACTTTCAGGTTGGAAGTCTGTGTGGATGACAGTCTTAATCCCCCTTTGGAGATGGGTGAAGTAGGTCAGGTTCATTTACCACCGCATCTATATCCCAACCCCCACCCCACCTCAGTCCTGAAACTAGGAGCGCATCTGTTGTGCAACTATTTTACAGGGAGCTGGGTTCGCCCTGACCAACCTTGAGCTATTTTAAGGCTGCCCTGCCTGGCTTAGTGTGTGTCAGTGGGTGAGCAAGACATGTGCTGTGGAGACACGGTGGCCTGGTCTCTGTGGGCTCACACGTGTCCTGGTATCCTCCCTTCTCCCGCCGCCCATGGCAGGCCAAAGCTAGGTGCTTGGCACAGGTGTGGCCCACAGGTCACCTTCTCTTACTAATGCCAGGGCAACACAGACACCTGCCTAGCAATACTAATAACTCAGGGGGTTAAAGTCCCTGAGTGGCCAAAGAGCCAAGGTCATTGTGACTAAGCTGAGAGATCAGCAGGGAGGAATTCCAAAGCCCTAGGTTGAACAATTTGCCCTTCATTTCCACCTCCTGCAACTTGCATTACTAAGTCTTCTGGATTGGGAGATAGAGTCTTCCCACTCTCATGGAGGCCATGGGAAGCGACTGGCCATACAGAGAACCTTCAGAGAATACTGTTTTTGATGAATAACTTTTTTCATTTTAACTTAAAAAAATTAATTAATTAATTAGTTTTGGATAGAGACAGAGAGAAATTGAGAGAGAAGGGAGAGATAGAGAGGAAGAGAGAGAGACAGAGAGACACCTGCAGACCTGCTTCACCACCTGTGAAGTGACTCCCCTGCAGGTGGGGAACCGGGGGCTTGAACCAGGATCCTAACCTGTCCTTGTGCTTTGTGCCACATGCACTTAACCCGCTGCACTACCACCCGACTCCCTTAACTTGCTTTTAAAGATTTATTTTTAAATTTTCATTTATTAATGAGAGAGAGAAAGGGAGAAAGAAGACCAACTGTCACTCTGGTATATGCCCTGCCGGGGATCAAACTCTAGACCTCATGCTTTAGAGTCTAATGCTTTACCCGCTGCGCCACCTCCCAGACCAATTAAAAGAATTTATTTTCATGAAACACACACACACACACACACACACACACACACGAGCTTGTCCCCTTCCTCCCACCTCCTGGTGGTCAGCTTTTGTTTATGGTGGTGCCAGGGATTGAGCCTGGAACCTCTGGAGTTCAGGCATGCAGATCCTGTAAGCTCTTACTGGCTCAAATTTGACTATCTTACTCATATTAAACTTCCATTTTCCTTACTGCCCTTTTATGGTCTCATCTCTGGAATGATCTTGATGTTAAAACCAGCAGCTGTTCTTATGTGTGTAGGGGACTAGGGGGGTGTGAGAAGACTGGGCATTATGAATGGGCCTCAGCTGCACAGTCTATCCATCCCATGTCTACAGCTGACAACTAAGTTGTTAGTTGTAGTGTATATTCCCAGGGAAAGCAGTTAGTGCTTGGTGGGCACACCTGTCAGGTGCCCTTGGGGGCATGCCTCTAGGGAGGTATCACACTCAAGGTTGAAACTGAATGTACCCTTCAAAGGGACCTGGGTGTTGCCTAGTCATACCGACATCTAGTCTATGCTGAGAAGTTACTTATGGCTCTTGTGAGGGCGCTAAGCTTAGGAATTCCATATGGTTATCTTCTCTGAGTGACTAGTAATGTTTGGGGAAGAGGAGTAGGGGGAGGTGTCAATCAGGGTGCTGCCCTCGGACCATAGGTGCATGTCAGCTGACATTCCTTCCCTTGTGTTTTTCTGCCAGGTGGTGTCATCACCTACATTGGCTCCAGCAGCTCCTCCCCGAGTCGCACCAGCCCCGAATCCCTCTACAGTGACAGCTCAAATGGCAGTTTCCAGTCCCTGACTCAAGGCTGCCCCACCTACTTCCCACCATCACCCACTGGCTCCCTCACCCAGGACCCAGCTCGATCCTTTGGGAGCATGGCCCCCAGTGTGAGTGAGGATGGCTCTCCATCTTCATCCTCTTCATCCTCCTCCTCATCTTCTTCTTCCTCCTTCTATAATGGAAGCTCCCCAGGGGGTCTACAGGTGGCCCTGGAAGACAGCAGCAGAGTGTCCCCCAGCAAGAGCACCAGCAGCATCACCAGTGAGTAACATTCCAGCCGACTATAAGGCAGGGGAGGCAGTCAGAGACCCAGAGACCGAGAGTTGGTGTTCATGTGTCAAAATCATGCTCAGGGCCTACCCTGGCCTTGGGGATTTCTCCTAGTGTTGCAACAGTCCCTTTCTAGCCCAGTCTGTTCATTTAACTGCTGCCTCAAAACTGGAGCTCCCTCTCTGCCATCCCTCCCCCAGGATCCTCAGCTCAGAACACTTACACATGGCAGGCCCCCCAGACAGTTCTCCTGCTCACCTTGTACCCCTCTCTTCCTGCAGAGCTGAATGGCATGGTGCTGCTGTGTAAAGTGTGTGGGGACGTTGCCTCAGGCTTTCATTACGGTGTGCACGCCTGTGAGGGCTGCAAGGTGAGGCAGGCAGGGGTGAGGGCAGGGGCAGGTGACCCTCTCCCCCAGGACACAGAAGCCAGACCTAGATGCAGATGCTCACTCGCCTGCTCACTGCCCTTCAGGGCTTTTTCCGTCGGAGCATCCAGCAGAACATCCAATACAAAAGGTGTCTGAAAAATGAGAACTGCTCCATTGTCCGCATCAACCGCAACCGCTGCCAGCAGTGTCGCTTCAAGAAGTGTCTCTCCGTGGGCATGTCTCGAGATGGTGAGGCTGCACTGCTGTCCCACAAGTAGCCCTGTGCCCTCCCCCACCCTCTGTCCAGTGTCTACCCTGGAGATAGCTGCAAGTTTCATTTTCATAGGGAAGGGCTAGAGTCTGCCCTCTTGGGTAAACACACGCTTTTTTCCCCTTGGTCCCTCAGGTCACCTCCTACTGAAATCCCTACTTGGAAATCCCCCTTGATGGGTGTGGCCTGGCTTGTTTTAGTTTTGATGTGGAACCCCAAGCCTTCAGGGTCTTTGCCCTTTCAGGAAAAAGGAAGGAAGAGACACATGTGAGTGTGTGTATGAGAACTTCCTGACACTGCTCTCATCCTGTCACAGCTGTGCGTTTTGGGCGCATCCCCAAACGAGAGAAGCAGCGGATGCTGGCTGAGATGCAGAGTGCCATGAACCTGGCCAACAACCAGCTGAACAGCCAGTGCCCGCTGGAGACCTCACCCACCCAGCACCCCACTCCAGGCCCCATGGGCCCCTCACCACCTCCAGCTCCGGCTCCCTCACCCTTGGTGGGCTTCTCCCAGTTCCCTCAGCAGCTGACACCTCCCCGGTCCCCAAGCCCTGAGCCCACCGTGGAGGACGTGATATCCCAGGTGGCGCGGGCCCATCGGGAGATCTTCACCTATGCTCACGACAAGCTGGGCACCTCACCTGGCAACTTTAATGCCAACCATGCATCTAGCAGCCCTCTGGCCTCCACCCCACATCATTGGGAAAATCAGGGCTGCCCACCTGCTCCCAATGATAACAATGCTATGGCTGCCCAACGTCATAATGAGGCCCTGAATGGTCTACGCCAGGCTCCCTCCGCCTACCCTCCCACCTGGCCCCTGGGTCCTGCCCGCCACAGCTGCCACCAGCCCAACAGCAACGGGCATCGTCTATGCCCCACCCATGTGTACTCAGTCCCAGAAGGCGAAGCACCTGCCAACAGTCTACGGCAGGGCAACTCCAAGAACATTCTGCTGGTGAGGGCACTGAGGGTGATGTGGGCAGGGGGCCTAGAAGTCTGGATTTAGCATAACACAGCTGGGCACACCTGGAGGCTCAGTGAGGAGTAGCCTCTCCCCAGGGGAGGATGCTCAGTCCTGCAGTAAGGGCCCTGCCTGGGAACCCCTGATCTCTACCCAGCTCTTAGCGTAGGCAGAGACTAGTGTCCAGCCCTGTGGGGGAAGCCTGTCTGAGGCCGCTGGGCTGACGTCAGTTTCCCAAACCCCTTGTTCCTCCAGGCATGTCCCATGAACATGTACCCACATGGATGCAGCGGGCGAACTGTGCAAGAGATCTGGGAGGATTTTTCCATGAGCTTCACGCCCGCTGTGCGGGAGGTGGTTGAGTTTGCCAAGCACATCCCTGGCTTCCAGGATCTTTCTCAGCATGACCAGGTCACCCTGCTTAAGGCTGGCACCTTTGAGGTGAGTTACCCTTTGTGCTCCCTGCTCTTGACCTTGGGGAGGTTATAGAACAAAGCCTTGGTGTTTAGGAGGGGCTGAGGTTCTGAAACCCCAATCTGTCCTCGACTGGGAGAGAAAGGGGCAGAGTCCCTCATTCCTGCTTGGGGCAAGGCTTTTTTTTCATCTCAACTGGGGTTGAATTACATCTTACTACCTTAAAATAGCACTTTAGGATGCGTTACTATCCCCAGTCCCAGCATAAGCACATTTCACTTAGCTGAAGTGCCTTGCCAAGGTCACAGGTAGTGTGATAAAGTTAAACTCGGATTCAGGCCAGTGGGATCTCTGGAACTACCCCTACACCCACACTGCTGAGAACTTTTAAGGCCATGCCAGTGAAGTCTTGAAAAATTCTAGAAGTAGTCTAGGCTACTGGTCCTCCCAACTCACACAGGATGCCTAACGTCCCTCTCATGCACACACATACACACACACACAGGTGCTGATGGTGCGTTTTGCCTCGCTGTTCAACGTGAAGGACCAGACAGTGATGTTCCTGAGCCGCACACATACAGCCTGCAGGAGCTCGGGCGCCATGGGCATAT